>NC_135233.1:292817589-293186339 GCF_051348905.1 Ranitomeya variabilis | reverse complement strand
GTATAAGCGTACTCAGCACAAATTGTACAATAACTTTTGGGGTCCATTTTCCCCTGTTACCCTTGGTAAAATAAAACAAATTGGAGCTGAAATAAATTTTGTGTGAAAAAAGTTAAATGTTAATTTTTATTTAAACATTCCAAAAATTCCTGTAAAACACCTGAAGGGTTAATAAACTTCTTGAATATGGTTTTGAGCACCTTGAGGGGTGCAGTTTTTAGAATGGTGACACACTTGGGTATTTTCTATCATATAGACCCCTCAAAATGACTTCAAATGAGATGTGGTCCCTAAAAAAAATGGTGTTGTAAAAATGAGAAATTGCTGGTCAACTTTTAACCCTTATAACTCCCTAACAAAAAAAAATGTCGGTTCCAAAATTGTGATGATGTAAAGTAGACATGTGGGAAATGTTACCTTATAAGTATTTTGTGTGACATATCTCTGTGATTTAAGGGCATAAAAATTAAAATTTGGAAAATTGCAAAATTTTCAAAATTTTCGCCAAATTTCCATTTTTTTCACAAATAAACGCAAGTTATATCAAAGAAATTTTACCAACATCATGAAGTACAATATGTCATGAGAAAACAGTATCAGAATCGCCAAGATCCATTGAAGCGTTCCAGAGTTATAACCTCATAAAGGGACAGTGGTCAGAATTGTAAAAATTGGCCCGGTCATTAACGTTCAAACCACCCTCGGGGCTTAAGGGGTTAAATCTTAAAAAAATAAAAACACCCTGTTACCTTTCCAAAAAAAGACAATAGAAGAAAAGCTATGTTGTTTATTTCTCAAAAGTAAGCACCTGTAACAGGCAACACCATTTTAGACGCATGTAAGGGCCTAATATTAGATTATCTCAACGTGGAATTATGCAAAGAAAAATGTTTACAACATTCATGGATTATATATACAAGGAGAAATGCAGGTCCAAGTACTTCAATAAAAATATACATTTTATTTTTATAACATATCATTTTTTAACATATCATAAAATAATTTTTGACATACAGACATATAGACAAAAAAAGGGCAGGATTAGAGGTAAAACAGTGACAAGAGAACCAGAGTAAATGGAGCATGATGTATAAAATAAACCAAAGGTAGATGCTAGCAAAGTAATCAATGATGAGTATACATGATAACCATCCTATTGAAAGTCAGGGTGGCAATGAATGTGGTAGTAATATTGTGCATATATCATTGAGTATTCAGTGCAGTGTTATATGGATTGCAAATATGTATTGGAATAGATGTTAAGGCTAAATCAAATATAATTGCATGTATATCATAACCCCCGCACTAGAAGTCATAGGTAATAATATGCATGATACCACTAGAATTGAGCAAATTTGTTCAGATTTGCGCTCAAATATGATCGGCAGCACATTTTGTTTTTGCAATATTTGCCGAACAGAGCTGAACGTCATTAGATTCAATGGGCGTAGAAATGTCCAAATATGTTTGGAACCGATCAGCAAACATTAATTCAGAATGGATATAGTACCAATATGGCATGAATATGGCAAATTCAGAGTCGGCAACCGAGTCTGAACAAATTTGCTCAACTCTAGATACCACCCCTGACATATAGTTAAAGTGGCTATGGAAAGTTTTCGGACCCCTTTAATTTTTTCACTCTTTGTTTCATTGCAGCCATTTGGTAAATTCAAAAAAGTTCTTTTTTTTCACATCAATGTATACTCTGCACCCCATCTTGATTAAAAATAACAGAAATGTAGAAATGTTTGCACATTTAAGAAAAAAGAAAAACTGAAATATCACATGGTCATAAGTATTCAGACCCTTTGCTCAGACACTCATATTTAAGGCCCATGCTGTCCAATTCCTTGTGATCCTCCTTGAGAAGGTTCTACTCCTTATTGGAGGCCAGCTGTGTTTAATTAAACTGATTGGACTTGATTTTGAAAGGCACACACCTGTCTATGTAAGACGTCACAGCTCACAGTGCATGTCAGACCAAATGAGAATCATGAGGTCAAAGGAACTGGCCAAGGAGCTCAGAAACAGAATTGTGGCAAGGCACAGATCTGGCCAAGGTTACAATAGAATTTATGCAATACTCAAGGTTCCTAAGAGCACAGTGGCCTCCATAATCGTTAAATGGAAGAAGTTTGGGACCACCAAAAGTCTTCCTAGACCTGGCCATCCAGCCGAACTGAGCAATTGTGGGAGAAGAGCCTTGGTGAGAGAGGTAAAGAAGAACCCCAAGATCACAGTGGCTGAGCTCCAGAGATGCAGTAGGGAGATGGTAGAAAATTCCACAGTCAACTATCACTGTAGCCCTCCACCAGTCATGCCTTTATGGCAGAGTGGCCCTATAGAAGCCTCTCCTTGGTGCAAGACATATGAAAGCCTGCATAGAGTTTGCTACAAACACATGATGGACTCCCAGACTATAAGAAATAAGATTCTGTGGCATGATAAGATGAAGATAGACCTTTTTGCTGATTATTCTAAGTGGTATGTGTGGAGTAAACCAGGCACTGCTCATCACCTGCCCAATACAATCCCAACGGTGAAACATGGTGGTGACAGCATCATGCTATAGGGGTGTATTTCAGCTGCACGGACAGGATAACTGGTTGTCATTGAAGGCAGCATGAATGCGGCCAAGTACAGAGATATCATGGATGAAAACCTCTTCCAGAGTGCTCTGGACCTCAGGCTTGGCCGATGGTTCACCTTCCAACAAGATAATGACTCTAAGCACCAGAGCCCTGACTTAAACCCAATTGAGCATCTCTGGAGAGACCTGAAAATGGCTGTCCACCAATGTTCACCATCCAACCTGAATACTTTCCGTACACACGCTATATAGATCAAAGGTTTGCATACAGGATAGCAATACCAAGAAAACATATGTCAAATACAGCAGCCATTACTAGTGTTGAGCGATATCTTCCGATATTTGAAAGTATTGGTATCGGATTGGATCGGCCGATACCGGCAAAATATCGGATCTCGCCGATACCGATACCCGATACCAATACAAGTCAATGGGACACAAATATCGGAAGGTATCCTGGATGGTTCCCAGGGTCTGAAGGAGAGGAAACTCTCCTTCAGGCCCTGGGATCCATATTCATGTAAAAAATAAAGAATAAAAATAAAAAATATGGATATACTCACCCTCGGACGGCCCCTGGCTGTCACCGCTGCAAGCGTCTGCCTCAGTTCCTAAGACTGCAGAGTGAAGGACCTTCGATGACGTTGCGGCTTGTGATTGGTTGCATGACCGCTCATGTGACCGCTCACGCGACCGATTACTAGCCGTGACATCATCGCAGGTCCTACACTCACTGCATTCTTAGGAACGGAGGCTGCCGGTTACACCGCTAAGGTCCAGGGTCCGCCGGAGGGGTGAGCATATCAATATTTTTTCTTTTTATTCTTTATTTTTTACATGAATATGGATCCCAGGGCCTGAAGGAGAGTCTCCTCTCCTCCAGACCCTGGGAACCACACACTGGGAACTTCCGATTCCGATTTCCGATATTACAAAAATATCGGAACTCGGTATCGGAATTCCGATACAGCGAATATCGGCCGATACCCGATATTTGCAGTATCGGAATGCTCAACACTAGCCATTACCCATTGGTGTAGTTGGAGCACTAGTACTGCTAGGTACTATGCCAATCCTGCAAAATATTAAAATGGCACTGCTGTGCCACCATTTATCTCTTATAGTGGCAGTGATAGTCTCCCCAAATTAGCTGCGCTAAACCAGCTAATGTGATAACTGAAAGCATTATGGGGAGGGCTGTGTCTGACATCAGCAGCTCGTTTTTGGTTGCTGTAATCAGCAGAGGTGTGTGCACTGGCACCGTGCATTTTTTTCCAATCAATCAACATATCTCTAGTAGTTTTTATAACCTTTTTCCAACTCTTGAGGAAGAGTCTCTTGATAATTTGTTCAAGTGTGGGTGCCTCAGTGATTTTACCTACTCTTCTACATCGTATAGCACTCAAACCAGGGTTAATCTATGGGGCAGCTCCCATCCCCGTATTTTTTCTCAGGCATATTTGATGTGCGTGTAAAATCGCAGCATGCTGCGATTGTACATTTATATCATCCGAGACTCGCCAATGCAAGCTTATGGGTGCGATAAAAACACGGACACGTCGTCTAGCTTGCGACAAACAAGCACACATTTTCCTCATTTCAGCCCATTGAGCCATTAAATTCAATGGGGAAAAGCAGTGAGAAATGTAGAGCCATACGCGCAAGAAAATTGCATCATCGCACTGCAAATGCATCACATATAGATGACCATAAGGAGAACACTTGTGCGACTCTTGGCAGGGAGACTCATACTGATTGTTAAGCATCAGGATTATCCCACTATGCAGGATACATCCCAAGCATTATCTGCCTCTGTTGTCTCCTATTTATGTTCGTTCGCTGCGATTGCTGTTCAGCACAGATGTCGGTCCCAGCGTCTTGCTCAGGCTTGTGGTATACGTTTGATTACTGTTGGCTCTCCAGTAAAGACTATAGTAACCAATGATATGCAGGTGCAGCCTTGCGCCCTGAAGTCTAAGTCCAGAGATTACCTTACTGATCATGTCCATGATGTGGCGGCTTCTCATTGGTGGTGGGACATTTGCTGCTCTGATGATGTGGCAGCCCCGGATTTGCCCACGATCGATGTCTCAGCTGACTGGGCATGAGTGTTTGGGTTGGAGCTTAGTGTATAAAATGATCTTGGCGGTGCATGTGGGTGTGCTAGTGTCATTTATGTCTGCTGTGTGTGGGTGGCTACTCTACCACTCTGCATGTGTGTGTGTCTTTGCCCAGAGACTGTACACATTGGCAGGCAGGTTGCACACTTTTACGGTTTCGTTCCCTTGGCTCTACATCTGAGTCTCTAGTCTGCTACGTGCTTAGGGTGCCAGTCAGGCACAGGTTCAGTAGTGTCAGGACTGGATTAACTAGCAACTTGGCTTAGCATCTGTTTTGTACATGTCCGTGATTGGCACAATTCAGGTACAGAGCAAGCTCAACCCTTATGCTATACTTCTTGGTGAAAGCGACAGGGTATTGTAAATAGCATCAAAGAGCTCTCTATCTTGGCTCAGCATCTGCATTATTCGTATGTGCGGTTAGCACCATTTAGTTGCAGAGCTAGCCCAATCCACATGCTGTTATCCCTGTGACATTAACAGGGTATAGCACTTCGCATACTCGTGCCGTACCTCTCAGTGAAGTAACTGAGCTGGGTACTCAGTGTTCCATTCACATAAAGTGGCGTTAACTTAGTGTGTTCAAGGTAGTGCTTTCTGTTGTGTTCCATCATTATTCACACTAGCAGCAGGGTTCGTTTCTGTACGGTGGACCCTGGGTTGCGATTGCACTTCATTTTTATATTTTATTTAGTACAATTCGCCAACCCTAACACCGATTTTTCATACGTTTAGTCAGACTCCGGCCTAAGGTAAAAATTCTGACTTATAAATATGGCATAACATGTCTGTTATGTTTTACATGTAAATTGCCTCTTCAGAGAGAAAGCAGACTTGAACTCCATAGCACCACCTGTTGGAAGTTGCGAGCCTACAAGTCACAATCAACCCTTTAATGAGCCTTGCAATATGACTTAGGATAAAAGTCAAATCAGAATCTCAATTTGCAGACATAGTGTTTTGGGCTGTTGACCCTCGTCAGTGCAAAGTAGGAGAAATGATTTGGCTAGGTGAGAGGCTCTGGACTGGGAACTAAGGGGTAAGGTTTCTCCTTGTGGAGTGTTTTAGAGTGTTATGTTTTAGAAATGTTGTAAAGTTGTATTGCAAATTCCCCCTTTGCAAAGCAAAGGATTAAATTAATAGCATATTAACCACATACTATGAATGTATATCATGCATATGTTGCACAAAATCTTTTTGGATAATATTGGAAACTGTAATTTAAAATAACAGTTTTAGAATCATTTTAGTTTCAATTCCTTCAAACTAAAAATACAAAGTTTCCTATTTTGATTTTATTTTTAATGTGAAACTTTATTCAAGAAGTAATTTGCAATTTTTGCATGAACATCACACGTTCATCAAGACAGTTTGATCTTTTTGCTTTGGAAACTAATCAGTAAGAAGGAAACTGAGCAGTTATTATTTATCCACTATTAAACTCTGATTACATTTTCTATTCTGC
This sequence comes from Ranitomeya variabilis, assembly GCF_051348905.1. Classification (NCBI taxonomy): domain Eukaryota; kingdom Metazoa; phylum Chordata; class Amphibia; order Anura; family Dendrobatidae; genus Ranitomeya; species Ranitomeya variabilis. The sequence continues at coordinate 293,180,161 of NC_135233.1, read as the reverse complement.
ACACTATCATGCTTACAACAATTTCAAGTGTTTACACGGATGTGTGTCATTCATTTGTCCCCTAAAAAGAAAATCCCTCACTAAAGAGCTATAATGGCATGAATCTACTGTCACCATTGAAAATTATGTCAGATATGTGGATGCTAAAAGTCGTTTTTTTATTAATGATTAGGGATATAGAAACAGAGCAAAATAACAGAGAAAAAAAGGCAAAGTGGACATAATTTCACACAAACCCCAAAAATGAGGACAAAATTGTTGCCACTGTCAACTTATTTGGTTACACACCAACATCTGGTATTTCTCACACTGTCATCTGCATGACAGTGCAAAAATCATCAGTGGCTCAGATTAAGGGTACCGTCACACAGTGCCATTTTCATCGCTACGACGGCACGATTCGTGACGTTCTAGCGATATCGTTACGATATCGTAGTGTCTGACACGCTACTGCGATCCGGAACCCCGCTGAGAATCGTACATCGTAGCAGATCGTTTGAAACTTTCTTTCGTCGTCTAGTGTCCCGCTGTGGCGGCATGATTGCATCGTGTGACACAGGTTGTATACGATGTGCGCACAGTAACCAACGGCTTCTACATCGCAAATACGTCATGAAATTATCACTCCAGCGCCGTGTATTGCAACGTGTGACCGCAGTCTACGACGCTGGAGCGATAATCATACGACGCTGCAACGTCACGAATCGTGCCGTCATAGCGATGAAAATGGCACTGTGTGACGGTACCCTAACAGTAAGAATATTACTGCTGGTCAGAACACTGCAGTTCCCACGCAGTCATTTGACAGATTGAGCCAGCAGCTATGACCAGTGGTAAAAAGTTTACAGCTGATCAAAGAGGCGTCTGCCAATGTGAGTACTACTCTCATCAGTGCACGCCTGCTGTCGCTGATAACAGTGAGAGCACGCGCCACAAATGGAAGCATTCATCAGCCGGCGCCTGTGCTATAAATAAATTTTAAAAAATGATATTGATTCTGTTCTATTTTGGATAAGCAGCGTAGGCAAAACTGAGAGCTGTGGGCTGCAATCCTCAGCTGTCAGCGCTACGATGGCTTGTTATCAAGAACAGAGGCATCTCCACACCGTTTTTTAAATTATTTAAATTAATTATAACAAAAACAATGTGGGGTCCCTCTCATTTTTGGCAACCTGCCAGGTGGGGGCAGGTATTCTCAGGCTTTAAGGGGCCATGGATATTGGCCCCCCAGTCTAAAAATAGCAGCCCGCAGCTGCCCCAGAAAAGGCGCATCTATTAGATGTGCTAATTCTGGAGCTTTGCCTGGCTCTGCCCACTTGACCTGTGGCAGTGACAAGTGGGGTAATATTTGTTGCTAGTAATGGAAGGGCATACATAGTACATCAAGCAAGTTATCTGAACATTATCTGATTGAGACCCATATTGTCTATACAAAGATGAAGTGAGCTGTCCTTTTTCTTTACAAAGAAGAATCCTGCTACAACTGAGGAGGAAGGCTTGTGGATAAATCTCCTAAGTTCACTTTGATATATTCGGACATGGCTTGGGTCTCATCCTGGGTCAGAGGATAGATATGGCCTCATGGAGAAGAAGAGTCAGGAAGAAAGTTTATTGGGCAATCATACGGCCTGTGTGGCGGTAGAGTCTCTGCCTCCTTTTTATCGAAGATATTCATGTAAATCCAATAAGCAGGAGGTAGGCCAGGTAACTTAGATGGAGTTGCCGGAGGTCGTATAGGACGAATAGGGACAAGGCACCTTATGTGACAGGCCTGGCTCCAATGGGATACTTCTGCAGATCTCCATTCTAAGACAGGTTCATGTTTTCATAGACATGGTAGGTCGAGGAAGAGAGGATGGGAGAGATACGATAAAGAGAGATTATCTCTGCATCCCGCACTCTGACCCGAAATTCCACAGGCTCAGAAACAAAAAGCATGGCTTCAAATAGGGGGTTCCCTTTCAAGGAGGATACCACCAATGGATTTTGCAGTTATTGGATGGGAATCTGAAACCACTCCACCACATCTTTTCAAATGAAATTTCCTGGGGACCCAGAATCCAGATAGGCCGATTCAACAGATATTCAGATCGCCTCTATGTAGTAGAATTGCTCTCTTGCTATGAGCACCGACCACTGGGTGGAGCTCACAGCAAGCTGACTCTGACAACCATAGAGGTCTCCAGGAGACCTCAGGTTGTCATGCCAACACACCAGGGTCACCGGTGTGCTTTTTTCCGGTCCGATGGCCAGAAGTGCGATTTAAATACCACTGTCAGAGTTTGAAAGCGGCATTTAACTGGTTCAAAACACATGTCAGCTGTTCAAAACAGCTGAGATATCCCCGGAAAGATGTGGGCTGAGTGCCTCAGCCCACATCAAAGGGAGGGACCCTGACATTGTCGTACTATTAAGCCCGATGTCGGAAAGGGGTTAAAGGGGTTGTCTGGACATATTACATTGGTGACCTATCATTAAGTGATCAATATCAGATTGGTGAGTATCTGACATCCAGTACCCCCAGTGATCAACTGATTTCAGATGCTAGCACCCTGAATGTATAAGGGAACTGAGCCAGAATAGCCACTGCACATTGACTAGAGCTATGCTGTTTGACTCAATCTACTATTTCAATCTGGCTCCTAACAAAGCTGAAAATAGCTGATCAGTGGGAATTCCAAGTGTCAGGATCCAACAGATCTGATATTGATGACATATCCTAAGAATAGATCATCAATATCTTAAGCCTGGACAACCATAATAATTCTAATTTAGAATTATCTTAGGATAATTTACATTACATATTTATACAGACAAAATAATAGATTTCTTTTTGCAGAAGAGGAAAATGACATTTTGGATCCAAATAAATGCAGACACTGAAGATACTGTTGCTTTGTGTTTAGAAACAAAGAAATGTGATCTCATGAATGGCATCTTTCTTGAGAAAGTGTTATCTAGGATACATTTTCTTTTACCTAACCACGTGTCAAAACTGCTTCTATCAATAAAATGACAAAAACAGATGACAAGTGCCCTGTAGAAATTTCTATCAAGTTTTCTCTTGTGTCTCTATCGCCATAGGTAGCAACATTTAGGAAATGCTGATGGATCAACTGCCATGTTGTAATCCTCCCTGAATTATGGATATAGCATGCATGACTATTATTTTTGTCAGCACTCGATTTAGTTTTATTCTCGGTTTATAAGTGCAGTAAACCTAACTTTTGACCATTATACATCACTTTTTCATAAGAAATTGCATAATTCTAGCTATAATGGTGGTAGTATATAAAATGTTACTAAAAGATGAGCAGATCTGACAAAATTCGAATTCCACAAAACACACAGATTTTACCAGGTAATTCAGTTAGCAGTAAAGATATTATCTGCTTATTGAATGTTCGTTATTACGCAGGGTGGGCCATTTAAATGGATACACCTAAATAAAATGGGAATGGTTGGTGATATCAACTTCCTGTTTGTGGCACATTAGTATATGGGAGGGGGAAAACTTTTCAAGATGGGAGGTGACCATGGCGGCCATTTTGAATTTGGCCATTTTGGATCCAACTTTACTTTTTCCAATGGGAAGAGGGTCATGTGACACATCAAACTTATTGAGATTTCACAAGAAAAACAATGGTGTGCTTGGTTTTAGCGTAACTGTATTCTTTCATGAGTTATTTACAAGTTTATGACCACTTATATGAAATGTGTTCAAAGTACTGCCCATTGTGTTGGATAGTCAATGCAACCCTCATCTCACACTCTTGACATACTGATAGCAATACCGCAGAAGAAATGCTAGCACAGGCTTCCAGTATCCATTGTTTCTGATGCTGGGGTCATCTGAATTCAATTGTCTATGCTGTGAAGATACGAGATGTGCAGCATCTGAAACAAGAGATACTGGAAGCCTGTGCTAGCATTTCTTCTGCGGTGTTGTTATCAGTGCATCAAGAGTGGGAGAAGAGGGTTGCATTGACAATCCAACACAATGGGAAGCACTTTAAAAACATTTTGTAAGTGATCATAAACTTGTAAATAACTCATGAAAGAATAAAATTACGTTAAAACCAAGCACATCATTGTTTTTCTTGTGAAATTCTCAATAAATTGATGTGTATCATGATCCTCTTCCCATTGGAAAAAATAAAGTTTGATCCAAAATGGCCAACTTCAAAATGTTCACCATGGTCACCACCCATCTTGAAAAGTTTTCCCCCTCCCATATACTAATGTGTCACAAACAGGAAGTTGATATCACCAACCATTCCCATTTTATTTAGGTGCATCCATATAAATGGCCCACGCTGTACTATACCTTAGGTCTCTTCAAAATCCACAGCATAAGACATTGTACTGTGCTCTCCTCAGAGCTCACCTGGCCCTGGGGATGGGGCAAGTCTGCTATTTTGGCACCTAAGAGCTACGCAATCTATTCCAGCCAAATGTTTGCTAAAAAAATATCAACTAGCACTCTTTCCCTTTCCAGCCCTATCATGTACCCTAACAGTTGTTTCCATTCACACATTGGGTATCAATGAACTCTGGAAAAATTGCACAACAAAGTATGGAATTGATTTTCTGCTCTTACCCTAGTAAAAAGTAAAATTTGGAGCTAAAGCTACTTTTTAGTACTACAATTTTCATGTTTCATATTTACCTTCCACTTTAAATTAATTCCTGTGCGGCACCTGAAGGGTTAATAAACTTTGTGAATGTGGTTTTTAATGCTACGAGAGATGCAATTTTTAACTCTGATCTAGTTTGAGAATTATTCTACATATCAGCTCCTCTAAGTTACTTCAAAAGCGAAGTGATTAGTAAAAATAATAAAGCATATATGAAGAGGAAGCCAGGGATCAGCTGTAGTCCGGACTTCCTCTTCAGGTTCAGTTTGTCCGAAGGCGGAAACAGTGACATAAGCGTTGATTGGGTGCTAGTGTCTCGTGCCACAGCATCGCATCACAGTCTTGGAAAGAATGAGTGCCAACACCATGGGCATGCCGCCATCAAGGGGGGTGAGTATAGGCTGGTGGGACCCTGATGATAACCCCATTTACTCTCCTCATTCTTCATTTTGTCATGGCTCAAGTGCTTGGCCTGTGGGGCAGACGGAAGGTGCAACATCGCTCGGCAACTGCAGACTAATAACTTATAGAAAAAGGGTTGTGCATGTTCAGTGCAACCATCGAAGGAGAGTGTGCTACAACACCTTTTCCCACCTCTGTTGTTGGTGACCTCCACATGGAGCACTCTCTCTCTGTTTTTCTGTCTACTATACAGTGACATATTAGACCATCACTACAGAGAACACCATGGATTTCCTGGACATTTATACTCTATGGGTGAGTAGTTAACATGTAGTAATGTTGATTTTTACGTTACTACATTAGCCCTAAAATAATGAGGCTCAAATTTGTATTTTTGTTCAGGAACCAAGAATGGATCCAACTGTATGTAAGAAAACTTTTCTATCTACATACAGAAAGTATATACTTTTTATTTGATGTTTAATGTACATATTCTATATTAGGTTAAATAGTAATCTGAAAACAAACATTCAATTACTGCATTACTATTCAATATCATGCTTTTGCATTTGAAAAAACAGTCTACAAAAAAATGGAAGCACCTTTTTAGGTCTTTTTTGGAAGAATATGATATATGGGTAATGAATAAACATGACGCTAGTAATTAATGTTTCACATTAGAGAAGAAAATTAACTTTTCAAAGTTTCCTCAGAGATCCTTTTTCTTCTATGTATAACATAAATTTACAAAATGTATTGAAATAATTTTCAGCAAAACCTTTAATGCATTTTTAATCCTAAATTCCTGATACAAATAGATAGATTTCTGCATAGTGATCCTAAAAACTGTGATTTAAGAAATGAATTAAGTCTGATGTATGTATACATCACGACATTGAAATAATGATTTTCTTTTTCCTAGTAAGATATTTTATGCTTGCAATTGGCATTTCTGAGTACAGAAATATAAACTGTGCTTGATTCACAACTTTAGCTAAAGAATATTTAACACATAAATGACTTTTCCACCAGGAGATCAACACACAAAATATTCTCAATTTACTTAGATTGAATCTTTGAAAATGCACAGTATGTGGCTTTAATCAAGAATACTTTTATCAGGCCTTTTCTTTACAGTGATGCAATTTTATTTATATACACTGCTCAAAAAAATAAAGGGAACACTAGAATCCCACATCCTAGATATCACTGAATGAAATATTCCAGTTGTACATCTTGATTCATTACATAGTGGGATGTGTTGAGAACAATAAAACCTAAAAATGATCAACATAAATCACAACTAATATCCCACGGAGGTCTGGAGTTGGAATGATGCTCAAAATCAAAGTGGAAAATTAAGTTACACACTGATACAACTTCAGTGGAAATGCCTCAAGACAAGGAAGTGATGCTCAGTAGTGTGTGGCCTCCACGTGCCTGTATGACCTCCCTACAATGCCTGGGCATGCTCCTGATGAGGCGACGGATGGTCTCTGAGGGATCTCCTCCCAGACCTGGACTAAAGCATCTGCCAACTCCTGGATAGTCTGTGGTGCAACGTGACATTGGTGGATGGTGCGAGACATGATGTCCCAGATGTGTTCAATCGGATTCAGGTCTGGGGAATGGGTGGGCCAGTCCATAGCTTCAATGCTGTGCCGCCCTCCAATGAAATGCCACCCCACACCATTACGGACCCATTGCCAAACCAGTTATGCTGAAGGATGTTGCAGGCAGCAGATCACTCTCCACGGTGTCTCTAGACTCTGTTACGTCTGTCACATGTGCTCAGTGTGAACCTGCTTTCATCTGTGTTAAGCACTGGATGCCAGTGGAGAATTTGCCAATCCTGGTGTTCTGTGGCAAATGCCAAGCGTCCTGCACAGTGTTGGGCTGTGAGAACAACCCCCATCTGTGGATGTCTGGTACTCAGACCATCCTCATGGAGTCGGTTTCTAATGGTTTGTGCAGACACATGCACATTTGTGGCCTGATGAAGGTCATTTTGCAGGGCTCTGGCAGTGCTCCTCCTGTTCCTCCTTGCAGAAAGGAGACTGACAGATACAGTCGCTGACAGATACAGCAAACCTTCTTCCACAGCTCGCATTGATGTGCCATCCTGGATGAGTTGCACTACCTGAGCCTCTTGTGTGGGTTGTAGAGTCAGACTCATGCTACCACGAGTGTGAAAGCACAACCAACATTCAAAAGTGACCAAAACATCAGCCAGAAAGCATTGGTACTGAGATGTGGTCTGTGGTCCCCACCTGCATAACCACTCCTTTATTGAGTGTGTCTTGATAATTGCCAATAATTTCCATCTGATGTCTATTACATTTCCACAACAGCATGTGAAATTGACTGTCAGTGTTGCTTCCTAAGTGGACAGTTTCATTTCATAGACGTTTGAGTTACTTGGAATTATATTCTGTTGTTTAAGTGTACCCTTTATTTTTTTGAGCAGGATATATATATATATATATATATATATATATATATATATATACATACTGTATATATAAACTTAATTCTCACCCCCAATGGGGGTGGTCTTTGTTGTCCGTTCTCATTCTCGGATCCTCCACCAGAGCCTGGGAGTTTGAGGGTTCTGCACAGGAACTTAGTCATTCCCAGCATTGTGCTTTTCTGAACAGAGAGCTCAGATATTGTTCCTCGGATCTGTTGTAGCCATTCTTCCAACTTTGGGGTCACTGCTCCAAATATTCCTATCACCACTGGAATAACTGCTGCCTTCACCTTCCACATCTTCTCCAGTTCTCCTTTGAGGCCCTGGTATTTCTTCAGCTTCTCATATTCCTTCTTTCTGATATCACTTGGCACTGCCACATCTATTATCATTGCTTTCTTCTGATCCCTGTCTACTATCACAATGCCTGGTTGGTTAGCCAACACCTGCTTAGCCATCTGGATCTGGAAGTCCCACAGGATTTTAGCCCTTTCATTCTCCAACACTTCTGGGGTCTTCCACCTGGAGTTATGGGGACTTAGCTCATATGCTGTGCAGATAATCCTGTATACAATTCCTGCTACTTGGTTGTGGCATTCAGTATATGCTGTTCCTGCTTGCATTTTGCATCCTGCAACTGTGTTGGATGGTTTCTCAGGTTTCTTTGCATAGTCTGCACCTTGGGTCTTGTCTTGTGTGGTAGATTCCTGCTTAAATGTATCTGATACTTAGTGCTTGCTCTTGTGTCGCTATGATTAGTGCCTCTGGGCTGTCTCAGAGTCCAGCCTTCTCCAGCCATTGGCAGGATTTCTCCATGTCAGCCACCTCCATTATCTGTCCATGGTACATCCCATGCAGCAGTTTGTCTTGCCATGACGCTTCATGTTCCTGTTCTTTCTTCCTAATCTGTTGTTGCTGCCTTAGGCTTTCTCTCAGTTTTTCATCTTTTGAAACCATTTTTCTGATGTATTCCTGGATACTCCTTGCTTCATTCATGATGGTGGCTTGGATGCTTATCAAGCCTTGCTCACCCTCCATTCTGTTGGTATACAATCTTTTGGTGTGAGATTTAGGGTGGAGACCTCCATGCATTGTGAGGAGCTTTTGTGTCTTTGTATCTGCAGCTTCCATCAATAATAGATTTAGTTTTTCAGAAGAGGAAAAAAGTCGCAGCACGCTGCGATTGTGATCAGAAATCGGAGAGCATCCCGCAATAGAAGTCAATGGGTTCAAGAAAAAAATCACACAGCACTGTGACCGTGAGAGTGCTGTCCTATTTTTACACACCGATCGCATTTGAAAAGCTGGCAATTCATGTGCCGCATACAGAAAAATCACACTGACAAGTTAGAATAGAATTGATAGAATAGACATATACACATAGAATACATAGATATATAGATATCAGTGACACACACACATATATATTATCTATATAATATATATATATATATATATCTTATTGACGCCTCTCCATTACTAACCTTGGAGCTTGATGTCACCTGACAATGCAAAGGTGACATCAACCCTCCCCCCAACTATCACCCCACTTGCCACTGCTACAGGGCAGGTGGGAAGAGTGAGGCTAAGTGCCAGAATTGGTGCATCTTAGAGATGTGCCTTTTCTGGGGCAGCTGAGAGCTGATGTTTTTAGCCTAGGGGGCCAGTATTGAACAGTGAAAAAAGTTATGTTTCAACTCACCCCCATCAGCAAATCCATGAAAGTCCACAGAAACATCCGAGCAAGGAAAACGCCACCACCCAATGTCCTCTGCTGAATAAGTAAGAAAAAATCCAGCTCCGGAGTAAAAGTCATCAATTTTATTTCCACATATTTAAAATTCGGAAAAAGCTGCTTACGAGTAACTGCACAACTATTCCAGAAAAGAAGCCATAAGTTAGCTGAACGCGTTTCGAGCTCGCATGGTGCTCTTTGTCCACAGCATGTATATATACAGTACAGACCAAAAGTTTTGACACACCTTCTCATTTAAAGATTTTTCTATATTTTAATGACTATGAAAATTGTAAATTCACACTAAAGGCATCAAAACTATGAATTAACACATGTAGAATTGTATACTGATCAAAAAAGTGTGAAACAACTGAAAATATGTCTTATATTCTAGGTTCTTCAAAGTAGCCACCTTTTGCTTTGATGACTGCTTTGCACACTCTTGGCATTCTCTTGATGAGCTTCAAGAGGTAGTCACCGGAAATGGTCTTCCAACAATCTTGAAGGAGTTCACAGAGATGCTTAGCACTTGTTGGCCCTTTTGCCTTCACTCTGCGGTCCATCTCACCCCAAACCATCTTGATTGGGTTCAGATCTGGTGACTGTGGAGGCCAGGTCAAATAGCCCTTACACAGCCTGGAGGTGTGTTTGGGGTCATTGTCCCGTTGAAAAATAAATGATGGTCTAACTAAACGCAAATCGGATGGAATAGCATGCCGCTGCAAGATGTGGCTACTTTGAAGAACCTAGAATATAAGACATATTTTCAGTTGTTTCACCATTTTTTGTTAAGTATATAATTCCACATGTGTTAATTCATAGTTTTGATGCCTTCAGTGTGAATGTCCAATTTTCATAGTCATAAAAATGCAGAAAAATCTTTAAATGGGAAGGTATGTCCAAACTTTTGGTCTGTACTGTATATATATATATATATATACACAGTTGTGCTCAAAAGTTTTCATGCCCCAGCAGAAATTTTGCTTTCTTGGCCTTTTTACAGAGAGTACAAATGATAACAACACTTTTTCTCCACTCATGGTTAATGGTTGGGTGAAGCCATTTATTGTCAAACTATTGTGTTTTCTCTTTTAAAATATTAATGACAACCCAAAACATCTAAATGACCCTTATCAAGAGTTCACATACCCTGGTGATTTTGGCCTGATAACATGCACAGAAGCTGACAAAAAAGCGTTTGAATGGCTAGTAAAGGTTACATTCTCACGTGTGACCTGTTTGCTTGTAATCAATGCGTGTGCATAAAAGCTGAGTGAGTTTCCTGGATCCAGACAGACTCTCGCATCTTTCATCCAGCCACTGACATTTCTGGATTGTGAGTTATGGGGAAAGCAAAAGAACTGTCAACAGATCTATGGGAAAAGGTAGCTGAACTGCATAAAAAGGGAAAGGGATACAAAAAGATATCCAAGGCATTGATAATGCCAGTGGGCAGCGTTCAAACTGTGATTAACAAATGGAAAATCAGGGGCTCTGTAAAACCAATCCACGGTCAGGTAGACCAACAAAAATTTTGTCCACAACTGTAAGTAAAATTGTTCAGGATGCAAAGGAAAACCCACAAATAACATCAGCTGAAATACTGGACACTCTGAAAACTAGAGGTGTGGCTGTTTCAAGATGCACAATAAGGAGGCACTTGAAGAAAAATGGGCTGCATGGTCGAGTCACCAGAAGAAAGCCATTACTGCACAAATGCCACAAAGTTTCTCACCTACAATAAGCAAAACAGCACAGAGACAAGCCTCAAAGCTTCTGGAACAAGGTAATTTGGAGTGGAGAGACCAAAATTGAACTTTTTCCCCTTAACCATAAACATTACATTTGGAGAGAGGTCAACAAGGCCCATGATGAAAGGAACACCATTCCTGCTGAAAAGCACGGAGGTGGATCACTGATGTTTTGGGAGGTGTGAATTACAAAGGCACAGGAAACTTGGTAAAAGTTGAAGGAAAGATGAATGCAGCACATTATCAGCAAATACTGGAGGCAAATTTGCACTCATCAGCCCGGAAACTGCACATGGGAAATACTTGGACGTTTCAACATGACAATGATCCAAAACACAAGACCAAGTCGACATGTCATTGGCTACAGCAGAACAAAGTGAAGGTCCTGGAGTGGCCATCTCTGTCTCCTGACCTCAATATCATTGAGCCACTCTGGGGAGATCTCAAGTGCTCAGTTAATGCTAGACATCCCAGGAATTTACAGGAACTGGAAGCTTTTTGCCAAGAACAGTGGTCAGCATTACCATCCGAGAAAATAAAGAACCTCATCCACAACTACCACAAAAGACTTCAAGCTGTCATTGATGTTCGAAGTGGCATGCATGGTATTAAGAAATGGGGTATATGAACTTTTGATAAGGGTCATTTGGATGTTAAAAAGAGAAAACACAGTAGTTTGACAACAAATGGCTTCATCCAAACACTAACCATAAGTGGAGAAAAAGTTTTGGTGCTACCATTTGTTAGGGTTGGCGGAACGCACCGAATATAAATTTATTAGAAGCAGTTGGTGCGTTCGCAACCCGGGATCCACCGTGCAGGAAAGAACCTGCTGCTAGATATGGTGGTACAATATAGTAGTATAAACGAACTCTGTTATTTCACAGAGTCCGTTAGTAAAGAGAATGCTGTACCCTGTTAGCTTCACAGGGGAACACAGCTACTTAGTAGAGCAGATGCTGGCCAAATGCAAACACGCAGCTCCTTTCCGGTGGAGCCGGAATTCTGATGGCTACATGCCAGTCCTGAATCCACTCACATGAAACTCCTCGCCGGAGGTGCCAGCATTCTAGGGGCTTTTTTTCAGCTGGGTCCCTGAATACACACACACACATGACCACACTGGTGCTGAGCTCATACATAAATTGACACTAGCGCATGGCTGTGCGGTCATGAGAACCATTTATAGCTGCAGCAACTTCAGGACCTTCCAAGAAGGACCAATGGAAGACTTCCACAGAACTTGATCAGGTAAATGACCTTCCTGGAGGACCAATGGAAGTTGCTGCAGTACCTGAGCATGTGACCCTTGATCTCCATTGAGAGATCTTACCCTGGGCATGCTCAGTGTGTGCAAAGCAGGACTTAGTCCCAGAAAAGCCTGCTGACCGCAGACCAGTGCAGGGTACAATAGCAGAGCCTGGAGAGGCAGCAATAACCCTTTGCACAGCACCAGATTCAGTGAGACACTGGGACCGACGTCTCCACTGAGCAGGCTCCACTGCGGCCAATGCAGAATGGGAGACTGCAGCAGACATGGCTCGAGATTCCCCCTGTGCAGTGGCAGGAACTCGACTCCTAACATTACCCCCCCTCCTAGGGCCCCCTCCTTGAGCCTCGCTATGCTCAAAAGCAGCAATGAGCAGCGAAGCCCGAATGTGCTCCACAGGTTCCCAGGTTCTGTCCTCTGGGCCGTGACGCTTCCAGTCCACCAGATAAAATTTCTTGCCATGTACCACCTTGCACCCCACAATAGCATTCACCTCAAACTCATCTGTGGATGAACCTGACTTCCCGGCAGTTGACTCGGAAAACCGGAACAAATGGATGGGCTTTAAGAGAGACATGTGGAAAGTGTCGGTGATACCAAGGCGCGGAGGAATGGCCAAACGGTAGACCACAGGGTTGACCTGTTCCAGAACCTTGAACGGGCCAATGTAGTGAGGCGCAAACTTATTGGACTCAACTCACAGCCTGATATTACAGGCGGAGAGCCACACTTAGTCGCCAGGAGCAAAGGTCGGTAGCGGGGCGCCGGTGTGTATCAACAGAAACTCTCATTCTCTCCTTGGAGGCCCGGATGGCATCCTGTGTGCGGTCCCAAATGTCACGTGCCTCCACCGCTCAGTCTGCCACCCTTGAATCGGTGGAAGACACGGGCATGGGCACACGGACATGCAAATGATGGCCGTAATCAAGGAGAAAAGGAGTCTGCCCAGTGGAATCGGCTACGGCGATGTTCAAGGCAAATTCTGCCCAAGGTAGCGAAGATGCCCAATCATCCTGCCTAGCAGAGACAAAATGTTGCAAGTATGTCACTAGAGTCTGGTTGGTCCTCTCTAAAAAACCCATTCGTCTCGGGATGATATGCAGAAGAGAGATTCAACTCTATGCTGAGTAAACGGCAGAGCTCTCTCCAAAACCGAGATGCAAACTGGGGACCCCGGTCGCTGACAATTTTATCAGGCATTCCATGTAAATGGAAAATATGCTTAATGAATAACGCCGCCAAGGCCCGTGCAGAAGGTAACCGTGGAAGCGGCACCAAGTGCACTATCTTAGAGAAATGATTGGTGACAACCCAGATAACGGTGCAGTTATGAGACTTGGGTAAGCCCACCACGAAGTCCATCCCGACCATCTCCCAGGGCCTGTCTGCCACCAGCAGGGGGTAAAGCAACCCAGCAGGCTGTTGCCGAGGAGACCGATTCTGGGCGCAGGAAACGCATGCCTGAATATAGTCCCGACGTCACGGGCCATATGCGGCCACCAGTACGTCCTCGCCAAAAGCTCAGTTGTCCTTTTGGTCCCAAAATGCCCACCCACTCTGGACGAGTGAGCCCAAGAGAGAACCTCTGGTCGCAAATTCGCTGGCATGAAAGTTTTGCCTGGGGGCACAGACTCTAGCGAAACCGGAGCCACAGTTCTCAGGCTCTCAGAAGGGACAATAAGCCGAGGCTCCTCCTCAGATGACACTACGGAATGGGAGAGAGCGTCGGCATGAATGTTCTTCTCCCCAGAGAGAAAGTGGAGAGTAAAATGAAACCGGGAGAAGAACAGGGACCATCTAGCCTGGCGAGAAATCAGCCACTGGGCCGTCTGTAGATATACCAAGATCTTGTGGTCAGTGAATACCTGGAAGGGAAAGCGAGCTCCCTCCAAGAGATGTCTCCACTCTGAGAAAGCCAACTTCATGGCTAGGAAATCCCTGTCCCCGATGGAATAATTCCTCTCTGCCGGTGTGAAGGTCTTGGAGAAGAAGAAGCAAGGATGCTTCCGACCTTGAGCATCCTTTTGGAAAAGGACTGCTCCAGCACCAACAGATGAAGCATCCACCTCCATGATAAATGGCTTATCTACATCGGGGCGATGTAGAATGAGAGTGCTAGCGAAGTGTGACTTAATCGAGAGAAAGGCCTTGGAAACATCCTCCAACCACAACTTGGGATTTGCTCCCTTCTTGGTGAGGGCAACCAAGGGAGCTACCAAAGTTGAGAACTGTGGAATGAACTGGCGATAGTAATTAATGAACCCCATAAAGCGCTGCACCGTTTAAGAGAATGGGTTTCCTGCCAGTCCATCACAGCTGTGTAGCTTGGCAGGATCCATAGCCAAACCCTGGGAAGATGATATATCCAAGGAAAGGCAAGGACTCCTGCTCAAACACACACTTCTCCAACTTGGCGTAGAGGGAGTTTGCTTATAAGAGTTCGAAGACTTTGCGAACATCTCTCCGATGGGAGTCAATATCTGAAGAGTAGATGAGAATATCATCCAGATAGACTACGTCCGAGGTGGTGAGCATCTCTGTTGTGAACTCTGTTTTCGGGCTCCCTCTTGTGGTCACAGGTGGTATTGTGTGAGTTTTGTTTTCGGGTTCCCCCTGGTGGCTTTGTTTGTTATCCTGCGGATCTGTGGCTGGATCAGCTGCCTCGTTATGCACTAGGGAGTTTCCTATTTAGCTCTGCTTCACCTCCACTTGTTGCCGGCTGTCGATGTATTCAGTGCTATTCTGATCTCCCCTGATTATCTTCGTTTTCAGTCTCTTCTGGAGAAGCTAAGTTTCTGTTTGATTATTTTTTGCTCATCAGTCTACAATATGATTTCAGTGTATGATGAGTTTAGTCCAGCTTGCTAGTATGTGAGTTTTTGCTGCTGGTAAGCTCTGGGGTACGGAGTTGCTTCCCCCGCACCGTTAGTTGGTGCAGGGGCTCGAGCAATCTCCGCGTGGATATTTTGCTTAGGGTTTTCTATTGACCGCACAGCTCCCTTCCTATTTTCTGCTATCTAGTGTTAGCAGGCCTCATTTGCTAAATCTATTTCATCTCTGCATTTGTGCTTTCCCCTTAACTCACCGTTAATATTTGTGGGGGGCTTTTCTATATCTTTGGGGTCATTTCTCTGAGGCAAGTAAGGACTTAACTTTCCCTCTAGGAATAGGTAGTTTCTCAGGCTGTGAAGAGACGTCTAGGATTTCCAGGTAACGTTCCACGGCTGCCTATAGTTGTTTGCGGATAGGATCAGGTTGCGGTCAATCCAGATACCACTTCCCCAGAGCTGGTCGTCGGTTTAGTTACTTAGCTAGTCAAACTTGCGGTCCTTGCCACTAGGATCACAACAGTACAGCCGGCCATAAAGTGTTAATTGCATGGCAGAAGCAGGAGAAGAGAAGCCTTGAGGAATTTTTTTTTTTTTTTTGCTGCCGTGTGTCTAGCTGCTGTGTGTCTAGCTTCTCTCCTCCTCTTAATCTTGGTGTGGCTCTGAGTTCAGCTGCTGACATGGATATCCAGAGTTTGGCCTCCAGTGTAGATCATCTTGCTGCAAGGGTACAAAGTATTCAGGATTTTGTTGTTCACAGTCCTATGTCAGAGCCTAGAATACCTATTCCGGAGTTGTTTTCTGGAGATAGATCTAGGTTCCTGAATTTTAAGAACAATTGCAAATTGTTTCTTTCTTTGAAACCTCGTTTCTCTGGTGATTCCGTTCAGCAAGTTAAGATTATTATTTCTTTCTTGCGCGGCGACCCTCAAGATTGGGCCTTCTGTTATGATCCCAATGGCAGAGGATCTCTGATATTGCGGCAAGATAGTAAAAATATAAATACTGCTCTAGGGAGGTGGAAACTGGGCTAACCGCATACCTGATCCTGACACAAACAACTAAAAGTAGCCGGTGAACGTGCCTACGTTGGTTCTAGACGTCTCGAGCCAGACGGAGAACTGACTACCCCTAGAGGGAAAAAATAAGACCTCGCTTGCCTCCAGAGAAATTGAACCCCAAAGATATAGAAAGCCCCCAACACATAATAACGGTGAGGCAAGAGGAAAACACAAACTATTCTATACAGCACCAGAATAATTATACACCCACGTAAGTATATAGACTCATAAACATATCATTAACAAGGAGGACGCTGAGGAAGCGACATCATTATTACGCGAAACGCGCGTTGGGGTTATTTGAAGCAGGCTGGAGCGTGGTTCGGCATCTGATGATGGGTAATTATTGCCTTTAATACGTTATTATTATGTGCTGATAATGATTGTATGACATCTATGTTGGTAGCTGCGAGTGTGAGGGGTTATTATTCCAAACCCAGTAACACACTTTTACGGAGTAGATATTTTATCACTCAGCAGTAACCTTCGGTAAAATTAATAACTTAACTATCTTAACCCGGCATGCTCTTTTCTGGTCATAGTTTACACTTTAGGGTGATTCACATGATTTATGAGACCCATGTACCTATTTTAAGGTTATATTTGATGTTATTCAATAAAATATTTGTTAAAATTATATAACATGGTTGGTATATCTTATTGACTCAGCGTCCTCCTTGTTAAGGAAAACACAAACGTAGAGATGAACTAGATTCAGCAAAGTGAGGCCCAATAGTCTAGATAGCAGAAAATAGATAGTGGACTATGCGGTTAGCAGAAAACCCTACAAAACATCCACGCTGAACATTCAAGAACCCCCACATCGACTGACGGTGTGGAGGGAGAATATCAGCCCCCTAGAGCTTCCAGCGAGTCAAAAATCAAATGTAAAGCAAGCTGGACAAAAACACTGAATAATTCAAACGATCCAAATTGTACAAAACAGACATAGCTTTTCTTGCATGAGGCAGACTGAAAGGAATCCGGAGGAGACCAAATAGGTCTGGATACAACGATGCCAGGCAAGAGACTGAGTCCAGAGGAGACTCAAATAGGAAACACCCGCTGCTTAACGACACAGCTGGAGCTCAGGCCTGCAACAAGACATACCTAACACAATACCGTTAGTGACCACCAGAGGGAGCCCAGAAACACAGTTCACAACAGCCTTCGCATTGGCGCCAGGGGATCCTGCATTGCTCAGTGTGGATGCGTTTTTTCTGGCCCTTGGATTGCTCTATGAGGAACCTAATCTTGAGGACCAGGCTGAAAAAGCTTTGTTGGCCCTCTCTCAGGGGCAAGATGAAGCAGAGGTGTATTGCCAGAAATTTCGGAAATGGTCGGTGCTTACTCAATGGAATGAGTGTGCCCTGGCTGCAAATTTCAGAAAGGGTCTTTCTGAAGCCATTAAGAATGTCATGGTAGGGTTCCCTACGCCTGCAGGTCTGAATGAGTCAATGACTCTGGCCATTTAGATTGATCGGCGTTTGCGGGAGCGCAAACCTGCGCACCATTTGGTGGTGTTTTCTGAACAGACAACTGAGTTTATGCAATGTGATAGAATTCTGACCAGAAGTGAACGGCAAAATTATAGACGACAAAATGGGTTGTGCTTTTACTGTGGTGACTCAGCTCATGTTATCTCAGCATGCTCTAAGCGCACAAAAAAGATTGATAAATCTGTCACCATCGGTACTTTACAGCCTAAGTTCATTTTGTCTGTTACCCTGATTTTTTCCCTGTCATCTTACCCGGTTATGGCTTTTGTAGATTCAATAGCTGCCCTGAGCCTGATGGATTTGTCATTTGCCCGGCGCTGTGGTTTTGTTTTGGAGCCTTTAAAATTCCCTATTCCACTAAGGGGTATTGATGCTACACCATTGGCTATGAATAAACCTCAGTACTGGACGCAAGTGACCATGTGCCTGACTCCTGTTCATCAGGAGGTGATTAGCTTTCTTGTTCTGCATAATTTGCATGATGTTATCGTGTTAGGTCTGCCATGGTTGCAGACTCATAATCCAGTCCTGGATTGGAAAGCAATGTCTGTGTCAAGTTGGGGTTGCCAGGGAATTCATGGCGACGCTCCTGTGGTGTCAATTGCTTCATCCACTCCTTCTGAAGTCCCTGCGTTTTTGTCGGACTACCAGGATGTATTTGATGAGCCCAAACTCAGTTCTCTACCTCCTCATAGGGATTGTGATTGTGCTATAAATTTGATTCCTGGTAGTAAGTTTCCTAAGGGACAACTTTTCAATTTGTCAGTGACGGAGCATGCTGCTATGCGGAGTTATATAAAGGAGTCTTTGGAGAAAGCACTTATTCGCCCCTCCTCCTCCCCTGTGGGTGCGGGATTCTTTTTTGTGGCTAAGAAGGATGGTTCCCTGAGACCTTGTATTGATTATCGCCTTCTAAATAAAATCACGGTCAAATTTCAGTATCCTTTGCCATTGTTATCTGATCTGTTTGCTCGCATTAGGGGGTCTAGTTGGTTCACCAAGATAGATCTTCGTGGTGCATATAACCTTGTGCGTATTAAGCAGGGTGATGAATGGAAAACTGCATTTAATACGCCCGAAGGCCATTTCGAGTACTTGGTGATGCCTTTTGGACTTTCTAACGCTCCTTCTGTCTTTCAGTCCTTCATGCACGACATCTTCCGCGAGTATCTGGATAAATTTATGATTGTGTATCTGGATGATATTCTGTTTTTTTCTGATGATTGGGAGTCCCATGTTAAGCAGGTCAGGATGGTGTTTCAGGTCCTGCGTGCCAATGCTTTATTTGTGAAGGGCTCAAAATGTCTTTTTGGAGTCCAGAAGGTTTCTTTTTTGGGTTTCATTTTTTCCCCTTCTACTATTGAGATGGACCCAGTCAAGGTTCAGGCTATTCATGACTGGACTCAGCCTACATCTGTTAAGAGCCTTCAGAAGTTCTTGGGTTTTGCTAATTTTTACCATCACTTCATCGCTAATTTTTCTGGTATTGTTAAGCCTTTGACGGATTTGACCAAGAAGGGTTCTGATGTTACTAATTGGTCTCCTGCGGCTGTGGAGGCCTTTCGGGAGCTGAAGCGCCGGTTTTCCTCGGCTCCGGTCTTATGTCAGCCAGATGTCTCTCTTCCTTTCCAGGTCGAGGTTGATGCTTCTGAGATTGGAGCGTGGGCTGTTTTGTTGCAGAGAAGCTCTGATGGCTCTGTGATGAAGCCATGTGCTTTCTTTTCAAGAAAGTTTTCGCCTGCCGAGCGGAATTATGATGTCGGTAATCGGGAGTTGTTGGCTATGAAGTGGGCATTTGAGGAGTGGCGACATTGGCTCAAGGGAGCTATGCATCGTGTGGTGGTCTTGACTGATCACAAAAATCTGATTTATCTCGAGTCGGCCAAGCGGCTGAATCCTAGACAGGCTCGTTGGTCTTTGTTTTTCTCTCGTTTTGATTTTGTTTTCTCGTACCTGCCTGGTTCGAAGAATGTGAAGGCTGATGCTCTTTCTAGGAGTTTTGTGCCTGACTCTCCTGGAGATTCTGAGCCGGCTGGTATCCTCAGAGAAGGGGTGATTTTGTCTGCCATCTCCCCAGATTTGCGACGAGTGCTGCAGGAGTTTCAGGCGGATAAACCTGACCGTTGTCCACCGGAGAGACTGTTTGTCCCAGATAGATGGACCAACAGAGTTATTTCCGAGGTTCATTCTTCGGTGTTGGCAGGCCATCCTGGAATATTTGGTACCAGAGATTTGGTGGCCAAGTCCTCTTGGTGGCCTTCCTTGTCGCGGGATGTGCGTTCCTTTGTGCAGTCTTGTGGAATTTGTGCTCGGGCTAAGCCTTGCTGTTCTCGTGCCAGTGGTTTGCTGTTATCTTTGCCTGTCCCGAAGAGGCCTTGGACGCACATTTCCATGGATTTTATTTCAGATCTCCCTGTCTCTCAGAGAATGTCTGTCATCTGGGTGGTGTGTGATCGTTTTTCTAAGATGGTTCATTTGGTGCCCTTGCCTAAGTTGCCTTCCTCCTACGAGTTGGTTCCACTGTTTTTTCAAAATGTGGTTCGTTTGCACGGGATCCCTGAGAATATTGTTTCCGACAGAGGATCCAAGTTTGTGTCTAGATTTTGGCGGACCTTTTGTGCTAAGATGGGCATTGATTTGTCTTTTTCGTCGGCCTTCTATCCTCAGACAAATGGCCAGACCGAGCAAACTAATCAGACCTTGGAAACCTATTTAAGATGTTTTGTTTCTGCTGATCAGGACGACTGGGTGGCCTTTTTGCCATTGGCCGAATTTGCCCTTAATAATCGGGCTAGTTCTGCTACTTTGGTTTCGCCTTTTTTTTGTAATTCGGGGTTTCATCCTCGTTTTTCCTCGGGTCAGGTGGAGCCTTCTGACTGTCCTGGAGTGGATCTTGTGGTGGATAGGTTGCATCAGATTTGGGATCATGTGGTGGACAATTTGAAGCTGTCACAAGAGAAGGCTCAGCGCTTTGCCAACCGCCGTCGCTGTGTGGGTCCCCGACTTCGCGTTGGGGACTTGGTGTGGTTGTCTTCTCGCTTTGTTCCTATGAAGGTCTCCTCTCCCAAGTTAAAGCCTCGGTTTATCGGTCCTTATAAGATTTTGGAAGTCCTTAACCCTGTGTCATTTCGTTTGGACCTCCCAGCATCGTTTGCTATTCATAATGTGTTCCATCGGTCGTTGTTGCGGAGGTATGTGGTGCCTGTGGTTCCTACGGTTGAGCCTCCTGCCCCTGTGCTGGTTGAGGGAGAATTGGAATACGTGGTGGAGAAGATCTTGGATTCTCGCATTTCTAGATGGAGGCTTCAGTATTTGGTTAAGTGGAAGGGCTATGGTCAGGAGGATAATTCCTGGGTTGTCGCCTCTGATGTTCATGCGGCTGATTTGGTTCGTGCCTTCCATGTGGCTCACCCTGATCGCCCTGGGGTTTTTTGATGAGGGTTCGGTGACCCCTCCTCAAGGGGGGGTACTGTTGTGAACTCTGTTTTCGGGCTCTATCTTGTGGTCACAGGTGGTATTGTGTGAGTTTTGTTTTTGGGCTCCCCCTGGTGGCTTTGTTTGTTATCCTGCGGATCTGTGGCTGGATCAGCTGCCTCGTTATGCACTAGGGAGTTTCCTATTTAGCTCTGCTTCACCTCCACTTGTTGCCGGCTGTCGATGTATTCAGTGCTATTCTGATCTCCCCTGATTATCTTTGTTTTCAGTCTCTTCTGGAGAAGCTAAGTTTCTGTTTGATTATTTTTTGCTCATCAGTCTGCAATATGATTTCAGTGTATGATGAGTTTAGTCCAGCTTGCTAGTATGTGAGTTTTTGCTGCTGGTAAGCTCTGGGGTATGGAGTTGCTTCCGTTAGTTGGTGCGGGGGCTCGAGCAATCTCTGCGTGGATATTTTGCTTAGGGTTTTCTATTGACCGCACAACTCCCTTCCTATTTTCTGCTATCTAGTGTTAGCGGGCCTCATTTGCTAAATCTATTTCATCTCTGCGTTTGTGCTTTCCCCTTAACTCACCGTTAATATTTGTGGGGGGCTTTTCTATATCTTTGGGGTCATTTCTCTGAGGCAAGTAAGGACTTAACTTTCCCTCTAGGAATAGGTAGTTTCTCAGGCCGTGAAGAGACGTCTAGGATTTCCAGGTAACGTTCCACGGCTGCCTATAGTTGTTTGCGGATAGGATCAGGTTGCGGTCAATCCAGATACCACTTCCCCAGAGCTGGTCGACGGTTTAGTTACTTAGCTAGTCAAACTTGTGATCCTTGCCACTAGGATCACAACACATCTCCCAGAAGATGTCGTTTACAAAGTCTTGGAAAACGGCTGGGGCATTACAGAGCACGAAGGGCATCACCAGATATTCATAGTGCCCATCCCTGGTGTTAAAAGCCGTCTTCCATTCGTCCCCCTCACGGATACGAATCAGGTTGTAAGCACCCCGCAGATCTAGCTTAGTAAATACCCTTGCTCCCCATAGCCTATCAAAGAGCTCACATATCAGGGGTAGTGGGTACTTGACCCTGTAGTCTATGCATGGACATAAATCTCCACTCTTCTTCTGCATGAAGAAGAACCCAGCCCCTGCAGGTGACACTGACTTCCTAATGAATCCTCTTGCCAGATTCTCTTGAATGTACCGAGACATTGCCTCTGTCTCCGGGAGAGATAAAGGATAGACTCAACCCCGGTGAGACTCAGCACCAGGCAAGAGGTCAATAGGACAGTCATAGGGGCGGTGAGGCGGAAGGTTCTCCGCAGCCCTTTTGGAGAACACATCCGCATAGGACCAATAGTGCTTGGGGAGAGAGGAAAGATCTGCGGGTACCTCTGTTGCAGCAACCTGAACGCACTCCCTCTACCATCTACCCTCACAGGATTTACTCCATCCCAGAATTCTCCCTGAGGACCACTCTATATGAGGAGAATGATAGTGTAGCCATGGTATCCCCAACAGGACCTCATCAATACCCTCAGGAAAGACTAATAGAGAGATAATCTCCTGATGTGAAGGAGACACAGAAAGATTGAAAGGAATGGTTTGGTGTGTAATCTGTAAGGGTAGTGTCGACCCATTTACCACTCGAACGGTTACTGGTTTGGCGAGCATCACCAGGGGTATTGCGTGTCGCTGGGCGAAAGCAGATGACATAAAATTACCCTTCGCCCCAGAGTCCACGCATAACTCTACCATAAGAGTGGATGGGCCTATGGTAATTGTCCTCTTGAAGGACAACTTAGAGGCAAACGTCGCCGTGTCTAGTGTACCTCTTCCAACTGCCACTAGAAGCTGACGTTTCCCCGACCGCTGAGGACACGTGGAGGCAAGATGTCCTGACTGCCGGCAAACATGACAGCCCTTAAGTGCATGAGCGGACCAGGGCTTGGACCCCGCTCGTGACACCTCTATGGCCTCATGTGACTCGGGCGCCTGGATCGGAGATTCCATAGGTCTGGCAAAGGTGGTAGCCAGCCTAAACCTCTGCCTACACTGGGCTCGCTCCAACCTTCACTCGTGAAAAGAAGGTCTATGCGAGTTGATACAGCTATGAGCTCCTCCAGTGTGGCGGGAATCTGCCTAGTGGCCAAAGCGTCCTTCACATGGTCAGCTAGCCCCCTCCAAAATACAGGGATGAGGGCTTTATCTGGCCACTCCAACTCAGATGCTAACGTCCGGAAGTGGATGGCAAAATGACTGACCATGGTCGAACCCTGAGTCAATGCCAGCAGTTGGAGCGCCGTATCATGGGTGACTTGAGGTCCTACAAAAACCTGTTTCAGAGTGCCCAGAAACTGAGGAACACTCCGCACCACATGATCATTGCGCTCCCACAGTGGGGTAGCCCACTCCAAAGCTCTGTCCGACAGGAGAGAAATTATGAATCCCACCTTTGCCTGCTCTGTGGGAAAACGTGCAGCCAGGATCTCGAGATGTATACTACACTGGCTCACGAAACCCCTACGGGACTTACTGTCCCCATGGAATTTTTCAGGCAATGGGTGGTGAGATAAGGTCATAGCAGAGGTGGCAGTGGGTAAAGCTGCTGCAGCCACGCTAGCAGCCTGAACAGCTATTGCGGTAACATCCACCGCCGAGGTTGCACGCTCGAGAGACACCAACCGGCCCTCCAGCAGCTGGATGTACCCCTGCAAATGCTGTTCATCTGCCATTACTTAGCCAGATCCTGGCGCTAGTGTACTGTTAGGGTTGGCGGAACACACCCTATATAAATTTATTAGAAGTAGTTGGTGCGTTCGCAACCCGGGATCCACCGTGCAGGAAAGAACCTGCTGCTAGATATGGCAGTACAATATAGTAGTATAAACGAACTCTGTTACTTCACAGAGTCTGTTAGTAAAGAGAATGATGTACCCTGTTAGCTTCACAGGGGAACACAGCTACTTAGTAGAGCAGATGGTGGTCATGCAGTCAAATGCAAACATGCGGCTCCTCTCCGGTGGAGCTGGAATTCTGATGGCTACTCGCCAGCCCTGAATCCACTCACATGAAACTCCTCACCAGAGGTGCCAGCATTCTAGGGGCTTATTTCAGCCGGGTCCCTGAATACACACACACACATGACCACACTGGTGCTAAGCTCATACATAAATTGACACTAGCGCATGGCCGTGTGGTCATGAGAACCTTTTATAGCTGCAGCAACTTCAGGACCTTCCAAGAAGGACCAATGGAAGACTTCCACAGAACTTGATCAGGTACATGACCTTCCTGGAGGACCAATGGAAGTTGCTGCAGTACCTGAGCATGTGACCCTTGATCTCCATTGAGAGATCTTACCCTGGGCATGCTCAGTGTGTGCAAAGCAGGACTTAGTCCCAGAAATGCCTGCTTGCCGCAGACCAGTGCAGGGTACAATAGCAGAGCCTGGAGAGGCAGCAGTAACCCTTTGCACAGTACCATATTCAGTGAGACGCTGGTATCGACTTCTCCACTGAGCAGGCTCCACTGCGGCTGATGCAGAATGGGAGACCATAGCAGACATGGCTCGAGATTCCCCCTGTGCAGTGGCAGGAACTCAAGTCCTAACACCATTCATATTCCCCAAAAAAAGGCCAAGAAAGCAAAAATTCTACAGGAATATGTAAACTTTAGAGCAAACTTTTATGTTTCTAATAGAGAACAGCATAACACAGTGATGTCTGACTGTTTAACCCCTTCTATTAGCAAAGACATATACCTGAATGTTTTGTTGATCTCAATGTTAATGTTGAAACTAACCCGTCAAATTCATCATGTTCAGTGATTGACATCCTTTTCTGTATGAGCATTCTTACAAGGATTGCTGTCATTCTTGATCTATAACATGTTGTCAGCACATATAAAAAAAGATAGAAGATCTGCCTAAAATGCAATGTAAATTTCCCACTTGTAATGACTGCCTTAGGCAATATTCACAGCAAACATCTACAATAAAATCTGCTTGTGTTTCATACTTCCAATTCAAATTCAAATTGGCTTAAATCTGTGACTCGAGTGGATGATATCTTTGATGAATAGGGAATATTGTGGTTTTGAAAATCATCAGAATTTTTAAACTACTCTCCTACTTGTGTATAATACACATTCAAATTGTAAGCTGTCCAATATTTTGCACAATTCAATGAATTACTGCATTACTTTTTTACTTTTGAATTGACTGGCAATTCATTTTGTAAAACGATCATATTCATTTTTTTAATATAAATTTGTTAAAAACAAAATAATTTAGTACCTCAATGATCAACCCTGTTATCTTGCATACTGGGGTGCTAAGTTGGAATTCAACCAAGGGTAACATCTGCATGGACTTTGTATTCAACTACACTTATGGGGTTTGCTCTGGATGTTTAGGCTTCAATACAGCTAAAACTATCTTGATGTTAACTATCTTAATAAAAATTACTATCAGTTTGTATGAGAATATCTGGAAAAAGTGGCACTAGAAAATGGATTATAAACAACATTTGGGAACAGAAACTGATGTTTCTGACATGAATTATCACTTTCATCAGATAAGCAAGGATAGTCCATTCTGTATCTATTCTAACAAGTATTTCTCTGAACTCAATGAAAAACCCATAGATAACCTTGGATATTTCTCAAGCTTTTGCTGCCCCAAGTGCAGTGTCATGTAGAGTCAGAGATCCTGATTGCATCAATGTATCACTTACTTGGTCGCTTTCTTCAGTTTTAATACAATTACTGTGTCATCTACTAAAGATCAACCAGTTCTCTGAATGCTGGGCTCTGTATCTCCTCGCCCATTCCACTGATTGACAGCTTTCTATGTACAGCATGCATAAGCAAGAATCTGCTACTCATTGATATGGGTGGGGTTATAATTATCTCATGAATATCAAGGACTATGTTACAGCAGGCCAACTAGTCATCGAGTGATATTAAATATATCCTTTGTCTAAATCAGTGAATTTATGAAAAGTACAGCAAGTAGCCCAATATGTGACACATTGCTGGCATTAAGGTCTCTTTCTCTACATTATGCTTCTCTCAGATTAGGTGGCAAAAACTTGATGACAGATTCCCTTTGACCCTAATGACATTTTTATAGACTAATAAGCAAAATAGAGATAAAAGGTTTTGGCCGCTTGTCAAGAATACACAATCGAGGGGGTCACGCAGAGCCCCTCTATTATTGTCACTTGGTCAGAGAAATGAAACTGCGCAGCCTCCAATTGTTAGTGCAATACGCAATTGACAAACAATTGCCAGAGGAGGCCTCAGCTATTTCCACTACTAGGCTGATTATTGAGGAACTCACAGTGAGCGTAACAACCGATTCCTACTCATGGACTATACAGGTGCTTCTAACAAAATTAGAATATCATCAAACAGTTAATTTATTTCAGCGTTTCAATATACACAGTGAATCTCATTTATTATATAGAGTCATTACAAACATAGTGATGTATTTCAAGTGTTTATTTCTGTTAACCCCTTAATCCCATTGGACGTACTATCCCGTCAAGGTGACCTGGGACTTAATTCCCAGTGACGGGATAGTACGTCCAGTGCGATCGGCAGCGCTCACGGGGGGAGTGCGGCCGGGTGTCAGCTGATTATCACAGCTGACATTCCTGCACTATGTGCCAGTAGCGGTCACGGACCGCCCCCGGCACATTAACCCCCGGCACACTGCGATCAAACATGATCGCAGTGTTCCGGCGGTATAAGGAAGCATCGCGCAGGGAGGGGGCTGCCTGCGGGCTTCCCTGAGACCCCCGGAGCAATGCGATGTGATTGCGTTGCTGCGAGGGCCTCTTACCAAATATCCCTGCAGGCCCCGGATCCCCCGGATCCCGGGGCTGCATCCGGGTCCTGCAGGGATTACTTCCGGGTGCAGACCAGGCTCTGGTAAGCCTGCAGCGCTCTAAGACAGATCGCCGATCTGACAGAGTGTTGTGCAAACTGTCAGATCAGCGATCTGTGATGTCCCCCCTGGGACAAAGTAAAAAAGTAAAAAAAAAAAATCCACGAGTAAAAAAAAAAAAAAATCCTAAATAAAGAAAAAAAAAATTATTCCCATAAATACATTTCTTTATCTAAATAAAAAAACAAAACAATAAAAGTACACATATTTAGTATTGCTGCATCCATAACGACCCAACCTATAAAACTGTCCCACTAGTTAACCCCTTCAGTGAACACCGTAAGAAGAAAAAAAAAAAAGAGCCAAAAAACAATGCTTAATCGTACCACCGAACAAAAAGTGTAATAACACGCGATCAAAAAGACGGATGTAAATAACCATGGTACCGCTGAAAACGCCATCTTGTCCCGCAAAAAATGAGCTGCCATACAGCATCATAAGCAAAAAAATAAAAAAGTTATTTTCCTCAGAATAAAGCAATGCCAAAATAATTATTTTTTCTATAAAATAGCTTTTATCGTATAAAAGCGCAAAAACATAAAAAAATGATATAAATGAGATATCACTGTAATCGTACTGAACCGACGAATAAAACTGCTTTATCCATTTTACCAAACATGGAACGGTATAAACGCCTCCACCAAAAGAAATTCATGAATAGCTGGTTTTTGGTCATTCTGCCTCACAAAAATCGGAATAAAAAGTGATCAAAAACTGTCACGTGTCCGAAAATGTTACCAATAAAAACATCAACTCATCCTGCAAAAAACAAGACCTCACGTGACTCTGTGGACTAAAATATGGAAAAATTATAGCTCTCAAAATGTGGAGACGCAAAAACTTTTTTGCTATAAAAAAGCGTCTTTTAGTGTCTGACAGCTGCCAATCATAAAAATACGATATAAAAAACGCTATAAAAGTAAATCAAACCCCCCTTCATCACCCCCTTAGTTAGGGAAAAATAATAAAATTAAAAAAATGTATTTATTTCCATTTTCCCATTAGGATTAGGGCTAGGGTTAGGGTTAGGGCTAGGCTTAGGGCTAGGTTTAGGGCTAGGGTTAGGGTTATGGCTAGGGTTAGCGTTAGGGCTAGGGTTAGGGCTTGTTGTGAACTTTATTTCTGGGCTCCCTCTTGTGGTCACAAGTGGTACTGTGTGAGTGCTGTCTTTCTGCAGGTTTGTGACTGGCATCAGCTGTCTCGTTAACCGAGCGAACTAATCAGACGTTGGAAACTTATTTAAGATGTTTTGTTTCTGCTGATCAGGATGATTGGGTGACTTTTTTGCCTTTGGCCGAGTTTGCCCTTAATAATCGGGCTAGTTCTGCTACTTTGGTTTCGCCTTTTTTCTGCAATTCTGGTTTTCATCCTCGTTTTTCCTCGGGTCAGGTTGAGCCTTCTGACTGTCCGGGGGTGGATTCTGTGGTGGATAGGTTGCAGCAGATTTGGAACCATGTGGTGGACAATTTGAAGTTGTCACAGGAGAAGGCTCAGCGCTTTGCCAACCGCCGTCGCGGTGTTGGTCCCCGACTTCGTGTTGGGGATTTGGTATGGCTGTCTTCTCGGTATGTTCCTATGAAGGTTTCCGCTCCTAAATTCAAGCCTCGCTTCATCGGTCCTTATAAGATTTTGGAAATCCTTAACCTGGTGTCTTTTCGTTTGGACCTCCCTCCCAGCATCGTTTGCCATTCATAATGTGTTCCATAGGTCTTTGTTGCGGAGGTATGTGGTGCCTGTGGTTCCTTCTGTTGAGCCTCCTGCTCCGGTGCTGGTTGAGGGCGAATTGGAGTACGTGGTGGAGAAGATCTTGGATTCTCGTATTTCCAGACGGAGGCTTCAGTATTTAGTTAAGTGGAAGGGCTATGGTCAGGAGGATAATTCCTGGGTTGTCGCCTCTGATGTCCATGCGGCCGATTTGGTTCGTGCCTTCCATGCGGCTCATCCTGATCGCCCTGGGGGTCTTGATGAGGGTTCGGTGACCCCTCCTCAAGGGGGGGAACTGTTGTGAACTCTATTTCTGGGCTCTCTCTTGTGGTCACAAGTGGTACTGTGTGAGTGCTGTCTTTCTGCAGGTTTGTGACTGGCATCAGCTGTCTCGTTATCTGTGGGCTGGTTTTCTATTTAAGCTCACTTGGACTCTCAGTCTATACCTGCTGACAATGTATTCAGTGCTATTCTGATTCCTTCTGACTACCTTGCTCCCAGTCTCTTCAAGAGAAGCTAAGTTTCCGTTTTGTTCATTTTTTGATCATCAGTGTTCTATTTGTTTCTTGTCCAGCTTGCTAATATGTGATTTCCCAGCTTGCTGGTAGCTCTAGGGGGCTGAGTTTCTCCCCCCACACCGTTAGTTGGTGTGGGGGTTCTTGAATTCTCAGCGTGGATATTTTGGTAGGGTTTTTTGCTGACCACACAGTTCGCTATCTGTCTTCTGCTATCTAGTATTAGCGGGCCTCATTTGCTGAATCTGTTTTCATTCCTACGTGTGTCTTTTCTCCTTACCTCACCGTTATTATTTGTTGGGGGCTTCCTATATCTTTGGGGTTATTTCTCTTGAGGCGAGTGAGGTCTTGCTTTCTCTTTAGGGTAGTCAGTTTCTCAGGCTGCGTCGAGACGTCCAGGATTTTAGGCACATTCACCGGCTACCTTTAGTGTGTTTGGATAGGATCAGGTTTTGCAGTCAGTCCAGTTACCATCTCCCTAGAGCTCGTGTCTATGTTTAGTTACTTAGCTAGTATTTCCTGTGATCCCCAGCCACTGGGATCATAACAGGGCTAGGGTTAGGGCTAGGGTTAATGCTAGGGTTAGGGTTGGGGCTAGGGTTGGAGCTAAAGTTAGGGTTGGGGCTAAAGTTAGGGTTAGGGTTGAGGCTAAAGTTAGGATTAGGGTTGGGGCTAAATTTAAGATTAGGGTTTGGATTACATTTACAGTTGGGATTAGGGTTGGGATTAGATTTAGGGTGTGTCAGGGTTAAGGGGGTGGTTAGGGTTACCGTTGGGATTAGGGTTAGGGATGTGTTTGGATTAGGGTTTCAGGTAGAATTGGGGAGTTTCCACTGTTCAGGCACATCAGGTGCTCTCCAAACGCGACATGGCGTCCGATCTCAATTCCAGCCAATTCTGCGTTGAAAAAGTAAAACAGTGCTCCTTCCCTTCCAAGCTCTCCCGTGCGCCCAAACAGGGGTTTACCCCAACATAAGGGGTATCAGCGTACTCGGGACAAATTGGACAACAACTTTTCGGGTCCAAGTTCTCTTGTTATCCTTGAGAAAATAAAAATTGGGGGGGCTAAATATCATTTTTGTGGGAAAAAAAGATTTTTTATTTTCACGGCTCTGCGCTGTAAACTGTAGTGAAACACTTGGGGGTTCAAAGTTCTCACAACACATCTAGATAAGTTCCTTGAGAAGTCTAGTTTCCAATATGGGGTCACTTGTGGGGGGTTTCTACTGTTTGGGTACATCAGGGGCTCTGCAAATTCAACGTGACGCTTGCAGACCAATCCATCTAAGTCTGCATTCCAAATGGCGCTCCTTTCCTTCTGAGCTCTGCCATGCGCCCAAACAGTGGTCCCCCCCCACATACCGGGTATCAGCGTACTCAGGACAAATGGGACAACTATTGGGGTCCAATTAATCCTGTTACCCTTGTGAAAATACAAAACTGGGGGCTATAAAATCATTTTTGTGGAAAAAAAAAGAATTTTTATTTTCACGGCTCTGCGTTATAAACTGTAGTGAAACACTTGGGAGTTCAAAGTTCTCACAACACATCTAGCTAAGTACCTTGAGAAGTCTAGTTTCCAATATGGGGTCACTTCTTGGGGGTTTCTACTGTTTGGGTACATCAGGGGCTCTGCAAATGCAACGTGACACCTGCAGACCAATCCATCTAAGTCTGCATTCCAAATGGCTCTCCTTCCCATCCGAGCTCTGCCATGCGCCCAAACAGTGGTTCCTCCCCACATACGGGGTATCAGCGTACTCAGGACAAATGGGACAACTATTGGGGTCCAATTTATCCTGTTACCCTTGTGAAAATACAAAACTGGGGGCTAAAAAATCATTTTTGTGGAAAAAAAAAGAATTTTTATTTTCACGGCTCTGCGTTATAAACTGTAGTGAAACACTTGGAGGTTCAAAGCTCTCAAAACACATCTAGATAAGTTCCTTAGGGGGTCTACTTTCCAAAATGGTGTCACTTGTGGGGGGTTTTAATGTTTAGGCACATCAGGGGCTCTCCAAACGCGACATGGTGTCCCATCTCAATTCCAGTCAATTTTGCATTAAAAAGTCAAACGAGAGACTTCCGGGAGGCGGAGCCTGATGATGGCCGCTTCTTAATAGAGCTCCTTTACCGAGGGCGCATAATAAGCTTATTAACGCCTTTCAATACTAGGTAAAGTCCAGGATAAGGGCCGGACAAAGGTCATTAAGTATAGACCCAGCTCTCCGGATCCCCTTGGAGTCTCAGGGCGCAGACAGCGCCACAAGCAGCACCGCTCACAATCCACAGCCGGAGATCTGAAATGAAGAAGGAGCCAGTGGGGGAAGGGCAAGCAGTGCGCCCCATCAGCAACCTAAGCGAACTCACCAGACAAATCCAGGAGGAGAGCTGGAGATGTCAGTGGAACCCCGCGGTGTCCCTGGTTGGTGAGCGCCAACAGCAGTGAAGAGGGGGGACAGCACGGGAGGAGGAGGTGAACCGGTGCCATCTTGCAGGAAAGCGCGCCAGGCCCCATACTGCTGGCTGCGCCGCACCAGAGGCCGGGAGAAGGAGAGGGAGCCGGACCATTGCTGCTGCCGCTGAA
This sequence comes from Ranitomeya variabilis, assembly GCF_051348905.1. Taxonomy (NCBI): domain Eukaryota; kingdom Metazoa; phylum Chordata; class Amphibia; order Anura; family Dendrobatidae; genus Ranitomeya; species Ranitomeya variabilis. The sequence continues at coordinate 293,148,324 of NC_135233.1, read as the reverse complement.
TTAAGGTGAGCTGTGACAGGGAAAACCGCAGCACTTCTAGCACCAGGAGTAACGGCTGACAAAAGACGGTATGAGGGCAGGAGTCAGCCCGGCGCCTTCATTCCGGAAAGCGCACCATTTCCCCATGCTGCGAGCTACACTATGCCGAAGACCCGCAGCAGGAGATAGATGGTGTCCCTGGCCCCAGGTGTTGACAGTGACGATAGAGGGAGAAGGTGAGGGAGGAGACAGCGAGCTGCCGCCATTTTGCAGAGAAGCACACCAGGCACCAGTGACTCTCTGCTGGGTGGACTGTATAGCTATACATTCCCAGAACAACACTGGCTATAATCACAACTACATAATCTTTGAAAAGGGCACTATAAATCCCTCTGGCATAAACACTGTGAGAGACTGTGGAGAAATTTCACCCAGCGTGGAAGAGGGCAACTAAGCTGTGGTAATTTATAAGACTCCCCAGTCCATCTCCAGATGTAACTAATGCACATAATGATGTCACTGACAACCTCACCTATTACTTCAGGCATCTATCCCATCATGGCCAAATTCGTGGGTAAAGGCGCCAAGCCTGGAAGAAGTTCCACACGGAATCAGGCAGGCACATCTCCCACATCACAAAATGCTGATGCTAACACAGAGAACCCACAGTCAATCGCAAATGCTATCATAGAACGGTTGATGCCTGAGATAAACAATCGTCTAGCAGCTTTTCAAACTTCTTTGGACACAATTGTCTCACAAGGCAATACTCAGGGAGCATGCATAGCAGAAGCGGAACAAAGAATCTCAGACCTGGAGGACTCTGCTAAGACCCTCAAAGACAAACTGGATGGAAAAGAAAAGGACATCTCAGACCTTCTGGACAAGGTAGATGACCTTGAAAACAGGTCTCGATGCAATAACTTGAGACTTATAGGCCTTCCGGAGTCTGTCCTCCCCTCGGAGTTGGTCAAAATAACATCAGAATGGCTACCAAAATCCCTTGGGGTACTACTGACATCAGGTGTAATGGCCACTGAGAGAGCACATAGGTTGGGACCTCCGAGGGGAGGGGAGGGTGACAGACCAAGACCAGTCATCTTTAAAGTCTTGGACTTCCAAGATAAAGTCCGCATCTTGTCAGCATACAGAAAACAACGCTCCCTGTTGTATGAGAAGCACAAACTACTCCTGTTCCAGGACAGTTCAGCTGCCCTGGCTGCCAGACGCAAAGCCTTCAACCCTGCTTGCAAGCTCTTGGTTGATAAAAGTATTCGCTTTAGCCTGCAATATCCCTCAGTTTTGCGTTTTGGCATAGCGGGGAAAAATTGGTCCTTCAGTGACCCAGAAAGGGCTCTGAAATTTCTTCGGGAGGAATCCCGGGCACATCTTAATTCTGACAACACCTGAACGAGCAGAGCTGCTTTAACCTGTCATTATTCAGTGATGTCGTGTATATGCTATGCCTCTTTTGCCCGTAGGTGGCATGTTTATGTTTACTTTCTATGTAGTGCTCACTCTGTGGTTGAGCACACCTGTTACAGTTATAATGTTTAATTGGGGAAGGGAGATGGGTGGGGGGGAGGGTCTCTGCATGCGCACACATAACAATTTGGTCCTAGGAGATCTCAAGCTCACTCGCTGGGATGGGTGGGGATCTCACTCACAACATTTGAATATGGATCATATGGTTGTTCGGAAAGGTGTGGGCTAATGGTTGACCAGGCCAGTTCTAAAGATACTACTATCCGCTCCTTACAATGGTGTTTGTGGAATGTCAACAGGTTAAATACTCCAATTAAGAGGAAAAAGGTTCTAAATTTTTTACAAAAACAAAATTTTCATGTCATCTTCCTTCAGGAAACACATTGGATTAAGGATAATCACCCCTCTCTGCTCAGTAGGAAATATACGCTTTGCGCCGAAGATTCATACACAAAGAAACAGCGAGGGGTGGCCATACTTATATATAATGGCCTTATGAGATACTTAACACCCTGGAAGACCCACAAGGCAGATTCCTTTTGGTTAAAATTGTGATTGAGGGAATGTGTTTTAGCCTGGTTAACATTTATGCCCCTAATACACCTGAGGTACGGTTTCAGGTTAAATTGATAGAGAGCTTGGCAGGGTGGGATACATCCCAGGTGGTCATGGGGGCGACTTTAATGAAGTAGCAGACATTTCCATGGATAGATCTAGAGCTAAGGATACTCATCGACTAGCACAGGGAAATGGTATTCAATCTTTGATAGACCATTTTGACTTGATTGATATATGGAGAATGCAACACCCCTTGGATAGGGACTACTCTCACTATTCCCATGTACACGACTCACACGCTAGGATTGATTGCTGGTTATTACATGAGTCATTAATACCCCTAGTAACACAGACAAATATACAAAATATTCATATATCGGATCATGCCCCAGTAACGTTTCAATCTAAATTAACATCCCCAATACACCAAGAAAGGAGGTGGCGTTTCCCTTCATACCTCTACCAATCGGATGACTTTAGAAAACATTTGCAGATGTCATGGGAGGTTTATAAAAATGACAACTGCGTTCACTGTGATGACACACACTTGTTTTGGATGGCCTCTAAGGCCGTGCTGAGGGGTCAAATTATCTCCTACATCAGCCACAAGAGAAAAGATATAATGCAAAGAGTAGTAGAAACACAAAAATCAGTAACCCAAGCCTACAAGGATTTCAAACTAAACAACACTCCATTGACAAGGGAAAAGTTTTTAAGGGCTAAAGATGAGGCGGACACTCTGGCTCATGAGATGGCCATGTTCAATTTGGACTACCAAAAACACAAATATTTTAAATGGGGCAACAAGCCGGGGAGGGTGCTAGCATCCCTTACGCGGCCATACAGGAAAGCAACAAGAATTCATAAATTACGACAATGCAACGGTCACATTCTTACTAATAACGAAGAAATAGTGAGTGAATTTAGGTCCTTTTTTAGTGAGTTGTACAGCTTGGAACCGGGAGGAGGAGGGGGGGCGGGGAGTTCCTCAGAAATCACCTTGCACCTGCACTCACGGAGGAGTAGAGGGAGGCCATTAATTCCCCCATAACACCCTCGGAAATTCTACAGGTCATAAACAAACTTAAATTGTCCAAGGCACCAGGCCCAGACGGGTTCAGCAACGAGCACTATAAGATTCTAGGGACATGCCTGGCCTCTCACCTGTGTGAGTTATATAACAACATAGTTGGACGTGGCTACCTTCCCGATCCGTTTAATGAGGCGGTGATTATTGTTCTTCCAAAACCAGGTAAAGATCATTTGCAAGTTGAGGGTTATAGACCCATCTCATTACTTAATTCGGACTTTAAAATTTTTACAAAAATCCTGGCTGACAGATTACAAAGAATAATCCCAAATTTGATTTCGCCACAGCAAACTGGATTTATACATGGGAAATCCATTACGTACAACATCAGGACATCTCTGGGTGCCATATCCTATAGTACAGCGCATAAACATATGAATACTATCGTGGTTAGTCTTGACGCTGATAAAGCGTTCGATAGGGTGGCGTGGGACTACTTTTATGAGCTGCTTTCATTTAGAGAATTTGGCCCGTGGTTTTGTGAAGCCGTCAAGTCAATTTATAAACAACCAATGTCTAGGATGTAAATAATATATTATCTAGGCCCTTCGAGATCCAACGGGGAATGCGTCAGGGTTGCCCTTTGTCTCCCCTCTTGTTTAATTTGGCATTGGATCCATTCCTGAGGACACTGCAGAACGAGGCGACATTTGAGGGGGTGAGGGTGGGATCTGCTTCCATAAAGATCTCAGCTTTTACTGATGATGTTCTTTTATTCATTACTAACCCAGCCCAGGCAATCCCGGCCATTATGAATATTCTAGAGAAATTTGGCAAATGCTGTGGATTCAAGGTTAATTATAGTAAATCTGAGGCCTTGGCGGTTTTCAGGTCTGAGAGGTTGGGTGATCCCTCGTTCCCATTTCATTGGAGCCAGGAATCCATCAAATATCTGGGGATACGGTTACCTGCGGACCCATCCATTCTATATAGAGCCAACTAAAAACCATTAATCTCCTCTATAATTAATCTCCTCCATTCATGGAAACATTTCACATTGTCATTCTCCAGGAGATGCCATTTAATTAAAATGATAGTGTTTCCTAAACTGCTATATGCCTTTCAGACGTTGCCCCTTCTCTTGTCTAGAACAGATCTTGGTTTGTTGAATTCAAACTTTCGTAAATGTATTTGGGGGGTTGGAGGCAGAACTCACATATGTCTTGCAAGATTGCAGGCGACCAGAGTGGAGGGTGGAGTCAACTTCCCTGACCTGGGAAGATATAACTTGGCGGCTAATTTTAGATATGCCATCGACTGGATAAGGGGCATCTCTCATTTCGCTAATGTCAGCCTGGAACAGCAGTTTTACCCACATATCTCGTTGTCGGCTTTATTACACTTGAATGGGGAGGACCTTCCAATGGGAAAACAGGAACACCCGTCACTATGGCAAACGATACTAACCTGGCGGCGCTGTAGAAAGATTTGCAAACTAAAATCTGGTCTATCCCCATATCAGCCTTTTTTGGGTAATCCTGGAGGCTCTGCACCATCTTTTTATAAACTCTTGGCTTCCCAGGGCTGTAGGCAGGTAATTTATTTATTAGATCTTAACTTCTCGATGCTATCCTTTGAAACAGCATCACAGCGCTTCTCACTATTTAGTAATAGTCCCTTCCTATTTCTTCAGGTGCGTAGCTTAGCACAAAAGTGTCAGTTGATGGGGGAGGTGGTGGAGGGGAGGATTAATCTGGATGGGTTTATTAGAAATGCAAGATCCCATCCAGCTTCTATAAGCAGCATTTACTCGATAATACGCAAAAAATGGTCTTGGGAGGGGAAAACCATGGGAGTGGCGAGGTGGCTGAGGGACCTGCCATGTCTCAGGGTGGAGGACCTTCTCGACGCTACCACAGCACAAAGGAAAATTCTGCCATATAGCAGCTACACCGACATGGCACTCTTAATATTACACAGAGCCTACATCACTCCCTGCCTGCAATCTAAGATGTCTCCCTCCACCATTTACCTGTGCTCTAAATGCAAATCGCGCAACACTGACATATTCCACCACTTATGGAGTTGCCCGAAAATTCAGGGGCTATGGGGTGATGTCCATGAGGAACTGCGGAAATTATGCGGAGTCAACTACATGCTTACACCACAATGGGCTATTTTTAATATCCTAGACGAGGCATCTCACAAACAGCCCAGACACATCAAAGTAACACTCACAATCTGGGCTTTGGCAACTAGGAAGAGCATACTGCATCAATGGTTAAATCCAATAGTCCCATCCCTCTCTTTTATCTGCACTAAGGTCCAATTCATATTCAGAATGGAGTGGATGGATGCACTGACTAACAGGGAGAAGCTGTCGGGTAGATTTTTATCCACGTGGGCTACTTTCATTCCGTCTCTTCCCCTGGAGACTAGGGAGAAGCTGAGAACGCAATTTGAAAATACCCAATGGTATTTATTACAGCGGATAGGCGGCAACACACCAATTCCATAAATACACATCGTTGGTTATGCGCATGCAGAGAAAAGGGTTTTTTGGTTGGGGGCGGGATATGGGTTACAAACTTACTTTGTTATTGTTACTTCCATTGCATTGTTTATCTTGGAAATGTCTGGTTTGTACTGGAAATGTCAAAATCTAATAAAAAGATTTTTTTTTTAAAAAAAAAAAGTCAAACGGCGCTCCTTCCCTTCCGAGCTTTGCCATGCGCCCAAACAGTCATTTACCCCCACATTTGGGGTATCAGCGTACTCAGCACAAATTGCACAACAACTTTTGGGGTCCAATTTCTTCTCTTACCCTTGGGAAAATAAAAAATTAGGGGCAAAAAGATCATTTTTGTGAAAAAATATGAATTTTTATTTTTACGGCTCTGCATTATAAACTTCTGTAAAGCACTTGTTAGATCAAAGTGCTCACCACACATCTAGATAAGTTCCTTAAGGGGTCTACTTTCCAAAATGGTGTCACTTGTGGGGGGATACAATGTTTAGGCACATCAGGGGCTCTCCAAATGCAACATGGCATCCCATCTCAATTCCAGTCAATTTTGCATTGAAAAGTCAAATGGCGCTCCGAGCTCTGCCATGTGCCCAAACAGTGGTTTACCCCCACATATGGGGTATCAGCGTACTCAGGACAAATTGTACAACAAGTTTTGGGGTCCATTTTCTCCTGTTACCCTTGGTAAAATAAATCTAATTGGAGCTGAAATAAATTTTGTGTGAAAAAAGTTAAATGTTCATTTTTATTTAAACATTCCAAAAATTCCTGTGAAACACCTGAAGGGTTAATAAACTTCTTGAATGTGGTTTTGAGCACCTTGAGGGGTGTAGTTTTTAGAATGGTGTCACACTTGGGTATTTTCTATCATATAGACCCCTCAAAATGACTTCAAATGAGATGTGGTCCCTAAAAACAAAATGGTGTTGTAAAAATGAGAAATTGCTGGTCAAGTTTTAACCCTTATAACTCCCTAACAAAAAAAATTTTGGTTCTAAAATTAGGCTGATGTAAAGAAGACATGTGGGAAATGTTATATATTAAGTATTTTGTGTGACATATCTCTGTGATTTAAGGGCATAAATATTCAAAGTTGGAAAATTGTGAAATTTTCAAAATTTTTGCCAAATTTCCATTTTTTTCACAAATAAACGCAAGTTATATCGAATAAATGTTACCACTATCATGAAGTACAATATGTCACGAGAAAACATTGTCAGAATTGCCAAGATCTGTTGAAGCGTTCCAGAGTTATAACCTCATAAAGGGACAGTGGTCAGAATTGTAAAAATTGGCCCGGTCATTAACGTGCAAACCACTCTCGGGGCTTAAGGAGTTAATGCTGATGATTATGGCTTATTGCCAATGAAAAACCAAAAGTCATTATATCAGTAAATTAGAATACTTCATAACAGCTTGAAAACTGATTTTAAAATCTGAAATGTTGGCATTCTGAAATGTATGTTCAGTAAATGCACTCAATACTTGGTCGGGGCTCCTTTTGCATCAATGACTGCATCCCCCTCACTCCTCTTATTTTCCCCCTCACTCCTCTCATTCCCCCCTAACACTTGTAATTTCGACCTCACATCTGTCATTTTCCGATCACTCCACTATTTTCCCTCACTCCTCTCATTTTGCACTCACACCTTTTCATTTTCACCTCACACCTCTCATTTTCACCTCAGTATATACATGTTTGTCATCTCCCTTATATATAGTATACACCTGTATGTCATCTCCTGTATATAGTATATACCTGTATGTCATCTCCCCTGTATATAGTACATACCTGCTGTGTGTCATCTCCCCTGTATATAGTATATACATGTATGTCATCTCCTCCTATATATAGTATATACCTGTATGTAATCTCCTCCTGTATATAGTATATACCTGTGTGTCATCTCACCTATATATAGTATATATCTGTGTGTCATCTCCTCCTGTATATAGTATATACCTGTATGTCATCTCCTCCTATACATAGCATATACCTGTATGTCATCTCCTCCTGCATATACTATATACCTGTAGGTAATCTGCTCCTGTATATAGTATATACCTGTGTGTCATCTCCTCCTGTATATAGTATATACCTGTATGTCATCTCCTCCTGTATGTAGTATGTACCTGTATGTCATCTCCTCCTCTATATAGTATATACCTGTGTGTCATCTCTCCTGTATATAGTATATATCTGTGTGTCATCTCCTCCTGTATATAGTATATACCTGTGTGTCATCTCCCCTGTAAATAGTATATACCTGTGTGTCCTCTCCTCCTGTATATAGTATATATCTGTATGTCATTTCCTCCTGTATTAGACCTCGTTCACACGTTATTTGGTCAGTATTTTTACCTCAGTATTTGTAAGCTAAATTGGCAGCCTGATAAATCCCCAGCCAACAGTAAGCCCACCCCTTGGCAGTATATATTAGCTCACACATACACATAATAGACTGGTCATGTGACTGACAGCTGCCGGATTCCTATATGGTACATTTGTTGCTCTTGTAGTTTGTCTGCTTATTAATCAGATTTTTTTTTGAAGGATAATACCAGACTTGTGTGTGTTTTAGGGCGAGTTTCGTGTGTCAAGTTGTGTGTGTTGAGTTGCGTGTGGCGACATGCATGTAGCGACTTTTGTGAGATGAGTTTTGTGTGGTGACATGCGTGTAGCAACTTTTTGTGTGTCGAGTTGCATGTGACAGGTTAGTGTAGCAAGTTGTGTGCAGCAAGTTTTGCGCATGGCGAGTTTTGCGCGTGGTGAGTTTTATGTGTGGTGCCTTTTGAGTATGTGCAAGTTTTGTGTGAGGCAACTTTTGCATGTCTTGCAACTTTTGTGCATGTGGCAATTTTTCCGTGTGTGCAAGTTTTGCGTGTGGCGAGTTTTCCATGAGGTGAGTTTTGCACGTGTGGCGAGTTTTGCATGTGGAGAGTTTTGCGCGTGGCGAGTTTTGAGCGGCGACTTTTGTGTTACGACTTTTATGTGGCGAGGTTGGTGTATGTGTGGTGAAATGTGCGCTGAGGGTGGTATATGTGTTTGAGCACGTGGTAGTGTGTGGCGCATTTTGTGTATGTGTTCATATCCCCGTGGTGGTGTGGTGATTATCCCATGTCGGGGCCCCACCTTAGCAACTGTACAGTATATACTCTTTGGCGCCATCGCTCTCATTCTTTAAGTCCCCCTTGTTCACAACTGGCAGCTGTTAATTTGCCTCCAACACTTTTCCTTTCATTTTTTCCCCATTATGTAGATAGGGGCAAAATTGTTTGGTGAATTGGAAAGCGCGGGGTTAAAATTTCACCTCACAACATAGCTTTGACGCTCTCGGGGTCCAGACGTGTGACTGTGCAAAATTTTGTGCCTGTAGCTGCGACGCCTCCAACACTTTTCCTTTCACTTTTTCCCCATTATGTAGATAGGGGGGCAAAATTGTTTGGTGAATTGGAAAGCGCGGGGTTAAAATTTCACCTCACAACATAGCCTATGACGCTCTCGGGGTCCAGACGTGTGACTGTGCAACATTTTGTGGCAGTAGCTGCGACGGTTCAGATGCCAATCCCAGACATACACACATACACACATACACACATTCAGCTTTATATATTAGACTAGCTGAAGAGCCCGGCGTTGCCTGGGCATAGTAAATATCTGTGGTTAGTTATAGCATCTCACTTCTCTTTTTTTCCCATCACGCCTCTCATTTTCCCCATCACATCTTTCATTTTCCCCCTCACATCTCTCATTTTCTTCCTCACACCTCTCATTTTCCCCCTCACTCCTCTTATTTTCCCCCTCACTCCTCTCATTCCCCCCTAACACTTGTCATTTCGACCTCACATCTGTCATTTTCCGATCACTCCACTATTTTCCCTCACTCCTTTCATTTTGCGCTCACACCTTTTCATTTTCACCTCACACCTCTCATTTTCACCTCAGTATATACATGTTTGTCATCTCCCTTATATATAGTATACACCTGTATGTCATCTCCTGTATATAGTATATACCTGTATGTCATCTCCCCTGTATATAGTATATACTTGCTGTGTGTCATGTCCCCTGTATATAGTATATACCTGTATGTCATCTCCTCCTATATATAGTATATACCTGTATGTAATCTCCTCCTGTTTATAGTATATACCTGTGTGTCATCTCACCTATATAGTATATATCTGTGTGTCATCTCCTCCTGTATATAGTATATACATGTATGTCATCTCCTCCTATACATAGCATATACCTGTATGTCATCTCCTCCTGTATATACTATATACCTGTAGGTAATCTGCTCCTGTATAGTATATACCTGTGTGTCATCTCCTCCTGTATATAGTATATACCTGTATGTCATCTCCTGCTGTATGTAGTATGTACTTGTATGTCATCTCCTCCTCTATATACAGGTCCTTCTCAAAAAATTAGCATATAGTGTTAAATTTCATTATTTACCATAATGTAATGATTACAATTAAACTTTCATATATTATAGATTCATTATCCACCAACTGAAATTTGTCAGGTCTTTTATTGTTTTAATACTGATGATTTTGGCATACAACTCCTGATAACCCAAAAAACCTGTCTCAATAAATTAGCATATTTCACCCGGCCAATCAAATAAAAGTGTTTTTTAATAACAAACAAAAAAAAAACAACAAATAATAATGTTCAGTTATGCACTCAATACTTGGTCGGGAATCCTTTGGCAGAAATGACTGCTTCAATGTGGCGTGGCATGGAGGCAATCAGCCTGTGACACTGCTGAGATGTTATGGAGGCCCAGGATGCTTCAATAGCGGCCTTAAGCTCATCCAGAGTGTTGGGTCTTGCGTCTCTCAACTTTCTCTTCACAATATCCCACAGATTCTCTATGGGGTTCAGGTCAGGAGAGTTGGCAGGCCAATTGAGCACAATAATACCATGGTCAGTAAACCATTTACCAGTGGTTTTGGCACTGTGAGCAGGTGCCAGGTCGTGCTGAAAAATGAAATCTTCATCTCCATAAAGCATTTCAGCCGATGGAAGCATGAAATGCTCCAAAATCTCCTGATAGCTAGCTGCATTGACCCTGCCCTTGATGAAACACAGTGGACCAACACCAGCAGCTGACATGGCACCCCACACCATCACTGACTGTGGGTACTTGACACTGGACTTCAGGCATTTTGGCATTTCCTTCTCCCCAGTCTTCCTCCAGACTCTGGCACCTTGATTTCCGAATGACATGCAAAATTTGCTTTCATCAGAAAAAAGTACTTGGGACCACTTAGCAACAGTCCATTGCTGCTTCTCTGTAGCCCAGGTCAGGCGCTTCTGCCGCTGTTTATGGTTCAAAAGTGGCTTTACCTGGGGAATGCGGCACCTGTAGCCCATTTCCTCCACACCAGACTCAGTCCACTGCTTCCTCAGGTTCCCCAAGGTCTGGAATCGGTCCTTCTCCACAATCTTCCTCAGGGTCCGGTCACCTCTTCTCGTTGTACAGCGTTTTCTGCCACATTGTTTCCTTCCAACAGACTTACCATTAAGGTGCCTTGATGCAGCACTCTGGGAACAGCCTATTTGTTGAGAAATTTCTTTCTGGGTCTTACCCTCTTGCTTGAGGGTGTCAATGATGGCCTTCTTGACATCTGTCAGGTCGCTAGTCTTACCCATGATGGGGGTTTTGAGTAATGAACCAGGCAGGGAGTTTTTAAAAGCCTCAGGTATCTTTTGCATGTGTTTAGAGTTAATTAGTTGATTCATAAGATTAGGGTAATAGGTCGTTTAGAGAACCTTTTCTTGATATGCTAATTTATTGAGACAGGTTTTTTGGGTTATCAGGAGTTGTATGCCAAAATCATCAGTATTAAAACAATAAAAGACCTGACAAATTTCAGTTGGTGGATAATGAATCTATAATATATGAAAGTTTAATTGTAATCATTACATTATGGTAAATAATGAAATTTAACACTTTATGCTAATTTTTTGAGAAGGACCTGTAGTATATACCTGTGTGTCATCTCTCCTGTATATAGTATATATCTGTGTGTCATCTCCTCTTGTATATAGTATATACCTGTGTGTCATCTCCCCTGTAAATAGTATATACCTGTGTGTCATCTCCTCCTGTATATAGTATATATCTGTATGTCATCTCCTCCTCTATATAGTATATACCTGTGTGTCATCTCTCCTGTATATAGTATATACCTGTGTGTCATCTCCCCTGTAAATAGTATATACCTGTGTGTCATCTCCTCCTGTATATAGTATATATCTGTATGTCATCTCCTCCTGTATTAGACCTTGTTCACACGTTATTTGGTCAGTATTTTTACCTCAGTATTTGTAAGCTAAATTGGCAGCCTGATAAATCCCCAGCCAACAGTAAGCCCACCCCCTGGCAGTATATATTAGCTCACACATACACATAATAGACTGGTCATGTGACTGACAGCTGCCGGATTCCTATATGGTACATTTGTTGCTCTTGTAGTTTGTCTGCTCATTAATCAGATTTTTTTTTTGAAGGATAATACCAGACTTTTGTGTGTTTTTTAGGTCGAGTTTCGTGTGTCAAGTTGTGTGTGTTGAGTTGCATGTGGCGACATGCATGTAGCGACTTTTGTGAGATGAGTTTTGTGTGGCGACATGCGTGTAGCAACTTTTTGTGTGTCGAGTTGCATGTGACAGGTTAGTGTAGCAGGTTGTGTGCAGCAAGTTTTGCGCATGGCGAGTTTTGCGCGTGGCAAGTTTTATGTGTGGTGCCTTTTCAGTATGTGCAAGTTTTGTGTGAGGCAACTTTTGCATGTGTTTCAACTTTTGTGCATGTGGCAATTTTTCCGCGTGTGCAAGTTTTGCATGTGGCGAGTTTTCCATGAGGTGAGTTTTGTATGTGTGGCGAGTTTTGCATGTGGAGAGTTTTGCGCGTGGCGAGTTTTGAGCGGCGACATTTGTGTTTTGACTTATGTGGCGAGGTTGGTGTATGTGTGGTGAAATGTGCGCTGAGGGTGGTATATGTGTTCGAGCACGTGGTAGTGTGTGGCGCATTTTGTGTGTGTTCATATCCCCGTGGTGGTGTGGTGATTATCCCATGTCGGGGCCCCACCTTAGCAACTGTACAGTATATACTCTTTGGCGCCATCGCTTTAAGTCCCCCTTGTTCACAACTGGCAGCTGTTAATTTGCCTCCAACACTTTTCCTTTCATTTTTTCCCCATATGTAGATAGGGGCAAAATTGTTTGGTGAATTGGAAAGCGCGGGGTTAAAATTTCACCTCACAACATAGCCTATGACGCTCTCGGGGTCCAGACGTGTGACTGGGCAAAATTTTGTGGCTGTAGCAGCGACGGTTCAGATGCCAATCCCAGACATACACACATACAGACATACACACATTCAGCTTTATATTAGATTGTACAATTAATACAGTGACATGCCAGTGATGCCTCTAGTTGAAGTAATTGATCTTCACTTTTTTCATCCAGTTCAGACCACTATCACTTCCTCCTGCCAGGTCACATCTCTGCAGAAAGTAACACATTGACATCTACAGCTTGTTACTTCTAGAGCACATACCTCACTTTTTCTTTGATTTCTGCACTGAGCCAGGTGAAGGAAGAAAGCAACATAATGTCTGAGCGACAGTATTATCAAAGGTAAAATGCAAAAATTCCATCAATAATAATGTCCACTAATTGTTCCCTACAGTAATTATGTCGCCTATTTGCCACCATATGTTCCTCATTCCTGCCCCATACAATAGTTATGTCATCAATAATGAGCACTTCCTGTAATAATGTCCCTTTTCCTGTAATAGTGTCCTCTGTTTTGGTCCCTTTCTGTAATAATATCCCCCATGCTTGGCCCTAACTGTAATAATGTGTTCTATTCTGGGCCCTTCCTGTAATAATGTCCCCCATCCTTGCCCCTTCCTGTAGTAATGCCTGATATTCTGGGGCCCTTTAATAATGTCCATCATACTAAACCCTTTCTGTAACAATGTCCACTATCCTAGGCCCTTTTTAATAATGTACTCCATCTTGGACTCTTCCTGTAATAATCTCCTCAATTCTTGATCACTTTATTTAATAATGTCACCATCCTGAGACTTTCTTGGAACAAAGACCCCCCATCCTGAGTCATTTCTGTAATGGCCCCCATCCTGGGTCGAATTATTTGAAAATATCATCTTTTCCTGAACCTCTTTATTTAATAAAGTCCCTATCCTGGGCCTTTCCAGTAATATCCCCCATCCTGGATTTCTTTATTAAATAATGTCCCCCAGGTGGGGTTGATATTAGTATTGGCAGTGCCCTTCTGGATCTTGCACTAGCAAAATATCCTATAAGCTCTAAAGCTAAATGGAAAAGCATAATAGGCCTCATTGAAAATGAGCATTGACAGGACATACTAGGTAAACTGATCTCATGGGTTATTACAGCTATATATGATACATCAAGTTTAAAGAACAACTAAATTCCTATTCGATATTGGGCTTAGAACACATTCATTATGTACTAGATTTAAGACTAGTGTTGAGCGATACCGTCCGATACTTGAAAGTATCGGTATCGGAAAGTATCGGCCGATACCGGCACAGTATCGGATCCAATCCGATACCGATACCCGATACCAATACAAGTCAATGGGACTCAAGTATCGGACGGTATTCCTGATGGTTCCCAGGGTCTGAAGGAGAGGAAACTCTCCTTCAGGCCCTGGGATCCATATAAATGTGTAAAAGAAAGAATTAAAATAAAAAATATCGCTATACTCACCTGTCCGACGCAGCCTGGACCTCAGCGAGGGAACCGGCAGCGTTGTTTGTTTAAAATTCGCGCTTTTACTTGGTTACGTGAAGTCCCGGCTTGTGATTGGTCAGGGTGGCCATGTTGCCGGGACGCGGACCAATCACAGCAAGCCGTGACGAAATTACGTCACGGCTTGCTGTGATTGGTCCGCGTCCCGGCAACATGGCCGCCATTAACCAATCACAAGCCGTGACGTCACGGGAGGCTGGACACGCGCGCTTTTTAAAAAGCGCGCGTGTCCAGCCTCCAGTGACGTCCCGGCTTATGATTGGTCACGGCGCCATGTTGCCGGGACGCGGACCAATCACAGCAAGCCGTGATGAAATTACGTCACGGCTTGCTGGGATTGGTCCGCGTCCCGGCAACATGGCCGCCATTAACCAATCACAAGCCGTGACGTCACGGGAGGCTGGACACGCGCGCTTTTTAAAATGGGCGCGTGTCCAGCCTCCCGTGACGTCCCGGCTTGTGATTGGTTGCGCCGTGGTCAACCAATCACAAGCCGGGAGGCTGGACACGCGCGCATTTTAAAATTTTAAAATGCGCGCGTGTCCAGCCTCCCGGCTTGTGATTGGTTGATCGCGGCGCAACCAATCACAAGCCGGGACGTCACGGGAGGCTGGACACGCGCCCATTTTAAAATGCGCGCGTGTCCAGCCTCCCGTGACGTCACGGCTTGTGATTGGTTGCGTCTCCCATGTGACTGCGACGCAACCAATCACAAAGCCGGGACGTAATTTTAAAATCCTTAAGGACCTGAAATTACGTCACGGCTTGCTGTGATTGGTTGCGTCGCCCATGTGACTGCGACGCAACCAATCACAACGCCGGAACGTAATTTTAAAATCCTGAAGGACCTGAAATTACGTCACGGCTTGCTGTGATTGGTTGCGTCCCGGTCACATGGGCAGCACACAACCAATCACAAGCCGGGACTCACGTAAAGGAAAGAAAAGCGCGAATTTTAAACAAAGAACGCTGCCGCTTCCCTCGGTAAGGTGCAGGCTGCGTCGGAGAGGTGAGTATAGCAATATTTTTTATTTTAATTCTCTCTTTTACACATTTTTACATTAATGTTGTTTCGATACCGATACCCGATATCACAAAAATATCGGATCTCGGTATCGGAATTCCGATACAGCAAGTATCGGCCGATACCCGATACTTGCAGTATCGGAATGCTCAACACTATTTAAGACATAGTCAGCAGGCTTACTGCAAATGCTTCGGTCTGGCTCTAACTTTGAGTTCATTTGGATGGGTGTACTAGACATTAGAAAGTGGCATGTAAAAGTTTTACTGTTATTGTGAACACTTAAGCAAGTTGAAGATTAAATGATCTCTAAAAGGGTTAAAGTTAAAGATGACACATTTCCTTGGTATTTTAGGGGGAAAAAATTGTCTTTTTTTTTCAATTAAAAAATTACAAAAAGGAAAATGGGCTGATGCAAAAGTTTGGACACCCTGCATGGTTATTAACTAGTAGCACTCCCTTTTGCAAGTATCACCTCTTGTAATGGCTTTTTATAGCCAGCCGAGAGTCTTTAAATTTTTCTTTGCGGGATTTTCATACATTTTTTCTTGAAAAATTATTCCAGATCTGTGAGAATCCTGGGTCATATTGAGATCTAGACACAGGTTTTCAATGGTGTTTAGATCAGGGGACTGTGAGGGTCATTGTAAAACCTCCAGCTTGTGTCTTTTGAGGTAGTCTATTGTGGATTTTGGCGCGTGTTTAGGATCATTACTCATTTGTAAAAGCCATCCACTTTTCAAATTCAGCTTTTTTACAGATGGTGTTATATTTGCATCAATAATTTGTTGAAATTTCATTAAATTCATTCTTCCCTCTACACGGGAAGTGTTCCCGGTGTCATTGGCTGTAGCACAACCTCAAAGCTAGATTGATACACCCCCTTGCTTAATTGTTGGCCAGGAGTTCTTTTCCTGAAATCCAGAGCCCTTTTTTCTCCACTCATATGTTAATCTTTATAATCTTTATTTTTTATATAGCGCTAACATATTCCGCAGCGCTTTACAGTTTGCACACATTGTCATCACTGTCCCTGATCGGGCTCACAATCTTAATTCCCTATCAGTATGTCTTTGGAATATGTGAGGAAACCAGAGTACCCAGGGGAAACCCATGCAAACACGGAGAGAACATACAAACTCTTTGCAGATCAGAATTATGTTTGAGAATTGTGGCCAAAGAGTTCTATTTTAACCATCATTCGTCCACAGGATTTGCTTCCAAAATGCATCAGGCTTGTTTAGATGTTTTTTGCATACTTCTTAAGCTGAATTTTGTGATAAGGACACAGGAGAGGTTTTCTTGTTACGACTCTTCCACAAAGGCCATATTTGTGCAAGTGTCTCTGAACAGTAGAACAATATACCACAACTCCAGAGTCAGGTAAATCTTTCTGAAGATCTTTTGCAGTGAAGAAAGGGTGCTGATTTCCTTTCTAGTAATATGAGCAGCACTCATTGACATTTATCTTGGTCTTCCAGACCTTATCTTGACCTCCACTGTTCCTGTTAACTGCCATTTGTTGCTTACATTTTGAACTGAGGAAAGGTCAACTAGAAAACGCTTTGACAATTCAGAAAAAGGAGGAGGGGGGAAGAGGAAGGGTTGAAGCTTGACACGCCGAGACATGCATCTGAGAACCGTTGCAAATAAATGTAACTGATGGGTGCCGTACCTGCCGGTGATTAACAGCTGCTGTAGACGAAGGGAGAAATGGGGATTTCCAGCACATCCATCCAGTTTGAGTAAAATAATCAAAATTTATTTAGAACATTTTAAAAAACAACATTAAAAAGAAAGAGAGAGGAACTCTCTTTGCCTGACGCGTTTCTGGCGCACCACGGCGCCCTTAGTCATAGGACCTAATATGACATGAATACACAGGTTTATATATGACAAGGAACCAATCACAGACATAGCAATTAAATTACATTGGAAAAAGCTGCAGCTAAATTCACATAACAAAACTTTACCTTATTTATCAAATGTCTTAGAAATACACTAACATCTGTTCTAAATTACCAAAAAATTCATTAGTTGTTCAATATATGTAAAAAAAAAAAAAAAAATCATTTTTGTAATTCATACCATGTGGATATTTGGTGTCTAAAGTTAGAATCCAAAAGGCTTCCCGCAGAGCTAATTGCTTCCTCCAATCTCCAAATCTAGGTGACTGACTAACCCTTTCAATGCCAAAAAAGGAAAAATCTGACAGATCTCCCTGGTGCACGGAGATAAAACTTTACCTTATTTATCAAATATCTTAGAAATACACTAATATCTATTTTAAATTACCAAAAATTTCATTAGTTGTTCAATATATGTAAAAAAGATCATTTTTGTAATTCATACCATGTGGATATTTGGTGTCTAAAGTTAGAATCCAAAAGGCTTCCCGCAGAGCCAATTGCTTCCTCCAATCTCCACCTCTAGGTGACTGACTAACCCTTTCAATGCCAAAAAAGGAAAAATCTGACAGATCTCCCTGGTGCACGGAGATAAAATGTTTTGTGGCCCCAGAATAACCTGGATTTCTATTCCTTACATTGGCTATATGTTCAGAAATTCTCTTTTTGATTTTCCTAGTGGTATAACCTATATAACAAATATTACAGGCTTTGCATTTTATACAGTATATAACATGATCAGAATCACAGTTGATAAATGATTTTATATTATAAGTAACATTGTGATTTGAAGAAAAAGAAGTTCTCTTATTGTCTGCAAATTGGCAGACATTACATCTATTGCCAGAACATTTAAAGAAACCCTTCACTGATAGCCATGATGTGGGAGTTTTTTTCGGGTGCACCATACTGGGAGATAAAATATTCCCCAGTGTGCAACCTCTTTTGGCCACTACCCTGCAACCATTTTGGAGAATTGTGCACAAAGAACTATCTTGATTGACTACAGGAAGATATTTAAGAATAATCTGTCTGATTTTGTTGTATTGACTGCTGTACGCAGTAGAAAATGTAATGTGCGCTTCAGAAGCAGCATTTACTTTTTTGTTTTCAGAATGTAACAAATTGGTACGTGGAATTTTGGAAACCTGTCTGAATGCATGTTTTATATTAGATTGTTTGTACCCTCTGTCCAGCAGTCTATCAGAAATAATGCGACTTTCTTTATGAAACTTTTCATCGCTAGAGCAGATTCTTCTCGCTCTAGTAAGTTCCCCCCTAGGAATGGCGTGAATGGTGTGGCGAGGGTGTGAGCTCGAGGACATCAGGATCGTGTTACCAGAGTTGTCTTTTCTATAGAGTGAGGTGTTAACCCTTTGTGTTGTATTACTGCCTGTAAGGAGAACATCCAAAAATGAGACTTCATCTGAAGGAATGCCACTGGTGAAGCGTAGATTACACTGATTGTCATTGAGATAGGACATAAAATCAGGAAATTTTGTCACCTCCCCCTGCCAAATTAACAAAATATCATCCACAAATCTCCCATACCAATTAAGGCATGGGAGAAATGGATTATCATCCGTAAATATATAAATTTCTTCCCACCATGCCATAAATAAAATTGCTAAAGATGGAGAGAACTTAGACCCCATAGGAGCACCCATGGTTTGAATATAGTAGTTATTTTGGAACATGAAAAAATTGTGTTTTAGTAGATAATGTAAGGACGCAAGAATAAACCATTTCAATGAATCTGAGTAACTGCTATACTTATTTAGATGATATTCAATTGCTGTCATAGCCAAAGAGTGGGGAATACACGAATATAAATTTGTGACATCACAAGTCACAAAAGAATAATTGTGACACCACTGGAAGGTGTCAAAAACCTTCAAAACTGATGAGGTGTCTTTGAGATACCCTGGAATCCTTGGGATTAAAGGCTGAAGATATTCATCAATCAAATGACTGAGATTCTCATTTAGGGAACCCATCCCAGAGATTATAGGTCGTAAGGGTGGAGGGAAAACATAAAAATGTTTTCCCTCCACCCTTACGACCTATAATCTCTGGGATGGGTTCCCTAAATGAGAATCTCAGTCATTTGATTGATGAATATCTTCAGCCTTTAATCCCAAGGATTCCAGGGTATCTCAAAGACACCTCATCAGTTTTGAAGGTTTTTGACACCTTCCAGTGGTGTCACAATTATTCTTTTGTGACTTGTGATGTCACAAATTTATATTCGTGTATTCCCCACTCTTTGGCTATGACAGCAATTGAATATCATCTAAATAAGTATAGCAGTTACTCAGATTCATTGAAATGGTTTATTCTTGCGTCCTTACATTATCTACTAAAACACAATTTTTTCATGTTCCAAAATAACTACTATATTCAAACCATGGGTGCTCCTATGGGGTCTAAGTTCTCTCCATCTTTAGCAATTTTATTTATGGCATGGTGGGAAGAAATTTATATATTTACGGATGATAATCCATTTCTCCCATGCCTTAATTGGTATGGGAGATTTGTGGATGATATTTTGTTAATTTGGCAGGGGGAGGTGACAAAATTTCCTGATTTTATGTCCTATCTCAATGACAATCAGTGTAATCTACGCTTCACCAGTGGCATTCCTTCAGATGAAGTCTCATTTTTGGATGTTCTCCTTACAGGCAGTAATACAACACAAAGGGTTAACACCTCACTCTATAGAAAAGACAACTCTGGTAACACGATCCTGATGTCCTCGAGCTCACACCCTCGCCACACCATTCACGCCATTCCTAGGGGGGAACTTACTAGAGCGAGAAGAATCTGCTCTAGCGATGAAAAGTTTCATAAAGAAAGTCGCATTATTTCTGATAGACTGCTGGACAGAGGGTACAAACAATCTAATATAAAACATGCATTCAGACAGGTTTCCAAAATTCCACGTACCAATTTGTTACATTCTGAAAACAAAAAAGTAAATGCTGCTTCTGAAGCGCACATTACATTTTCTACTGCGTACAGCAGTCAATACAACAAAATCAGACAGATTATTCTTAAATATCTTCCTGTAGTCAATCAAGATAGTTCTTTGTGCACAATTCTCCAAAATGGTTGCAGGGTAGTGGCCAAAAGAGGTTGCACACTGGGGAATATTTTATCTCCCAGTATGGTGCACCCGAAAAAAACTCCCACATCATGGCTATCAGTGAAGGGTTTCTTTAAATGTTCTGGCAATAGATGTAATGTCTGCCAATTTGCAGACAATAAGAGAACTTCTTTTTCTTCAAATCACAATGTTACTTATAATATAAAATCATTTATCAACTGTGATTCTGATCATGTTATATACTGTATAAAATGCAAAGCCTGTAATATTTGTTATATAGGTTATACCACTAGGAAAATCAAAAAGAGAATTTCTGAACATATAGCCAATGTAAGGAATAGAAATCCAGGTTATTCTGGGGCCACAAAACATTTTATCTCCGTGCACCAGGGAGATCTGTCAGATTTTTCCTTTTTTGGCATTGAAAGGGTTAGTCAGTCACCTAGAGGTGGAGATTGGAGGAAGCAATTGGCTCTGCGGGAAGCCTTTTGGATTCTAACTTTAGACACCAAATATCCACATGGTATGAATTACAAAAATGATCTTTTTTACATATATTGAACAACTAATGAAATTTTTGGTAATTTAAAATAGATATTAGTGTATTTCTAAGATATTTGATAAATAAGGTAAAGTTTTATCTCCGTGCACCAGGGAGATCTGTCAGATTTTTCCTTTTTTGGCATTGAAAGGGTTAGTCAGTCACCTAGATTTGGAGATTGGAGGAAGCAATTAGCTCTGCGGGAAGCCTTTTGGATTCTAACTTTAGACACCAAATATCCACATGGTATGAATTACAAAAATGATTTTTTTTTTACATATATTGAACAACTAATGAATTTTTTGGTAATTTAGAACAGATGTTAGAAAACGCTTTGCTATCTTCTTATGTATAGGTCCCGTCACACATAGCGACGCTGCAGCGATACAGACAACGATGCCGATCGCTGCAGCGTCGCTGTGTGGTCGCTGGAGAGCTGTCACACAGACCGCTCTCCAGCGACCAACGATGCCGAGGTCCCCGGGTAACCAGGGTAAACATCGGGTTGCTAAGCGCAGGGCCGCACTTAGTAACCCGATGTTTACCCTGGTTACCAGTGTAAAATGTAAAAAAACAAACAGTACATACTCACCTTCGCGTGCCCCGGCGTCCGCTTCCTGCACTGACTGAGTGCCGGCCCTAACAGCAGAGCGGTGACGTCACCGCTGTGCTGTACTTTCACTTTACGGCCGGCAGTCAGTCAGTGCGGGAAGCGGACGGCAAGGGACCTGACGGACACCGGAATGTGAGTATGTACTGTTTGGTTTTTTTACATTTACGATGGTAACCAGGGTAAACATCGGGTTACTAAGCGCGGCCCTGCGCTTAGTAACCCGATGTTTACCCTGGTTACCAGTGAAGACATCGCTGAATCCGTGTCACACACACCGATTCAGCGATGTCAGTGGGACTTCAACGACCAAAAAAAGGTCCAGGCCATTCCGACACGACCAGCGATCTCACAGCAGGGGCCGGGTCTCTGGTACGTGTCAAACATAGCGAGATCGCTACTGAGGTCACTGTTGCGTCACAAAACTTGTGACTCAGCAGCGATCTCGCTAGCGATCTCGCTATGTGAGATGGGGCCTTAAGGCTATGTGCACACGTTCAGGTTTTTTCGCGTTTTTTTGTGTTTTTTCATGATAAAAACGCTATAACAACTCATTAAAAATGCATACATTATGCATCCTATCATTTAGAATGCATTCTGCATGTTTTGTGCACATGGCGCATTTTTTTCCGCGAAAAAAATGCATAGCGGTAAAAAAAAGCAGCATATTCATTAATTTTGCGGATTTTCTGCGTTTTTCCTGCAATTCTATGCATTTGGAAAAAAAACGCACAAAATACACGTTAAAAACGCGGTAAAATCGCGGTAAAAACACATGCGGATTTCTGGCAGAAATGTCCGGTTTTTGTCAGGAAAATTTCTGCCAGAAATCCTGACGTGTGCACATAGCCTTAGATATGCATGTAAGTTTGTGCTCACACTCAGTTACCCTGGACAACCTTTCACTATGGTAACTCCTTGCTCAACTGGTGTCCACATGATGTGGTGCCTGTCACCCTTGTCACATGGTCTCTGCTAATGGGATTAGGCACCGCACCATTGGCCTGTTTTTTTGGCATATACAGTACATTCTAAGTATTTTCCTTATGATTTCGTTATGCATATTGTCTAGTGGTTAGTTACTCTTTGACAGCCATTTTCTGCATACACAGTTGTATAGCTTGTTTTCATTATCATTAGTGTTAATTAGTGTTGAGCGATACCTTCCGATATGCAAAGGTATCGGTATCGGATTGGATCGGCCGATATCCAAAAAATATCGGATATCGCCGATACCGATACCCGATACCAATGCAAGTCAATGGGACACAAAATATCGGAATGGTTCCCAGGGTCTGAAGGAGAGGAAACTCTCCTTCAGGCCCTGGGATCCATATTCTTGTAAAAAATAAAAAATAAAAAATAAAAATATTGATATACTCACCCCTCCGGCGGCCCCTGCTCTTAGCTCATGTGACCACTCACGCGACCAATCACAAGCTGCGACGTCATCGAAGGTCCTTCACTCCCTGCATTCTTAGGAACGGAGGCACCGCTAAGAGCAGGGGCCGCCGGAGGGGTGAGTTTATCAATATTTTTTATTTTTATTATTTATTTTTTACATGAATATGGATCCCAGGGCCTGAAGGAGAGTCTCCTCTCCTCCAGACCCTGGGAACCATACGCACCGCACACTTCCGATTCCGATTTCCGATATCGCAAAAATATCGGAACTCGGTATCGGAATTCTGATACAGCAAATATCGTCCGATACCCGATATTTGCAGTATCGGAATGCTCAACACTAGTGTTAATATTGCGAGCTATACATACCATGGTTTTGATGGGGATGCCCACTGACTTGCAGTTTTATTTATTTCATCAGGCATGCATTTGCTTATACTATTTTCATGGTTTCATATTTGTATGCTGTGTTCTCATATGTTTTCTCAACTGTTGTGTCAATAGAAAAGATCATACTGTATATGCATGGGCAGTACATGGACTAGTTGTAATTTTAGAGTGGAATGGCTTTGTACACTTAATACAGTGTTCATGTTATCATCATACTCAGGTTGCACTGTCGATTGCAGGTCCAGGGGTGTTATTAAAATGCACATATTTTAATATTTTTAAAGGCTTTTAGATTTATTTCCTCTGCCTACCAGTGCCAACAAAGGGTATTTTTCTATTTACTATCAGGTGTGCATATCTCATATGTACGGACCCTTTCTTTTCTGTTTACACTGTCACTTCCATACATAATAATAAACCCTTTTGTTGCATTTCAGATATACACTCACCGGCCACTTTATTAGGTACACCATGCTAGTAACGGGTTCTTTTGCCTTCAGAACTGCCTCAATTCTTCGTGGCATAGATTCAACAAGGTGCTGGAAGCATTCCTCAGAGATTTTGGTCCATATTGACATGATGGCATCACACAGTTGCCGCAGATTTGTCGGCTGCACATCCCAAAGATGCTCCATACAAGGCAGGATGGATCCATGCTTTCATGTTGTTTATGCCAAATTCTGACCCTACCATCCGAATGTCGCAGCAGAAATCGAGACTCATCAGACCAAGCAACGTTTTTCCAATCTTCTACTGTCCAATTTCGATGAGCTTGTACAAATTGTAGCCTCAGTTTCCTGTTCTTAGCTGAAAGGAGTGGTACCCGGTGTGGTCTTCTGCTGCTGTAGCCCATCTGCCTCAAAGTTCGACGCACTGTGCGTTCAGAGATGCTCTTAGGCCTACCTTGGTTGTAACGGGTGGCGATTTGAGTCACTGTTGCCTTTCTATCAGCTCGAACCAGTCTGCCCATTCTCCTCTGACCTCTGGCATCAACAAGGCATTTCCGCCCACAGAACTGCCGCTCACTGGATTTTTTTTCTTTTTCGGACCATTCTCTGTAAACCCTAGAGATGGTTGTGCATGAAAATCCCAGTAGATCAGCAGTTTCTGAAATACTCAGACCAGCCCTTCTGGCACCAACAACCATGCCACGTTCAAAGGCACTCAAATCACTTTTCTTCCCCATACTGATGCTCGGTTTGAACTGCAGGAGATTGTCTTGACCATGTCTACATGCCTAAATGCACTGAGTTGCCGCCATGTGATTGGCTGATAAGAAATTAAGTGTTAACAAGAAGTTGGACAGGTGTACCTAATAAAGTGGCCGGTGAGTGTAATTTAGGATACTACTTGGTACACCCTACTAATTTGTGCAATTGCTATCTTCTTGTAGCCTTCTCTTGCTTTGTGGGCCTCCACCATTTTCAGAGTGTTAGGCAGCTGCTTAGAAGAACCCATGGCTGCTGTTCTTTGGCTCAAGGTTAGAGGAGGCTGGATTTGTATTAGGCTAGAAATTTGCATCACCTGGCCTTTCGTAATGATGACAGTGAGCAAGCCATAACCCTAACAGGTTAATTAAGGTTTAAAACCTTGGTCAAACGTATCTCTGCACATAAATTTCCAAGGGTGCCCAAACTTTTACATCTGCCCATTTTCCTTTTACTAATTTTTAAAATGTATAAAATGACTACAGTTGTGCTCAAAAGTTTACATACCCCAGCAGAATGTTTTCTTTCTTGGCCTTTGTCAGAGAATATGAATGATAACATCAAAACTTTTTCTCCACTCACGGTTAGTGGTTGAGAGAAGCCATTTATTGACAAACTACTGTGTTTTTTCTTTTTAAATCATAATGACAGCCTAAAGCATCCAAATAACCCTGATCAATAGTTCACATACCCCATTTCTTAATACCGTGTATTGCCCCCTCTAACATCAATGACAGCTTGAAGTCTTTTGTGGTAGTTGTGGATGAGGTTCTTTATTTTCTCAGATGGTAAAGCTGCCCACTCTTCTTTGCAAAAAGCCTTCTGTTCATGTAAATTCCTGGGCTGTCTTGCATGAACTGCATGCTTGATATCGCCCCAGAGTGGCTCAATGATATTGAGGTCAGGACTCAGAGACTTAGATGGCCACTCCAGAACCTTCACTTTGTTCTGCTGTAGCCAATGACAGGTTGACTTGGTCTTGTGTTTTGGATCGTTGTCATGTTGAAACGTCCAAGTACGTCCCATGCGCACCTTCAGGGCTGATGATTGCAAATTTGCCTCCAGTATTTGCTGATAATGTGCTTCATTCATCTTTCCTTGAACTTTGACCAAGTTTCCTCTGCCTTTGTAGCTCACACATCCCTAAAACATCATAGGCCTTGTTGACCTCTCTCCAAATGTAACGTTTATGGATATAGACAAAAAGGTCAACTTTGGTCTTATCTGTTATGGTTCTCAATGGCAAGAGAACATAGCCCAGCAAACATAAGAACTAGCTCTTGGAAGGATGGAAACTAAACTGACCATGAACTAAACCTGCCGCACAACTAACAGTAGCCGGGTAGCGTAGCCTGCGTTTTATCCCTAGACGCCCAGCGCCGGCCGGAGGACTAACTAATCCTGGCAGAGGAAAATATAATCCTGGCTCACCTCTAGAGAAATTTCCCCGAAAGGCAGACAGAGGCCCCCACAAATATTGGCGGTGATTTTAGATGAAATGACAAACGTAGTATGAAAATAGGTTTAGCAAAATTGAGGTCCGCTTACTAGATAGCAGGAAGACAGAAAGAGCACTTTCATGGTCAGCTGAAAACCCTATCAAAATACCATCCTGAAATTACTTTAAGACTCTAGTATTAACTCATAACATCAGAGTGGCAATTTCAGATCACAAGAGCTTTCCAGACACAGAAACGAAACTACAGCTGTGAACTGGAACAAAATGCAAAAACAAACAAGGACTAAAGTCCAACTTAGCTGGGAGTTGTCTAGCAGCAGGAACATGCACAGAAAGGCTTCTGATTACAATGTTGACCGGCATGGAAGTGACAGAGGAGCAAGGCTAAATAGCGACTCCCACATCCTGATGGAAACAGGTGAACAGAGAGGATGATGCACACCAGTTCAATTCCACCAGTGGCCACCGGGGGAGCCCAAAATCCAATTTCACAACAGTACACCCCCCTCAAGGAGGGGGCACCGAACCCTCACCAGAACCACCAGGGCAATCAGGATGAGCCCTATGAAAGGCACGGACCAAATCGGAGGCATGAACATCAGAGGCAGTCACCCAAGAATTATCCTCCTGACCGTATCCCTTCCATTTGACCAGATACTGGAGTTTCCGTCTGGAAACACGGGAGTCCAAGATTTTTTCCACAACGTACTCCAACTCGCCCTCAACCAACACCGGAGCAGGAGGCTCAACGGAAGGCACAACCGGTACCTCATACCTGCGCAATAATGACCGATGAAAAACATTATGAATAGAAAAAGATGCAGGGAGGTCCATACGGAAGGACACAGGGTTAAGAATCTCCAATATCTTGTACGGGCTGATGAACCGAGGCTTAAACTTGGGAGAAGAAACCCTCATAGGGACAAAACGAGAAGACAACCACACCAAGTCCCCAACACAAAGCCGAGGACCAACCCGACGCCGGCGGTTGGCAAAAAGCTGAGTCTTCTCCTGGGACAACTTCAAATTGTCCACTACCTGCCCCCAAATCTGATGCAACCTCTCCACCACAGCATCCACTCCAGGACAATCCGAAGATTCCACCTGACCAGAAGAAAATCGAGGATGAAACCCCGAATTACAGAAAAAGGGAGACACCAAGGTGGCAGAGCTGGCCCGATTATTGAGGGCAAACTCCGCTAAAGGCAAAAAAGCAACCCAATCATCCTGATCTGCAGACACAAAACACCTCAAATATGTCTCCAAGGTCTGATTCGTCCGCTCGGTCTGGCCATTAGTCTGAGGATGGAAAGCAGACGAGAAAGACAAATCTATGCCCATCCTAGCACAGAATGCTCGCCAAAATCTAGACACGAATTGGGTACCTCTGTCAGAAACGATATTCTCCGGAATACCATGCAAACGGATCACATTTTGAAAAAACAGAGGAACCAACTCGGAAGAAGAAGGCAACTTAGGCAGGGGAACCAAATGGACCATCTTAGAGAAACGATCACACACCACCCAGATGACAGACATCTTCTGAGAAACAGGAAGATCAACATCAGGCTGACGCAACACAGGGGCGGAAGAAAAGCGGCGCTTAAGCTCCCGAAAGGCCTCCACAGCAGCAGGGGACCAATCAGCAACATCAGCACCCTTCTTAGTCAAATCAGTCAATGGTTTAACAACATCAGAAAAACCAGCAATAAATCGACGATAAAAGTTAGCAAAGCCCAAAAATTGCTGAAGACTCTTAAGAGAAGAGGGTTGCGTCCAATCACAAATAGCCTGAACCTTGACAGGATCCATCTCGATGGAAGAGGGGGAAAAAATATATCCCAAAAAGGAAATCTTTTGAACCCCAAAAACGCACTTAGAACCCTTCACACACAAGGAATTAGACCGCAAAACCTGAAAAACCCTCCTGACCTGCTGGACATGAGAGTCCCAGTCATCCGAAAAAATCAAAATATCATCCAGATACACAATCATAAATTTATCCAAATAATCACGGAAAATGTCATGCATAAAGGACTGAAAGACTGAAGGGGCATTTGAAAGACCAAAAGGCATCACCAAATACTCAAAGTGGCCCTCGGGCGTATTAAATGCGGTTTTCCACTCATCCCCCTGCTTAATTCGCACCAAATTATACGCCCCACGGAGATCTATCTTAGAGAACCACTTGGCCCCCTTTATGCGAGCAAACAAATCAGTCAGCAGTGGCAACGGATATTGATATTTAACCGTGATTTTATTCAAAAGCCGATAATCAATGCACGGCCTCAAAGAGCCATCTTTCTTAGCCACAAAGAAAAAACCGGCTCCTAAGGGAGATGACGAAGGACGAATATGTCCCTTTTCCAAGGACTCCTTTATATATTCTCGCATAGCAGCATGTTCAGGCACAGACAGATTAAATAAACGACCCTTAGGGTATTTACTACCCGGAATCAAATCTATGGCACAATCGCACTCCCGGTGCGGAGGTAATGAACCAAGCTTAGGTTCTTCAAAAACGTCACGATATTCAGTCAAGAATTCAGGAATCTCAGAGGGAATAGATGATGAAATGGAAACCACAGGTACGTCCCCATGCGTCCCCTTACATCCCCAGCTTAACACAGACATAGCTTTCCAGTCAAGGACTGGGTTATGAGATTGCAGCCATGGCAATCCAAGCACCAACACATCATGTAGGTTATACAGCACAAGAAAGCGAATAATCTCCTGGTGATCCGGATTAATCCGCAGTTACTTGTGTCCAGTATTGTGGTTTATTGCTAGCCAATGGGGTGGAGTCAATCCCCTTCAGGGGTATAGGAGTTTCAAGAGGCTCCAAATCATACCCACAGCGTTTGGCAAAGGACCAATCCATAAGACTCAAAGCGGCGCCAGAGTCGACATAGGCATCCGCGGTAATAGATGATAAAGAACAAATCAGGGTCACAGATAGAATAAACTTAGACTGTAAAGTGCCAATTGAAACAGACTTATCAAGCTTCTTAGTACGCTTAGAGCATGCTGATATAACATGAGTTGAATCACCGCAATAGAAGCACAACCCATTTTTTCGTCTAAAATTCTGCCGTTCACTTCTGGACAGAATTCTATCACATTGCATATTCTCTGGCGTCTTCTCAGTAGACACCGCCAAATGGTGCACAGGTTTGCGCTCCCGCAGACGCCTATCGATCTGGATAGCCATTGTCATGGACTCATTCAGACCCACAGGCACAGGGAACCCCACCATAACATCCTTAATGGCATCAGAGAGACCCTCTCTGAAATTCGCCGCCAGGGCGCACTCATTCCACTGAGTAAGCACAGCCCATTTACGGAATTTCTGGCAGTATATTTCAGCTTCGTCTTGCCCCTGAGATAGGGACATCAAGGCCTTTTCCGCCTGAAGTTCTAACTGAGGTTCCTCATAAAGCAACCCCAAGGCCAGAAAAAACGCATCCACATTGAGCAACGCAGGATCCCCTGGAGCCAATGCAAAAGCCCAATCCTGAGGGTCGCCCCGGAGCAAGGAAATCACAATCCTGACCTGCTGAGCAGGATCTCCAGCAGAGCGAGATTTCAGGGACAAAAACAACTTGCAATTATTTTTGAAATTTTGAAAGCAAGATCTATTCCCCGAGAAAAATTCAGGCAAAGGAATTCTAGGTTCAGATATAGGAACATGAACAACAAAATCTTGTAAATTTTGAACTTTCGTGGTGAGATTATTCAAACCTGCAGCTAAACTCTGAATATCCATTTTAAACAGGTGAACACAGAGCCATTCCAGGATTAGAAGGAGAGAGAGAGAGAAAGGCTGCAATATAGGCAGACTTGCAAGAAATTCAATTACAAGCACACTCAGAACTGAAGGGAAAAAAAAAAAATATCTTCAGCAGACTTCTCTTTTCTCTCCTTTCTCTGTCAATTAATTTAACCCTTTATGGCCGGTCAAACTGTTATGGTTCTCAATGGCAAGAGAACATAGCCCAGCAAACATAAGAACTAGCTCTTGGAAGGATGGAAACTAAACTGACCATGAACTAAACCTGCCGCACAACTAACAGTAGCCGGGTAGCGTAGCCTGCGTTTTATCCCTAGACGCCCAGCGCCGGCCGGAGGACTAACTAATCCTGGCAGAGGAAAATATAGTCCTGGCTCACCTCTAGAGAAATTTCCCCGAAAGGCAGACAGAGGCCCCCACAAATATTGGCGGTGATTTTAGATGAAATGACAAACGTAGTATGAAAATAGGTTTAGCAAAATTGAGGTCCGCTTACTAGATAGCAGGAAGACAGAAAGAGCACTTTCATGGTCAGCTGAAAACCCTATCAAAATACCATCCTGAAATTACTTTAAGACTCTAGTATTAACTCATAACATCAGAGTGGCAATTTCAGATCACAAGAGCTTTCCAGACACAGAAACGAAACTACAGCTGTGAACTGGAACAAAATGCAAAAACAAACAAGGACTAAAGTCCAACTTAGCTGGGAGTTGTCTAGCAGCAGGAACATGCACAGAAAGGCTTCTGATTACAATGTTGACCGGCATGGAAGTGACAGAGGAGCAAGGCTAAATAGCGACTCCCACATCCTGATGGAAACAGGTGAACAGAGAGGATGATGCACACCAGTTCAATTCCACCAGTGGCCACCGGGGGAGCCCAAAATCCAATTTCACAACACTTATCACTACACATTACCTTGTTCCAGAAGTTTTGAGGCTTGTCGCTGTGCTGTTTTGCATATTGTAGGTGACATACTTTGTGGCATTTGACCATGGAGCCCATTTTTCTTCAAGTGCCTCCTTATTGTGCATGTTGAAACCGTCACGCCTCTAGTTTTCAGTATCCAGTATTTCAGCTGATGTTATTTGTGGGTTTTCCTTTGCATCCTGAACAATTTTCCTTGCAGTTGTGGACAAAACTTTTGTTGGTCTACCTGACTGCGGATTTGTTTTTAGAGAGTCACTACTTTTCCATTTTTTATTCACAGTCTGAACACTGCTGACTGACATTATCAATTCCTTGGATATCTTTTTGCATCCCTTTCCTGTTTTATACAGTTCAACTACCTTTTCCCATAGATCCGTTGACAATTCTTTTGCTTTCCTCATGACTCACAATCCAGGAATGTCAGTGGCCGGATGAACGATGCAAGAGTCTGTCTGGATCCCAGAAACTCACTCAGCTTTTATGCACACACTGATTACAAGCAAACAGGTCACAGGTGAGGAAGTTACCTTTAGTAGTCATTCAAACCGATTTGTTTCAACTTCTGTGCATGTTATCAGGCCAAAATCACTAAGGGTACCGTTACACTAAACGATTTACCAACGATCACGACCAGCGATACGACCTGGCCATGATCGTTGGTAAGTCGTTGTGTGGTCGCTGGGGAGCTGTCACACAGACAGCTCTCCAGCGACCAACGATGCCGAAGTCCCTGGGTAACCAGGGTAAACATCGGGTTACTAAGCGCAGGGCCGCGCTTAGTAACCTGATGTTTACCCTGGTTACCATCGTAAATGTAAAAAAAAAAAAACAGTACATACTCACATTCCGGTGTCCGTCAGGTCCCTCGCCGTCTGCTTCCCGCACTGACTGTGAGTGCCGGCCATAAAGTAAAAGCAGAGCACAGCGGTGACGTCACCGCTGTGCCCTGCTTTCCGGCCGGCACTCACAGTCAGTGCGGGAAGCAGACGGCGAGGGACCTGACGGACACCGGAATGTGAGTATGTACTGTTTTTTTTTTTTACATTTACGATGGTAACCAGGGTAAATATCGGGTTACTAAGCGCGGCCCTGTGCTTAGTAACCTGATGTTTACCCTGGTTACAAGCGAACGCTTCGCTGGATCGGTGTCACACACACCGATCCAGCGATGACAGCGGGAGATCCAGCAACAAAATAAAGTTCCAAACGATCTGCTACGACGTACGATTCTCAGCGGGGTCCCTGATCGCTGCTGCGTGTCAGACACAGCGATATCGTATGGATATCGCTGGAACGTCACGGATCGTACCGTCGTAGCGACCAAAGTGCCACTGTGAGACGGTACCCTAAGGGATGTGAACTTTTGATCAGGGTCATTTGGATGTTTTGGGTTGTGATAATGATTTAAAAAGAGAAAACACAGTAGCTTGACAATAAATGGCTTCACCCAACCACTAACCATGAGTGGATAAAAAGCTTTGGTGATATCATTTATATTATGTAAAAAAAAGGCCAAGAAAGCAACAATTCTGCTGGGGTATGTAAACTTTCGAGCATAACTGTATATATATTTTTTGCCTAAAATACAAAGGAATTTTGTCATCTTTAAATTTAGGCTTTTTAGTGATCATTTCATCTTCAATTTGTTTAGCTGTTCACAATAACAGTAATTTTGACCACTTTTACATGTCACTGTACATAGAATATACTTAGTACAAATAAATGGCACTCCTTTAGTATGCCTATCGGGATACATTGAAGATTTAATGATGAATATTATAAAACTGCTATCTCTCGAATGTTGTAAATGGCCAGTAAATTAATAGCTCAATTTAAGACACCCACAATCCTAGAATTCATAGAAAAGAATAATTGGCTGCTGAACTTGGAAAGAAGTATTTATTTAAAAAGAAATGCTATCATTATGTTTGAAAAACTCTGGGCCTCTTGGATTGACAGATCTGTTTGTGCATTGCGAGAACTGCAAAGATATTGTCTGGACCTAATATAAAATTCTAAAGGCTGTAATATAGAAATCCCTGAAGGTGTACAGTATATGGGGTTCTGATGCTATTTATATTTTATTGGCAATTGTCAAGACTCATACATTTTGATAAGCTGAATATTATTGGCCAATCAATTCACTCTATCATTTACTGATCCGTGATTCTACATTTTACTGTTTATGTTGCACTTTAATATGTCTTGTCGCATTTTGATGGGGAGGAATTGGGAATCTGTGTGGGTACTTTCATGTTTTGTAATGGTTATTGTCATGCAGTGACCCCTGCTGCAGCTAGGGGGTGCTGTGTGTAAGGTCCTGGAAAGTCTATGTGTTGTAAGGTCCCAGGAAGGGGACGGACTTCCTGAAGAGCACATTGTGAGGCCTTGGACCTGGAGGCCTATGTGTTGGAAGATCCTGGGAGTAGGATTTCCTGAATAGCACATCCTGTGTTGGAAAATCCTTGGAGTAGGACTTCCTGAATAGCACATGGAGAGGCCATGTATGCAGAGTCTGTGACGGCACTGCATTGGGGGAGCTACCGTCCGTCTAAGGATCTGGACTGTCAGGTGGCCTGGTGAGCAAGGCATTGTCCGGGATGGTGATCCCAGTTCAGCAGCTTCCCTGGGAGAGAGAGAACTGGCAGGAGTCTGCATGTGGAGCCAGAGCTCCTGGAAGGCAACCCAGATATGGGGAACTGTGTGAACTGACAGGGGGCCAGTTAATGAAGTGTGCAGTTACCCATGGTAACTGGATGGAGTAAGGTCCAGCATGTTTAGAGACTGCAACCTAATGTCGTGTGTTGGGGCCTGTTGTGTTCCATGGACATTAATGAACTGTTCGGCGTGCGGTCACCCATGCTAACTGGACAAAGAGGTCGGCATGTTTAGTGACTGCATCTCAAAGCCGTATACTATGAAGTGCTAAGGTCTATGTGAGGTCTGTGATGGGTAACATGGCCTACAGTGGTTTATTATGCTTGAATAAACCAAAATAGACTACCTATGTGAAAAACCGTGCCTGTCTACATTTATCCTATTGCCAAGCGAGAATTCCCCAACCCGTTAGTGATCGCGGCATCACATTATATACAAAAACTTTCAATAAAAGAAATCTGATTTAAAAAAATAATGTCTCCCATTATGACCAATTTATGTAATAATTTCTCTCATCCTGGCCCCTATGGCCACATCTTGCCACTCATCTGCAACACTGAAAAAAAAGGATTCTTCTTACCTATCAGCACTTCCACAGTGAGTGCTTTCCTCTTACTCTAATTTTCTTCACTGCTGCAGTAATTTAACATATTATATTCTGGAGTTTTTGTCCAAAGTTTTATTCCGCTCACTTCCTGCCTCTATTGCTGAGCTGTGAGCTCTGACATACTTATTATCCTAAAATTGCATTAAAATAGCTTCTACATTCCCTGTGTAGGCTTTATACAGTATCAAACAAACTTGGCATTCAAAAAATAGTATTTTGTGACAATAAAGTTCCTTTTATTGTGCATTCATGGTAGTTAATCCTTTTTGGTCCTGTTTGGGACCTTCATCAGAACTAAATAAAAAGAGAAGGGGTGTACAGAAAAAAAATTATACAGTCAATAATAGGTTGAAGACATTATGGTGAAACACGTGCGGTCTGGCCAGGGATCATATCGGCCTTCTGTGACTGATGCAATCTGCTGCAATATATAATATCATGGTGGGCAATATTCAGTCAGTTCATGCAAATTGTTCGGAATTTGCTGGGACCTGCAATTAAATTGGACTAGAATTTGATTTGCATTGAAGTGAATAAATAATATCTACTCATGTCAGGTGATGGAAGACTCAAGGATTTCTGAAGAACTGGATGGGGGCTATGGCAGGAGAGGAGAGCGGCAAAGTGAGAATCCAGAGCGTGATAAGGAACTGTTCATTCACATTGAATAACTTAGATGTCCAACAAATTTCTTGGACTAATATCAAACTAACTGCCAAATTCAAATTCATGGATTTTTTTTCTTTTATCACTTTGGTTACAGTCTGTAAGAAAATCATGCAACAATTTTCAGACCTGTACTATTATTATAGGTAGAGATGAGTGGATCGATCTACAAAGGATTGAATTTGAGTGAAATTTAATGACACTTTCTGTTTCATGCAAATTCAAACAATTTAAAGTCGATTTGTAATTTGCAAGTGGGAATATTTGCCCAACACTATTTACCACACTGCTGAAGCATCAGAAAGCAGGCTATTGTCTTTTTTTGTGGTGGCACAGGCTTACCTATAAAGCCCTGCAGCTGTTACATGTAGCAGATTATAGTACCTTGTATAATGATCATCAAGACCTGGGGTATCACAGATCAGCAGTTCCCAATTGAGCACAGTTTATACAGCATAGTTGCTGCCATCTCCAGAGTCAGTGGGTGAGTCTCTATCTTCTGTAGTGTATAAACTCTTTTGGTCAGCAGAATCCTCTCTCGTGTTCTCTCTCACCTGTAGA
Organism: Ranitomeya variabilis; assembly: GCF_051348905.1. Lineage (NCBI taxonomy): Eukaryota > Metazoa > Chordata > Amphibia > Anura > Dendrobatidae > Ranitomeya > Ranitomeya variabilis. The sequence goes on along the minus strand of NC_135233.1, from coordinate 293,113,063 downwards.
GTATTGATCTCTTATGTAGAGTAAGCTATTAAGGTCAGCGGGTTTCTCGCTTTCGCTTCTCCCTCACATGTATTGTCTGAGCAATTACATGCTCTCAAGAATTGAGATTTGTGCAAATTATTCACTGTGACTCAAACATTGCAAAAAAAATTGTCGAAGCTGGAAATTTCAAATTTCTAAACTAGACCAAAAAAATGTTGGTTTTGGCTTTTATCCTAAGTCATGTCACAAGGCTTGTTAGAGTCGATATTGACTTTTAGGATTGCTACTCCTATAGGTGAACTGAAGACCGCGCACACGAGGTAGATTTAAGGTGGTTTATTGAAGCCTACGCGTTTCAAGAGCTATCTTGCTCTCTTCTTCAGGGCATATAGTACAAAACACAAATATGGGGTATATTTATACAAAAAGGAAGGGGAGGGGCCCCAAGGCCCTGGTATTATGATACATAAACACCTAATAAAACACATATTTAATAACATATAAAAACATTATTCTTTATTATTTATAACCTAGGAACATTAATTGATATAAATAAAAAATAAATTTAAAATATAAAATTTAAAAATGTAAATAGGCCCTGAAAAAAATAAGTAACCTACTGGGTGTTCGAACCGGGGAACTCTGTATAGAATTATATTGCTTAAGCTATTCTAGTCCTTGAGCCACAGAATACTGGTAAGTTCCTTATCAATTTCTCTTGTGGAGATGAAAAAATCTAAAATGTTCTTATGGGCAAAAAAGCAAAATATTGCAAAAAGAACAATATATGCCGTTATAAATTACTTAAAAAATTACATGGAGTTATATTTATTATAAATTATATATAGTTATAAAAATATTAAAATTGTTACAACATGAGTGGTACTAGAACCATCCCATAGGGACACAAAGAAAAATTGTTATTTGGAGTGAGGCTTAATGATAGGAACCACACTTCAATTAGAGAATTTATTCAGTCACAATAGGTCTGATATTACATTTAGCCCTTCAGGCTCCAGAGAATTCAAGGTATATATCCAAAAAACCTCTTTCTTATTAAGTGACTGTGTGCGATTAGGGACATGTGCAGGAACGTGATCAATGGGGTGAACATGAAATAGTGAAGGATTGCTGTTATGTGAAATGCTGAAGTGTTTGGAAAGACCATGTTTGAGATAACCTATTTTAATGTTGTGTCGATGGGAATTCATACGGAGGTGAAGTGGTTGTGTTGTCCTACCAACATATATCTTGTTGCATGGACAAGTAATAATATAAATAACATAGGAGGTGGTGCAGGTGAAATGGTGACTGATTGGAAAAGGGTAAGGAAAAGAGGAGTGTTTAAATGCTGTACTGGTATGTGCTATGATACCACAGCACAAACATTTCTTGTGAAAGCATTTGAATATACCTGGTTTTAGTAAAGAAGGTGATTTTTTTAAAATATCAGGGAGTCTGCTAGGTGCCAATTTATTTTTCAAAACCACCTTAAATCTACCTCGTGTGCGCGGTCTTCAGTTCGCCTAAGACTATTACCTCCAGCATCCCTTTGGATTCCTGTGGAGACCTGCTGCTACGATTATGCCTTCTTGGGAGTTGTGACCCAGTTTCACAACACCAATAGGTGACACATTCCCTACAAAGGACTGTACGTGTGTTTTTTAAACAGTGTGACACATTGGGGGCGCCTTGTCTTTTCTCTTTACTCCTATAGGTGGCGATAGAGTTCTAGTCCTCTTCGTCTCTAAAGAGACAATTTACAAAAAATATACAATTTTAAAATAAAAATTTGAGTCTTATTTTAGAGATTAGAACATCTGATTCCACCAAATGATTTCTTTCTTAAATAGATCACTCAAACAGCATATAGCACAAAAAAGGGAATATTCAAAGTATAGAAAAAATCCCCAAAGAAGAGTGTTTGTAACAATATGTAAATTTATTAAATCATAAAATACAAAAAAAAAATAAAATAACACACAAATATAAGCGGGGTAGGGCTAATTAAACAGGAAAAAGAGCCCGGCTAACCACATGTATCAAAAATTACTGGTAAACCATACAGCCAAAAAATATAAGTCAAAAAAATGAAAATTACCAATATAATCATAAAGTACCAAGGTCAGGACCTATATTAGATAGCAAAATAAATAATGAAAATATCCAGAAGGCTATATTTGTCTAGCACAGCCAGCACAAGATACATAAATACAAAGTGCCATAGTGCATGATGCCGCAAGGATTAGGATCTAAACATGTGAGCAGACTGTGCTAAGCAGCATAGGTGAATTAAACCGGCATGAAACTCCTGATACAAAGTGCCATAGTGCCATAATGAAAGTGCAGCAATGGTTTGAATCTAGAGGCGGTAGTAGCCAATATAATTAGAGCTGTTTAATATATCATATTACCTACGATAGAATGTGGAAACCGGGCCCCAGCCTGTCGCCTCAACGCGCGTTTCGCCGATCTTCGTCAGGAGGCTATTTTAGAGATGTAATCTGAACATTGTGTTATAAAGATACGTAATTCAGATTGCAGTAGCAGTAGCAAGGGAAAGTTACAAATGCTGGCAATTGCTCTGTTTTCTTGACCGTTTGCAAACTTTCATTTAAAAAATGAACTTTTCAGGGTTTTAGAATTGGAACAAAGATTATTCTCTGAACTCAATTCATAATTTTAAAGTCCTTTTTCTGTAGATAAGTCAATGACATTACTTTTCTTCAAATTTTTCTCATTAAAGCAATAATGTTGAACACTAATGAGTGTGAATAATTATATTGTCATGAATGTTAGTCTAGAAAATATAAATTTATCCCATAAAAAGTCAAAGGATCAATGCACGTTTTTAGTATTAATTGGCAAAAAAGTCATTGGCATTATGATTCAAAGGCCACTTAGAAATGATTATGCAGTCAAAATTACCTAAAAAATAATTAAGGTTAAAGTGGATTTATTTTTAGGCAGGCATCAGTGTAACCCACCTACTCTATCTCTCAGAAGAGAAAACTAAGTACAGGTAGATACAAAGACAGTTTAAATCTTTCATCCATTTTTAAAATTAAAATAAACATTAATAAAATGTATTTTACATGAATTAGATTAGTTTAAACTAATACTGGTACTGAAAATTCTCTTATTAACGTCTAAAGACTCAGCCTTAGTAAGGTATAAATATCTTTAATATATATGGCTTGTTCTGCCCATTAGGGCAAAAGACGAGGCTTTATTTGCTGGGGTCAATTTAATAAGCTGCAATACTCTGTTAGTGACGTCTGATTTGGTAATAATACCATCTGGTGATGTTTAATTGTTTGACAAGTTGTTTTTTGTTAAGCTGTCAATTGCATTGTGGGAAAAAGCAATGTATATTGGGTAACAAGATCCTGGTGAAGCAGTCATTTTGTAAGAAGCTGTGTAGCAGAACAGTTGTGTAAAAGTTTATCCTGTATTATGCTACTAAAACTCCATTTTTCTTGATAAAGTATATCTGGTAAGAGAACTATCTTTGTGTTAGGGTTGGTGGAACGCACCAGATAATATTAAGGAAGATATAAGGTGCGCTCGCAGCCCCAGGTTCAACGTGCAGAGATGACACCTGCTGCTCGGTAATGGCGGACAGTATATGGCAGTATAATGGGAACACACATGGGTTAGCTTCACCCAGTATGTAAGGAGACGAACCCTGTTGCATCACAGGGCCGCAATACTGCAGAGTGAATGCTAGTGCTTGGTCACAGGACTCCACCCCAAGGACGCAGGGCTAGAGTCCCTTTAGACCCACTAGCGCTCAGTGCCACAACTGCGGTGCCTGGAGAAAACTAATGATAATAAATTTAGTGCACTAGGGCATGCAGCGCTGCTCTGGCGGATGTCACTAACCACTCTAACTAGGGACTGGAAAACGCACTGGTTGCACATGGCGCCACACTGGTGAACACTGCTGGAATGACGCAGTATATTGTGCTCTTGTGCTGGATTGCACTATCTGGCCCTAGTCAGCTCCAAACACCCAACCATGTACAGCACTATGGAAGGGGTTCAATTAGAAGCTTTCATCAGATTGCATACACACATCCACATATACACAATTTTAGGTTTATACTAGAGCATGACCAAGCGGCCATACAAACCTTTTATAGCTGCGTCCTTCTTAGACCTTCCTGGTGGTCCAATCAGGGCTGCTTCAGGAACTGAACATGTGACCCCCGACCTTCAATGAGAAGTCATCCCACGGGCATGCTCAGTTGACTTAGTCCCTGGAGCGTTTGCTCACCACAGATTACTGCTGGTTACAATAGCTGAACCTGGGAGGGGAGCAGTAACCTGATGCTCAACATCAGCTTGAACAAGACACTGGGAGTGATGTCTCTGCTGAGCAGGTTCCTCTGCTGCTGGGGAAGAATGGGAGACCGCAGAGAACATGGTTCGAGATTCCCCCTGTGCAGCAGTGGGAACTCGACACCTAACACTTTGTTCTGTGGTATTGTGTATTTAGAACTGGTGTTAAATCATACAGTGACACTCTGGATCTCAGTAGTTGGGACTAACCTGGGCCAGCCTTCCATATGGGAAGACACGTGTTCTGACTTATTGTCCTAATTCATAAAATAGATTGTTGGTTTATGTTTTTTCTTTTTCCAGCACAAATTGTTTAAGTTTGTGCCCTCCCCCCTCTGGAGCTGGGGGAGTGATTAGGTCATGGTTTTGTTATGGGCCATCGAGCTCCCTTCACATGGCTTTCTTTGCTTCCATCATTTCCTAGTGGGCTCCTTACTGGATCTGGGGCCTGCTTTTTGTAAGCTTGTTCTTCTTTATTTCTAGCATCCTCCCTTACTGCTTCTTTTTCTAACTCTTATATTTGGTCTTTCTACCTTCTTCAGTCTTACTTTTCCCCTCACTCCCCCTGCCTATTTTTTTCTCTCTACTTTCCAGGTGTCCTTTCCAAACATGTCCTGGCAGTCATAACCTAAGATTCATTTAGACTCGCTCAACGTTAAGGGCCTTCATAGCCCTGAAAAATGTTCTATTCTCTTCTAGGCTTGTTTCTCATATAGTAGGTAAGGCCAAATAACTGTTGCCCCCTTTATCGACTGACTTAAAAACCACATCATTCCAGACTTGGAGATCCCTAATAGCTGTTTGTTCTACTCTACTAAAATTGTGTGATGGTTTTTTATTACATGTCAGATGGTCAAGATCTTCAGTGACTAGTTTAGTAAAGATGTTTTCCACCAGGCAAATAGTGAGAGCTGGAAATTTCCTAGATCTCCCAAAAAGATGTTTTGGAAATTTACTTACCTGAGTCGAGGTATCGTTTTCAAGTAGGAGACCCTCCAAGATATTAAGCATCTCCTGTTCCTCAGGGGTAAGGGAGATATCCCCATTATCAGATTTGTAGTAGATTTTTTTCAAAATGACCCTACGAGCAAAAAGGACAAGATCCTTGTTGGCTAAAAATGGGTCTAGAGAGTGTTAGGGAGAAAAAGTTAGACCTCTTTCTAATGAAGTAATTTGTGAGGTTGTAAGAACATGAGATGATAGATTTATTACCTTATATTTTGTCATTCTCAAAATTTCTGTTACCATTGTAGGTTTTTGAGGGGCAATAAGATTTGTACCCACATTTTATTGTTGTACCTTCATGTATCACAGGCACTTTAGCCATACTGTACCTTGGGTATATATTTTGTATAGTCTATGATTGGTACTACTCCATGATATGTAGTGGGCACCCAGTTACTTATTCTTTAATTTGTCCAACTACATTGTGAAGTAGATTTATATCCTGAGCTTTACCTGCCGCCGATGGTGCCACTTAATTTTATTGGCTCATCACCTTTCACTATTGGCATTTTTCAATGCACTGTTCTTTTTTAAAGAAATGTCTACTAAAGTATTGCAATTCTCTAGCAGGATCAGAGAAGCACAATTACACTAAAGATGACTAGATTGTGTGCTTCATCAATCTGGTCAGCCTGAAAGCACTGCACATGCTTGGCCACGATGTTAAACTTGAGTGGTGTACATAAACCTAGACAATAAGTATTAAACAATAAAATTAAAAGAACCTATTTTCTTGAGAACAAATAACATTTTTAATAAGATTAAAATGTAAAAAATTAAAAATGACTTGATTTTTACAAAAAATATATATATGAAGGCAATGAATCAAAGTATTTTTGTCAGAATACTGATGTAAAACACTTTGAAAAGTAAAAAAAAAATTGGATAACGCAGAGTTGCACAGCAGTTTTGTGGCTTTTTGCGTTTTCACACCAATTTAAATTAGCTCTGCCAAAATGGACACAGTTGATGAGTAATCAGTGCAAAGTGGGATGGGTCGTGACCACGCCCAGTGAAATTTATCAGAAGTGCCGATGTTTCTAAACATACAAATTTCTTGCCAGTGGCCTACTACTGAGAAGATGCATCAAATTCATTAAATTGTGTGGTTTGGCACATCATACTCCAGCGAACCTTTCATTAAGATTGTGTGCACAACATTATTGATATTTCGACAACCCTTTTAACCATAATTATAGGGGGAATATGCAGGAAGGAAAGGATTAATAAACATAATTTTCAGATAGAGAGAAAAGAATTAGGTACAATTTAGAATATGATGTTACATCAGCAAGAATGAATGCATCAAGCCATAAACATAAATATTACAAGCCAGAAAATGAATAGAACCCGTCACATTATAATATCAGTAATTAAGTACATTTCTCCATTGTTGCTTCACATATTTCAATAGGTGCTATAAAATGGAAGTGATTGCTGCAATGATTATGTCACAATTGTAATGAAGGACTTTATATTGTATTAAATTATTATTTATATTTTTTAGCTTTGCTAAAGAAATAATTCTTAATGGAATGCTTAACATTTCCTTACCTTATTTTAACCCCTTCCTGACATCTGACGTACTATCCCGTCGAGGTGGGGTGGGCCCGTATGACCGCCGACGGGATAGTACGTCATGCCCTTTAATGCGACGCCGCGACTTAAGTCGCGGTGATCGCATTAAAATTCCGATGCCATCTTACCTTATGGAAGATGGCCTCGGCATTTCGGGGTATGGCGCCGCCCCCCCGGCCTCCCGATCGCTGTGATTGGCTGTTCAATTCTGAACAGCGAATCACAGCCTTTCTCACTGTTTCAGCCAATCAGATTGGCTGAAACAGTGAGGTCCAAGGCTAGGATCGAGTACCGATGTACTCGATCCTGGGGCCGGTGCCTGGCAACGCCAGGCACCGGCCAAAACCCCCCGGATTGTCGCGATTGACGATCACATCGATCGCGCCAATCGCATGGCACAGCGGCGGTATTACCGCGCTGTGCCCTGCTTCTAACTCCGCTCCGGTGCCCTCCTCTGCCTGCTCCTCCTCTGCCTGCTCGCCTCCTCTGCCTGCTCCTGCTGATTGGCGCGATCGATGTGATCGTCGATCGCGCCAATCACAGGGCACAGCAGCGGTATGACCACGCTGTGCCCTGATGGTGACCTGCCGGTGACCTGCTGGTCACCTGCCGGTCACTTGCTGGTGACCTGCCGGTAACCTGCCTATGACCGGAGCTGTGAGCTCCGATCATAGGCTGGTGCCTAGCAACACCGGCGTCACCAGGGCCTCCCCTGATTGGTGGGATCGATGTGATCATCGATCCCACCAATCACAGGTCACAGCAGCGGTGTAACCGCTCTGTGACCTGTGTCACCTGTCCCTGACCTGTCTGACTGCTCTTCAGGAATCCTCACACTTGGTGAGGGTTCCTGCAGAGCGGTCACACTGTCAGATCCCCCTCCTGTGCTGAGACTTGTGGTGCCACAGTAGCCTGTGACACCATAATTCTCCCTAAAAAAACAAAAGAAAGAAGACAGAAGAAAGAAGACAGAAGAAAGAAGAGAGACTACAACCGTAAGTGTTGATACCCCGATCCCGGCCCGATCTTTCTTACCCCCCCATCCCCCATTACCCCCCCATCCCCCCTTACCCCCCATCCCCCCTTCCCCCTCCACCCTCACTTTGCGCCGCGTCCGTCCGTGCACAAATTTACCAGCCGCCGAGCGTTGATTGGTGACGCAGTTCACCGATCAACACTCGTGCTCGCTTTTCTTTTTCACCCCCCTTAGTGCCGCCGAGCGTTGATTGGTGACGCAGTTCACCGATCAACACTCGTGCTCACTTTTCTCCTCCACATCCCCGTCCACGCACCCCGCCGCTGCGTCTGAACCCGTGCCTTTTGTTTTTTTTGTTTTTTTTCCACATCCCCGTCCACGCACCCCGCCGCTGCGTCTGAACCCGTGCCTTTCGGTTCTTTTTTTTTTTTTCCACATCCCCGTCCACGCACCCCGCCGCTGCGTCTGAACCCGTGCCTTTCGGTTCTTTTTTTTTTTTTCCACATCCCCGTCCACGCACCCCGCCGCTGCGTCTGAACCCGTGCCTTTCGGTTCTTTTTTTTTTTTTCCACATCCCTGTCCACGCACCCCGCCGCTGCGTCTGAACCCGTGCCTTTCGGTTCTTTTTTTTTTTTTTCACATCCCCGTCCACGCACCCCGCCGCTGCGTCTGAACCCGTGCCTTTTGTTTCTTTTTTTTTTTTCCACATCCCCGTCCGCGCACCCCGCCGCTGCGTCTGAACCCGTGCCTTTTGTTTCTTTTTTTTTTTTTTCACATCCCCGTCCGCGCACCCCGCCACTGCGTCTGAACCCGTGCCTTTCGTTTCTTTTTTTTTTTCACATCCCCGTCCGCGCACCCCGCCGCTGCGTCTGAACCCGTGCCTTTTGTTTCTTTTTTTTTTTTCATATCCCCGTCCGCGCACCCCGCCGCTGCGTCTGAACCCGTGCCTTTTGTTTCTTTTTTTTTTTTTCACATCCCCATTCACACACCCAGCAGGCGCCGAATTTTGATAAGTGAGGCAGTTCACTTATCAGAGCTAGGGCCTGCTGTTTTAGACTTTTCCTTTCACAGGTATTTTTTTTCCCTATTTGCTTTTTTTCTTTTAGCTTTTACTTTTCAGAAGTTTGCACCAAACACTATCCCCCCCCCACACGTACACATAGTTCCAATAAATTGCACCCAAGCACCATACTCACACAAAAAATGTCCCGTTCATCCCGTTCGTCCCAGCAGCGCTATTCAGCAGAGGAGGCATATTCTTTTCTTGCCTCCGACACTGATAGCGAGGGAGAGGATCCCACATTCCTTTACTCTTCAGATTCTTCATCCTCTTCCTCCTCCTCCTCCTCCTCATCTTCCTCCTCGGGTCCTGCGGAACCGCCTCGCAGACGCCCCAGGAGAGAAGATGACGCAGCACCCACTCCTGAAGATGAACCAGCGCGCCCTTCTTCGGACCCCATATGGACCTCGCCCCACGAAAATTACGAGCCACTGATTCCTGATTTTGTGGCAGAATCAGGAATCAGGTTTGACACCACCGGCCTCACAGAAATAGACTTTTTCAAAGTCTTTTTCTCTGAGGATTTTGTTAACCTCATGGTGGAGCAAACTAATTTATATGCTTGGCAATTTTTGGAGCAAAACCCCAGTTCATCATTTTCTAACTGGTCTCCTGTAGACGCAGTTGAAATGATGCAGTTTTGGGGCCTGGTCCTCCACATGGGGATCCTGAAGAAGCCAGAACTTCGGCAATATTGGAGTGTGGATATTTTATATAACACTCCAGTGTTCCGAATGGTCATGGCTCGGACGCGTTTTGAGGCCATCCACAAATTCCTGCATTATTCCGATAATGCACAGTGTCCCGCACAAGATGACCCCAATTTTGATCGTCTATTCAAAGTTTGGCTGGTCATCGAACACTTCAGCAAAAAGTTTGCTGAAGTGTACATGCCCAAAAGGGACATCTGTGTGGATGAGTCCTTGGTTCATTTTAAGGGGCGGCTCAGATTCCGTCAATACCTGCCCAGCAAAAGGGCCAGGTACGGAATCAAACTCTACAAGCTGTGTGAGAGTACCTCAGGGTACACCCACAGCTTTAGAGTTTACGAAGGGAAGGACAGCAGGATTGAACCGCCTGAGTGTCCCCCTGTCTTGGGAGTGAGTGGGAAAATAGTGTGGGATTTGGTGCATCCACTGCTGGATAAAGGTTATCACCTCTACACTGATAACTTTTATTCCAGCATCCCACTCTACAAATCCCTCTCTGCGCGAGGTACCGCAGCCTGCGGTACTGTCCGCAAAAATAAGAGAGGCCTCCTGAAGACGCTACTTGGGCAGATGCTCAGAAAAGGTGAGAGCAAAGCCCAATGTAGCGACCACCTGCTGGTGGTCAAGTACAAGGACAAGAGGGATGTCCTTCTGTTGACCACCATACACGGTGATGGCAGCGCCCTCAGCACTGTACGGGGTACCTCTACACAGGTCAGCAAACCTGACTGTGTACTGGGGTACAACAAAAACATGGGGGGCGTTGATCTCTCCGATCAACTCCTCCAACCGTACAGTGCTTTGAGGAAGGCCAAGGTGTGGTACAAAAAGCTGTCGGTGTACATCATACAAATGGCAATGCTTAACGCTTTACTGCTGTCACGATGTGCACGCCACACCGATATGACGTACCTTCAGTTCCAGGAGGTAGTGGTTAAGGCCCTGATGTTTGGCACGAGGGAAGGAGCGGGCCCCAGTACTTCCGGAACTGAGGGTGCTCGTATTGTACCAGGTCAGCATTTTCCGGGGGCGGTCCCGCCAACTGATAGAAAAGGTAAGCCGCAAAAAAGGTGCCGAGTGTGCTACAAACGAGGAGTACGCAAGGACACCGTCTATCAATGCGACACCTGCCCCGACAAACCTGGCCTGTGTATGAAGGACTGCTTCAAATTGTACCACACCTCCATGCACTACTAATTAGGAACCAGTAGATTAGTTCCAAAGAGGGGGTGCATCTAAGTAAGTTCCATGGGGGTCTAGGTTCCAAAATGATGTCACTTGTGGTTTTTTTTTACTGTTTAGGCACATCAGGGGCTCTGCAAACGGAACATGACGCCCTCAGAACCAGTCCATCAAAGTCTGCATTCCAAATCGTCACTGCTTCCCTTCTGAGTCCCGAAGTGCCCAAACAGTTTTTTCCCACATATGGGGTACCAGCGTACCCAGAACAAAATGGACAGCAACTTTTGGGGTCCATTTTCCCTTGTTACCCTTGGGAAAATAACAAATTGGGGACTAAACAATCATGTTTGTAGAAAAAATAGGATTTTTTATTTTCACACCCGGGCATTATAAACTTTTGTGAAGCACTTGGGGGATAAAAGTGCTCACAACACATCTAGATAAGTTCCTTAGGGGGTCTAGTTTCCAAAATGGGGTCACTTGTGGGGAGTTTCTACTGTTTATGCACATCAGGGTCTCACCAAATGGAACATGATGCCCGCAGACAATTCCATCAAAGTCTGCATTCCAAAAACGTCACTACTTCCCTTCCGAGCCCCGAAGTGTGCCCAAACAGTAGTTTTCTCCCACATATGTGATACCAGCGTACCCAGGACAAACTGGACAACAACTTCTGGGGTCCAATTTCTCCTGTTACCCTTGGGAAAATAAAAAATCCTATTTTTTCCCCACAAAAATGATCTTTCAGTCCCCAATTTTTTATTTTCACGCCCAGGCGTTATAAACTTTCGTGAAGCACTTGTGGGATAAAAGTGCTCACGACACATCTAGATAAGTTCCTTAGGGGGTCAAGTTTCCAAAATGGGGTCACTTGTGGGGAGTTTCTACTGTTTATGCACATCAGGGGCTCACCAAATGGAACATGATGCCCGCAGACAATTCCATCAAAGTCTGCATTCCAAAAACGTCACTACTTCCCTTCCGAGCCCCGAAGTGTGCCCAAACAGTAGTTTTCTCCCACATATGTGGTACCAGCGTACCCAGGACAAATTGGACAACAACTTCTGGGGTCCAATTTCTCCTGTTACCCTTGGGAAAATAAAAAATTGGGGACTGAAAGATCATTTTTGTGGGGAAAAAATAGGATTTTTTATTTTCACACCGGGGCGTTATAAACTTTCGTGAAGCACTTGGGGGATAAAAGTGCTCATGACACATCTAGATAAGTTCCTTAGGGGGTCTAGTTTCCAAAATGGGGTCACTTATGGGGGGTTTACACTGTTTAGGCACATCAGGGGCTCGCCAAACACGACATGGCCTCCGATCTCAATTCCAGCCAATTTTAGCTTGAAAATGTCAAAGGGCGCTCCTTTCCTTCTGAGCCCTGCCATGCACCCAAACAGTGGTTCCCCCCCACATATGGGGTATCAGCGTACTCAGGACAAATTGGACAACAACCTTTGGGGTCCAATTTCTCCTGCTACCCTTGAGAAAATAAAAAATTGGGGACTAAACGATCATGTTTGTAGAAAAAATAGGATTTTTTATTTTCACACCCGGGCGTTATAAACTTTCATGAAGCACTTGGGGGATAAAAGTGCTCACGACACATCTAGATAAGTTCCTTAGGGGGTCTAGTTTCCAAAATGGGGTCACTTATGGGGGGTTTCCACTGTTTAGGCACATCAGGGGCTCGCCAAACACGACATGGCCTCCGATCTCAATTCCAGCCAATTTTAGCTTGAAAATGTCAAAGGGAACTCCTTTCCTTCTGAGCCCTGCCATGCGCCCAAACAGTGGTTCCCCCCCACATATGGGGTATCAGCGTACTCAGGACAAATTGGACAACAACCTTTGGGGTCCAATTTCTCCTGCTACCCTTGAGAAAATAAAAAATTGGGGACTAAACGATCATGTTTGTAGAAAAAATAGGATTTTTTATTTTCACACCCGGGCGTTATAAACTTTCGTGAAGCACTTGGGGGATAAAAGTGCTCACGACACATCTAGATAAGTTCCTTAGGGGGTCTAGTTTCCAAAACGTGGTCACTTATGGGGGGTTTCCACTGTTTAGGCACATCAGGGGCTCGCCAAACACGACATGGCCTCCGATCTCAATTCCAGCCAATTTTAGCTTGAAAATGTCAAAGGGCGCTCCTTTCCTTCTGAGCCCTGCCATGCGCCCAAACAGTGGTTCCCCCCCACATATGGGGTATCAGCGTACTCAGGACAAATTGGAAAACAACCTTTGGGGTCCAAGTTCTCCTGCTACCCTTGAGAAAATAAAATATTGGGGACTAAACGATCATGTTTGTAGAAAAAATAGGATTTTTTATTTTCACACCCGGGCGTTATAAACTTTCGTGAAGCACTTGGGGGTTCAAAGTGCTCACCACACATCTAGATAAGTTCCTTAGGGGGTCTAGTTTCCAAAATGGGGTCACTTATGGGGGGTTTCCACTGTTTAGGCACATCAGGGGCTCGCCAAACACGACATGGCCTCCGATCTCAATTCCAGCCAATTTTAGCTTGAAAATGTCAAAGGGCGCTCCTTTCCTTCTGAGCCCTGCCATGCGCCCAAACAGTGGTTCCCCCCCACATATGGGGTATCAGCGTACTCAGGACAAATTGGAAAACAACCTTTGGGGTCCAAGTTCTCCTGCTACCCTTGAGAAAATAAAATATTGGGGACTAAACGATCATGTTTGTAGAAAAAATAGGATTTTTTATTTTCACACCCGGGCGTTATAAACTTTCGTGAAGCACTTGGGGGTTCAAAGTGCTCACCACACATCTAGATAAGTTCCTTAGGGGGTCTAGTTTCCAAAATGGGGTCACTTATGGGGGGTTTCCACTGTTTAGGCACATCAGGGGCTCGCCAAACACAACATGGCCTCCGATCTCAATTCCAGCCAATTTTAGCTTGAAAATGTCAAAGGGAACTCCTTTCCTTCTGAGCCCTGCCATGCGCCCAAACAGTGGTTCCCCCCCACATATTGGGTATCAGCGTACTCAGGACAAATTGGACAACAACCTTTGGGGTCCAATTTCTCCTGCTACCCTTGAGAAAATAAAAAATTGGGGACTAAACGATCATGTTTGTAGAAAAAATAGGATTTTTTATTTTCACACCCGGGCGTTATAAACTTTCGTGAAGCACTTGGGGGATAAAAGTGCTCACGACACATCTAGATAAGTTCCTTAGGGGGTCTAGTTTCCAAAATGTGGTCACTTATGGGGGGTTTCCACTGTTTAGGCACATCAGGGGCTCGCCAAACACGACATGGCCTCCGATCTCAATTCCAGCCAATTTTAGCTTGAAAATGTCAAAGGGCGCTCCTTTCCTTCTGAGCGCTGCCATGCGCCCAAACAGTGGTTCCCCCCCACATATGGGGTATCAGCGTACTCAGGACAAATTGGAAAACAACCTTTGGGGTCCAAGTTCTCCTGCTACCCTTGAGAAAATAAAATATTGGGGACTAAACGATCATGTTTGTAGAAAAAATAGGATTTTTTATTTTCACACCCGGGCGTTATAAACTTTCGTGAAGCACTTGGGGGTTCAAAGTGCTCACCACACATCTAGATAAGTTCCTTAGGGGGTCTAGTTTCCAAAATGGGGTCACTTATGGGGGGTTTCCACTGTTTAGGCACATCAGGGGCTCGCCAAACACGACATGGCGTCCGATTTCAATTGCAGCCAATTTTAGCTTGAAAATGTCAAACGACGCTCCTTTCCTTCTGAGCTCTGCCGTGCGCCCAAAAAGTGGTTCTCCCTCACATGTGGGGTATCAGCGTACTCAGGACAAATTGGGCAACAACTTTTAAGGTCCATTTTCTCTTTTTACCCTTGGGAAATTAAAAAAATTATTGCTGAAAGATCATTTTTGTGACTAAAAAGTAAAATGTTCATTTTTTCCTTCCATGTTGCTTCTGCTGCTGTGAAACACCTGAAGGGTTAATAAACTTCTTGAATGTGGTTTTGAGCACCTTGAGGGGTGCAGTTTTCAGAATGGTGTCACTTTTTGGTATTTTCTGCCATATAGACCCCTCAAAATGACTTCAAATGTGAGGTGGTCCCTAAAAAAATGGTTGTGTAAATTTTGTTGTAAAAATGAGAAATTGCTGTTCAAATTTTAACCCTTATAACTTCCTAAAAAAGAAAAATTTTGTTTCCAAAATTGCGCTGATGTAAAGTAGACATGTGGGAAATGTTATTTAGTAACTTTTTGTGTCACATAACTCTCTGGTTTAACAGAATAAAAATTCAAAGTTGGAAAATTGCGAAATTTTCAAAATTTTCGCCAATTTTCCTTTTTTTTCACAAATAAACGCAAGTGATATCGAAGAAATTTTACCACTATCATGAAGTACAATATGTTACAAGAAAACAATGTCAGAATCGCTAAGATCCGTTGAAGCGTTTCGGAGTTATAACCTCATAAAAAGACAGTGGTCAGAAATGTAAAAATTGGCCCGGTCATTAACGTGCAAACCACCCTTGGGGGTGAAGGGGTTAAATCATCATCATAGTGTTAACTTCTCATTCACCAAGCCCCCCTCTGTACTATCGGATAAATACAAGTTTTTATTTTTAATCATTTTATATTCATTTCTATGACAAACCATAGTTAAGTCAGAAAAATAAAAGCTATGGTTTGTTTTTTCAACTTAATACATCATGTCTTATTTTCACCACCAAGAAAAAAAAGAAACATTGCTTTCACCTTCAAACTGTAATTAGAATGGCATGCTATTTACTCTGAATATATTATAAATTGTGAAATGCACAGTTTTGCTGTGTACAATACAACAGTATACTTTGCTAATTGATAATGTATTCCAGAGAGGTCTATTTTTGTCCAAAATGTGCTTGTTGTTGTTGAATTGTATGCAAAATAGATCAGCAAAAAATATAAAGACACAATATAATATATCTGTACATCTTTACAATTTACTGTCGCTATATACTGTACTTTTTAAAAACAGAACATTATAGAGACAGGTATTATGTTATGAATTATTAGACTAAACAACATTGTCAAGTATAGCGTACCTCCTAAATATATTTTGGACCTAAAGACCAAGCTATTTGTTGAATGTTTTTCTTGTTTGAACCATAATTTTTATTTATTTATTTATTTTTATGTAGCTGTATTCGAGTATTTTTTGGGGGGGAAGGCGGGTGAGTTGAATTTCCCAAATTATCCCCCTCCCATTGCAGCTGGTTATTAAGGAATAAAACAATCATCCTTTACTGGACACCCCCCCCCCCAATTTAGAACAATGATATCTGTCACTTTATGTGGTATTTACTCTTGAATGCTACCTATTCCAATGATTGTAAGAAAATTAGTTTTTTTCAAGTCAAGTTGAGGGTGACGTATTAAAGTATTATTGCCAGAAAAATGGCATCACTCTCTTTAAAAAGTCAGAAAAGTTTTGCACAATATAGAGTCATAAAAACATTATATGACTTCTATCGTTTTCACACCAATTAGAAGAAGCTTCACCAACATGGGTGAAAATGGGGTAAAGCAAAGCTCCTGTTAGAGGCAAATGTCAGCTATGTACTAACATTGTTTTTATACTATACAAAAGGAAATGTGACATCTTTAGCTTAGCCCTTTTAAAGATCATGTGATCTGCAGCTTACCTAAGAGTTCATAATAACAGTAATTTTGACCAGGGTTTGCCAAGTTTTTGAGTCCAAGTTACAAGGACAATTTAGTTTCCTGAGGGCAGCATAGAGCTCATCTAGGTCTACCAAGACCCAGCAGCACTCTGCATCTTCCAGCATTCAGCAATAATATGATAAAGCTTTAAACATGCCTCTATCACACCTATCCTCAAAAAGCCCTCTCTTGACCCATCCTCTGTATCTAGCTATCGCCCTATATCACTTCTCCCTTATGCCTCCAAACTACTGGAACAACACGTCTACCTTGAACTGTCCTCCCATCTCTCTTCTTGCTCCCTCTTTGACTGCTTACAATCTGGCTTCCGGTCACACCATTCCACTGAAACTGCCCTAACTAAGGTCACCAATGACCTCTTAACCGCCAAGAGCAAGCGACACTACTCTGTTCTCCTCCTCCTTGACCTGTCGGCTGCCTTTGACACAGTGGACCATTCCCTATTATTACAGATCCTCTCATCCCTTGGCATCACAGACTTGGCCCTATCCTGGATCTCATCATACCTAACAGACCGGACATTCAGCGTCTCCCACTCACACACCACCTCCTCACCTCGCCCCCTATCTGTCGGAGTCCCACAAGGTTCAGTCCTTGGGCCCCTGCTCTTCTCCATTTACACCTTTGTCCTGGGACAGCTCATAGAATCTCATGGCTTCCAGTATCACCTCTATGCTGATGACACACAGATCTACATCTCTGGACCAGATATCACCTCCCTACTAACCAGAATCCCTCAATGTCTGTCCACTATTTCATCTTTCTTCTCCGCTAGATTTCTGAAACTTAACATGGACAAAACAGAACTCATCATCTTTCCCCCATCTCACGCGACCCCCCCAACGAACCTAACCATTACAGTAAATGGCTGCCCACTCACCCCAGTCCCACAAGCTCGCTGCCTCGGGGTAATCCTTGACGCTGATCTCTCCTTCAAACCACATATCCAAGCCCTTTCCACTTCCTGCCGACTTCAACTCAAAAATATTTCACGAATCTGTTCATTCCTCAACCAAGAATCTGCAAAAACCCTAGTCCATGCCCTCATCATCTCTCGCCTTGACAACTGCAACCCCCTGCTCTGTGGCCTCCCCTCGAACACTCTCGCACCCCTCCAATCTATTCTAAACTCTGCTGCCCGACTAATCCACCTGTCCCCCCGCTATTCCCCTGCCTCTCCCCTCTGTCAATCCCTTCACTGGCTCCCCATTGCCCAGAGACTCCAGTACAAAACCCTAACCATGACGTACAAAGCCATCCACAACCTGTCTCCTCCATACATCTGTGACCTCGTCTCCCAGTACTTACC
Source organism: Ranitomeya variabilis (assembly GCF_051348905.1). NCBI lineage: Eukaryota > Metazoa > Chordata > Amphibia > Anura > Dendrobatidae > Ranitomeya > Ranitomeya variabilis. Next base: position 293,095,221 of record NC_135233.1, on the reverse strand, counting down.
TACACGCAACCTCCGATCCTCACAAGATCTCCTTCTCTACTCCCCTCTTATCTCCTCTTCCCACAATCGCATACAAGATTTCTCTCGCGTATCACCCCTACTCTGGAACCCTCTACCACAACACATCAGACTCTCGCCTACCATCGAAATCTTCAAAAAGAACCTGAAGACCCACCTCTTCCGACAAGCCTACAACCTGCAGTAACCACCAATCAACCAAACCGCTGCATGACCAGCTCTATCCTCACCTACTGTATTCTCACCCATCCCTTGTAGATTGTGAGCCTTCGCGGGCAGGGTCCTCACTCCTCCTGTACCAGTTATGACTTGTATTGTTTAAGATTATTGTACTTGTTTTTATTATGTATACCCCTCCTCACATGTAAAGCGCCATGGAATAAATGGCGCTATAACAATAAATAATAATAATAATAATAATAATAATAATAAAGTGATGGAAGAAAGAAGAGCAATTACTGCTTCCTGATTGGTGCACACGATGCTCATACATCACTGTGTTTACAACGGTTAGGAAGACAAAGATGGTACTAAATGTTTGCTTTATCTATGTGGAACCCTGCTACCTTTAACAGAGGCCTCCTTCTTTTGCATGAGTGTAGCTGCTGAATCCAGCAAGAATGTCTTTAAATGCTCTGGCAGAAAACCATGCAGATCACCAAGTTGCTTTAACCCGTTCCCAAAGTGGCAAATTTTCATTTTTGCGTATTTAATTTTTCTTCACCTTCATATGCCATAACTTTTTTAATTTTCTGTCAACATAGACATATGAGGGTTTATTTGAGATGTACGAGGACTTTTTTTTTGTGGGACGAATTGAACTTTTGAATGGCCCCATTGATTTTAGAACATAATGTACCGGAAAATGGGAAAGAAAATTCAAGTGTGAAATTATGAAAAAACCATCAGTTCTGACATTTTTTTTGAGAATCGTTTCTATAGCATACATTTTGTGGTAAAATTGATCTCGCAATATGATTCTTGTCTTCAGTACGGTTACGGCGATACTGAAAATGTACATTTTGTTCAATTATTTTAGTCATGCAAAAATGGCACTTTGGCAGTTAAGATTAATATAGGACAACCCCTTTATGTATGGAAGTAGCTTATTGTTAAAGATAAATGTGTTTAATAATGAAGAAAGGCAATGTAAACACATTACTTGAGAGATAAAGGAACACAGAATCAAACATTGAGGCATTTCTTCTCTAAAGAAAATGTATTCAACAAAGAAAAGCTATCTAAATAGTAAGAAACAAAAATGACATTTTGCAAGGAAAGATGAAGAGTTATATCCCCAGACAGAACAGTTAAAACAACCATAAGAGAGATAAAATTGAGCAAAGGCAAAATTGTTGTAACTTTTATACCAAAAGTGGGAAGCTTAAATCAAAGACTTTAAGAAGATTTAAATAATTCCATGTTAAAGGCCAATGCTTACAAATAAGTATATTTCTTCATCTTTAAACTCATTTAGTTAGAAATTAGAGAAGGGAATTTCCATTGGTAACAATAAGATTAGAGGTGAATTTATTTAACCCTTTAGTATTGTGATCCATTTTGAACCTTAAGACATTTTTTAAATGTGACATATTTTGCTTTATGATGATAAAAAAGCTAAGAAGCAAGCAGGAGCACAATAGGATTTTATTCGAGTAAATAATGAATGAGTTGAAAAGGTTATGCTAACCTGGTATTGTTGGGTTCACAGGACAATATTAAAGCATATATCCCAGCTGCTGTGAATCCACGGGTCCTAGGACCAGATGCATATACGTAGAAGGAAGCTGTTGTGGAGAATCCGTGCTGCTGACGAAGGAGTTGACAAATCCAAATTCACACAAGGTTGTACCATATAATGTCGGTTTTATTAGTGCCTATGAATTTTGAAGTCCCTTTCTTCTTCCTCAGGACAAAAAAAAACTTTCTATGGGATATGCTCAACTGGGCTGATACGAATCATATTATTTTCTTTATTTTGTTTTAGACTGTAATGTCGAGACAACCCATGGTTTATGGGAGTGCAGTCTTTTGTCTAATGGCTGTATCGTACAACCCATGTACTCTTTTTTGCATGGACAGTCAATCAAATATAGGACAAAACTTGTCAGACATGTCAAATAATGTTTGATGCAAAATGTTTCATTTAGACTATAAGAGACTATGACTGTGGATCCATAACTGAATGAAAGATAACCCATGCAGTTCTTAGTGTTGCATTTAAAAAGGCCGCATATTTAATAGCTATTAACAGTGTTTGTCCTGATGCTGGAGCGTGATTTCAATCTGCTGGGAGCTATGTTATTCTGCACTGTCAGTGCTCTTTTGAACATAAGAGTTGGGGGTTTGGGTAATTGTTTTCCCAAATGGGATCTTCCAAATGGGATCTTTCAAAAGGATGTACCAATGGTCTTTAAGAATATTTCATGTTTATGTTGAGGATTGAATGTTGTGATGAAGTTAATTTCCCATTTATTTTGTTGCTTATTGTTTCTGCAGGTTTCTTGCAAAGTATTTTGTTTGAGCTTATTAGTGTTTAACAAAGTTTGTTTTACTAGTTTATTAGAATACTCCTGGTCATAGAATTTCTTCTTTAATGTTTTTGCTTGTTCACGAAAATCAAAATCCATTGAGCATTTTTTTCTGATTCTCACAAACTGATTTTGGGAAATAATATCCAACCAATTATGATAATGTAAAAAAACACCATAAGAGTAAAGACCTCCACTATTCTAAACAAAAAAAACAAACAAACAAAAAAAAAAACAGAATACAGGCAGAGATGCTTACCTGTTCAAGGCCTCCAACAATTGCACTAACCAAGGTACAGCGGACCCAAGTTAAGATGGCAAATACACAGATGCAATAATACCAATAATGCAGCCACCCTACAATCAGGAATTGGCCGCTTGGTGCACCTGAGCAAACAACTAGTCTGTATGTGGCGTGTTCGCACAGGAATGCAAAGTATATAGCTCAAAGCCTATTAATGACGCCATGTAGTGGGCTCATCATAATGCATCCTGTGTGAACAGAGGCCACAGTGTACAGAGCCATCTAGGGCCCAGCCGCCCCCAGGAAAAATATACAGTGCACCAAAAACATAACAATGTATGCAATGTATTGGTCGATATTATGGCCACAATATTTAAGCTGCCAACCTGCGTCAAGGGTCCTTACATATTGGCAGTCCTAATCTAAAAAACACCATAAGAGGAAAGACCTCCACTATTCTAAACAAAAAAAAAACAGTAAACAGGCAGAGATGCTTACCTGTTCAAGGCCTCCAACAATTGCACTAACCAATGTACAGCGGACCTAAGTTAAGATGGCAAATACACAGGTGCAATAATACCGATAATGCAGCCACCCTACAATCAGGAATTGGCCGCTTGGTGCACCTGTGCAAACAAGTAGTCTTTTGTATGTGGCGTGTTCACACAGGAATGCAAAGTATATGGCTCAAAGCCTATTAATGACGCCATGTAGCGGGCTCACTATAATGCATCCTGTGTGAACAGAGGCCACAGTGTACAGAGCCATCTGTAATGCCCACAATTGTAATGGATGTAACCATTGGTATAAACTTTCTTGAAAAACGTTTTAGAACAGATAGAGTTTTCTTGAACATTGTGATATTTAGAAATCCATATGTTGTTCATTAGTGGTGGGAGTGAAGATGAACCCCCAATTATTTGCATTCATTTTATTGACAAAGCCATGGATATCATTTTTATCGCTATCACATATAAGCAATAAATCATCAATATATCTTTTATAAGTAATGATGCTACCACTGAGCCTACTTTTGTATATATATTTAGTTTGGTAAGCCACTGGAAGAACCACCACCAGTTTTACTGCACCTAATAAATTGTGGATATTATCTTCACATGCCTGGTGCCTTGCTGGAATTTATTTTTCTCTGCCTTGTGATTCAGCCTGTCTCAGGGCGGCTCTGTGCGAGACTATCAGCAGGGAGCCACCCAAGCCCCATGGCGTTGTCTCCTGGCGTGTCCCTCCTGCTTCTTCCTGCTCTCTGTGTGTGCGTACCACAGTCCGGTAGCACACCTAGTACGTGCATGCCTGTGCTTTCCTGTTCTTAAAGGGGCAGCATGCACATTATGCTAAATGCTCTCCACTTGTAGCTTAGAATATTTAGCATAAGTAGTACACTTACAACATGGCTCCCAACCAATAACTGTGAGGCATCTTGCAAGAAAGACTCCCTCTCCCCTATGGAGTTGCCAAGCAAGGTAGTGAATCATTAGTTAGTAAGGTGTTGTAACGATTATGAAGGTACTATGGAATCTAATTGAAATGAATCTGAGACCAAAGTTGAAACAAATAAACTTTATTAACAAGCAAAGAGTGTAACATAAACTAACAGAGACAATACTGAAATTACAGCAAAGTGACAACAGCACAAAAAAGGAAATGTCCAGCAGTTATATAAAGTAGAGTGCAGCCGGCACTCAAACATGGGGGTCCAGAAATAAGCAGACAGTGGAGCCAATATCTTTCATGGAAGTTCAGAAATATCCAGCTGGTGTACAGCAAGGAGAAGGTTTTCCAGTGTACTTCTTTTGGGGCTGAAAAGTCCCGCTAATGTCCAGCACTGCAACCAACACATACACAGTCCTAGAATTAATGCTCTGATAGTAATAATGTCAAAAATGTTTACGGACCACAGTAGTTCCAGAAATGTATAACTCCTCTCTTAGAAGTCTGGACAGTAGTTAACTACAGCCAGGATCAGGAAGCAGCACAGAGGACTGAAGGCAGCTGGAAGTGATGAAGCAAAGCACCGAGTAACGAGCAGCAGTAGGAACAACAGAAGCAAGCTAGGAGGAATCTCAGGAGCCAACAGCAACAAAATACTCAGGCAAGGAGTATCTCCCGACCATGACTTAAATAACAGGACTGACAGGAAGTTCAAGGACAGGGCGAAGTACCAGACTCCATCTTGGACAAGGGCAATACAGGCTCCATGGAACATCTGGAAACCATCCAGGTGTACTGCTAGTGAGTTGTGAGGTCCCCTGGTCCTGGTGTGTCAAGAACCTATACATTGTCCCTTGGTCCCAGTGTGGTCAGTCCTGTGCCCGTAGTCCCTGGTGCCGGTATGCCAGTCCCAGAGTGGCCAGTGCCTGAACCTCCTCCGTTGTTCCTGGAACGACCAGTGCCTGAACCTTTTCCCCTAGTCCCAGAGCGGCCAGGGCCTGAACCTTGTCCACTGGTCCCGGAGCAGCCAGAACCTGAACCCTGAACCCTGGCAGTTTTTCTTAGTGTCTACACAATTTGAAGTGCCTTACTTCTTCTTCAGGACAGAAAATCCTGTATGGAAGAAGTAAGGCACTTTGAAATGTGTAGGCACTAGTGTTGAGCATTCCGATACCGCAAGTATCGGGTATCGGCCGATACTTGCGGGTATCGGAATTCCGATACCGAGATCCGATACTTTTGTGGTATCGGGTATCGGTATCGAAACAACATTAATGTAATAATGTGTAAAAGAGAGAATTAAAATAAAAAATATTGCTATACTCACCTGTCCAACGCAGCCTGGACCTCACCGAGGGAACCGGCAGCGTTGTTTGCTTAAAATTTGCGCGTTTACTTCCTTACGTGAAGTCCCGGCTTGTGATTGGTCGCGTGCCGCCCATGTGGCCGCGACGCGACCAATCACAGCAAGCCGTGACGTAATTTCAGGTCCTTCAGGATTTTAAAATTACGTTCTGGCTTGTGATTGGTCGCGTCGCGGTCACATGGGCGACGCGACCAATCACAAGCCGTGACGTCACGGGAGGCTGGACACGCGCGCATTTTAAAATGCATTTTAAAATGCGCGCGTGTCCTGCCTCCCGTGACGTCCCGGCTTGTGATTGGTCGCGTCGCCCATGTGGCCGCGACGCGACCAATCACAAGCCAGAACGTAATTTTAAAATCCTGAAGGACCTGAAATTATGTCACGGCTTGCTGTGATTGGTCGCGTCGCGGCCACATGGGCGGCACGCGACCAATCACAAGACGGGACTTCACGTAAGGAAGTAAACGCGCGAATTTTAAGCAAAGAACGCTGCCGGTTCCCTCGGTGAGGTGAGTATAGCAATATTTTTTATTTTAATTCTTTCTTTTACACATTAATATGGATCCCAGGGCCTGAAGGAGAGTTTCCTCTCCTTCAGACCCTGGGAACCATCAGGGATACCGTCCGATACTTGAGTCCCATTGACTTGTATTGGTATCGGGTATCGGTATCGGATTGGATCCGATACTTTGCCGGTATCGGCCGATACTTTCCGATACCGATACTTTCAAGTATCGGACGGTATCGCTCAACACTAGTAGGCACTAAGAAAAACTGCCATTTTACCGCACAACCTTTTTTGCATTTGGATTTGTCATCTCCTTTGTCAGCAGTGTGGATTCTCCACTACAACTTCTTTCTACATATATTATTTTGATTTATGTCATAATAACTAATTCTGAGAGTTTTTACCCACACTTTTCTTAGGTGTCCAATTCAAATCTCAGGAGATTTCTCGGGGAGGGGGGATTATATATTTAGAAGCTTTCAATAAATCAATACATTTATAAATATCCTTTTACTTTTGGTGCAATGTTAGAATTGTTTTACGCTTAGTGATAATATTTTTCACATTTTCAAGAAATTTTCAATAAACAATTATTTAAGGTTTGATTTTTTTCTCAACTGTCTTTGATTAGGTTCAATTATTTTTCAACCACCACTTCATCCTTCTAAAAAAATATATATTATTTTGAATAGTGCACTTGTTAAAGTATTATAGGGAATCTCTCCCCAGGTTTTAATTTTCGCATTTGAGAGCAGCATAATGCAGAAGCAAATACCCCAATTACAGCAATGTTCATTTACTGGGCTGCTTGCTGTAGTTTTGATAAAATAACTATTTTGTGTTCTGTAGACCTAGCAGTTCTCTGAATGCTGAGCTCTGTATAACCCCCTCCAAATGTATGTGATGTTATACATCATGCACAGTGATGTTATCAAATCAACAGTAAACAGCTCAGAAAATGACTCATTGCTGAGTCTAAGGCTATGTGCCCACATTGCGGATTCGTGTGCGGATTTTTCTGCACCATTTTAGAAAAATCCACAGGTAAAATGCATTGCGTTTTACCTGTGGATTACCAGCAGATTTACCACTGATTTCGTGCGGATTTCACCTGCGGTTTTACACCTGCAGATTCCTATTGAGGAGCAGGTGTAAAACGCTGCAGAATCTGCACAAAGAATTGACATGCTGTGGAAAATACAACACAGCGTTTGCGCAGGGTATATTCTGCACCATGGGCACAGCGGATTTGATTTTTCATAGGTTTACATGGTACAGTAAGCCTGATGGAATACTGCTGCAAATCCGCAGTGGCCAATCCCCTGCGGATCCACAGGCAAATCCGCAATGTGTGCACTTATCCTAAACCTCCACAACATGCTGCTCTAAGATTACAGAGCAAAAACTTGGCTGAAAAAATTCCCTTTAAAAAACTTTTAGGAATTGTTTAACTCTTATTGGTGTTTTATAGGAATAAAAGCTAAACCATACACCTGGTACCCTATGTATTTTACATGTGTTGATATTTATTTATTTACTTATTGCATTATATTTACATTTTTTTTTTCTAGATATTAAATTTGCCTGTTAATGGCCACATTTGTACCTACACTTACACTTATACTAACAGGTGTGTTGGCCCTTTTTTGGTTTTGCTTCCATTTCATGTACTCATTACATCTGGGGGCATTGCCCTTTCTTGGTCCCTGTACCTTATCTCTTCCATGGGCAGGTCCATAGAGACCATACTGATTGGATTCTCCTTGGGAATGCTTTAATGCTTTTTTTCATTTAAAAAACGTCAACTAAGAATCCTATGTCTTTTACATGTGTTACAACTTATTTGTCTGTTAATGGCCACAGTTTATATTCACCTACTGTACACATTACACTTGTACTACCAGGTGTGTTGGCCATATTTTTGACTTTACTCTTAGATTTTTGAGTAAGTATTCATTGTAGTTGATACTAATTTCACTCATTGTGTTGCACCAGCATATGTTAGAGAAGGAAATCTGTGATACCAAAAACGTTACATTTTTTTCTGAAAAATGGTTCTCACTAATTACTTTTTTTTACTCTCACATGATTAACCCCTTCACCCCCAAGGGTGGTTTGCACGTTAATGACCAGGCCAATTTTTACAATTCTGACCACTGTTCCTTTATGAGGTTATTACTCTGGAACGCTTCAACGGATCCTGGTGATTCTGACATTGTTTTCTCATGACATATTGTACTTCATGACAGTGGTAAAATTTATTTGATATTACCTGCATTTATTTGTGAAAAAAATGGAAATTTGGCGAAAATTTTGAAAATGTTGCAATTTTCCAAATTTCAATTTTTATGCAATTAAATCAGAGTGATATGTCACACAAAATACTTAATAATTAACATTTCCCACATGTCTATTTTACATCAGCACAATTTTGGAACCAAATTTTTTTTTTGTGACGGAGTTATAAGGGTTAAAAGTTGGCCAGCAATTTCTCATTTTTACAACACCATTTTTTTTAGGGACCACATCTCATTTGAAGTCATTTTGAGGGGTCTATATGATAGAAAATACCCAAGTATGACACCATTTTAAAAACTGCACCCCTCAAGGTGCTCAAAACCACATTCAAGAAGTTTATTAACCCTTCAGGTGTTTCACAGGAATTTTTGGAATGTTTAAATAAAAATGAACATTTAATTTTTCTTCACATAAAATTTACTTCAGCTCCAATTTGTTTTATTTTACCAAGGGTAACAGGAGAAAATGGACACCAAAAGATGTTATACAATTTGTCCTGAGTACGCCGATACCCCATATGTGGGGCTAAACCACTGTTTGGGTGCATGACAGAGCTCGGAAGCGAAGGAGCGCCATTTGACTTTTCAATGCAAAATTGACTAGAATTGAGATGGGACGCCATGTTGCGTTTGGAGAGCCCCTGATGTGCCTAAACATTGAAACCCCCCACAAGTGACACCATTTTGGAAAGTAGACCCCGTAAGGAACTTATCTAGAGGTGTGGTGAGCACTTTGACCCACCAAGTGCTTCACAGAAGTTTATAATGCACAGCCGTAAAAATAAAACAAACATTTTTTCCCACAAAAAATATTTTTTTGGCCATCAGTTTTGTATTTTCCGAGGGTAACAGGAGAAATTGGACCACAAAAGTTGTTGTCCAATTTGTCCTGAGTACGCTGATACCCCATATGTGGGGGGAACCACCGTTTGGGCGCATGGGAGGGCTCGGAAGGGATGGAGCCATTTGGAATGCAGACGTAGATGGAATGGTCTGCAGGTGTCACATTGTGTTTGCAGAGCCCCTAATGTACCTAAACAGTAAAAAAAAAACACAAGTGACACCATTTTGGAAAGTATACCCCCTAAGGAACTCATCTAGATGTGCTGTGAGAGCTTTGAACCCCCAAGTGTTTCACTACAGTTTATAACGCAGAGCTGTGAAAATAAAAAATAAACTTTTCCCCAAAAATTATATTTTAGCCCCAAGTTTTGTATTTTCCCAAGGGTAACAGGAGAAATTGGACCCCAAAAGTTGTCCAATTTGTCCTGAGTACGCTGATACCCCTTATGTGGGGGGAACCACCGTTTGGGCGCATGGGAGGTCTTGGAAGGGATGGAGCGCCATTTGGAATGCAGACTTAGATGGAATGGTCTGCAGGCGTCACATTGCGTTTGTAGAGCCCCTAATGTACCTAAACAGTAAAAAACCCCACAAGTGACACAATTTTGGAAAGTAGACCCCCTAAGGAACTCATCTAGATGTGTTGTGAGAGCTTTGAACCCCTAAGTGTTTCACTACAGTTTATAACGCAGAGCCGTGCAAATAAAAAAATTTTTTTTTCCACAAAAATTATTTTTTAGCCCCCAGTTTTGTATTTTCCCAAGGGTAACAGGAGAAATTGGACCCCAAAAGTTGTTCTCCAATGTGTTCCAAGTACGCTGATACCCCATATGTTGGGGTAAACACCTGTTTGGGGGCATGGGAGAGCTCAGAAGGGAAGGAGCACTGTTTTACTTTTTCAACGCAGAATTAACTGGAATTGAGATCGGATGCCATGTCGCGTTTGGAGAGCCCCTGATGTGCCTAAACAGTGGAAACCCCCCAATTATAACTGAAACCCTAATCCAAACACACCCCTAACCCTAATCCCAACGGTAACCCTAACCACACCTCTAACCTAGACACACCCCTAACCCTAATCCCAACCCTATTCCCAACCATAAATGTAATCCTAACCCTAACTTTAGCCCCAACCCTAACCCTAACTTTAGCCCCAACCCTAACTGTAGCCTTAACCCTAGCCCCAACCCTAACCCCAACCCTAGCCCTAACCCTAACCCTAGCCCTAACCCTAGCCCTAACCCTAGCCCAAACCCTAGCCCTAACCCTAACCCTATCCCTAGCCCTAACCCTAGCCCTAACCCTAGCCCTAGCCCTAACCCTAACCCTAACCCTAGCCCTAACCCTAGATCTAACCCTATCCCTAACCCCAACCCTAATGGAGAAATGGAAATAAATACATTTTTAAAAATTTTTAATTTTTCCCTAACTAAGCGGGTGATGAAGGGGGGTTTGATTTACTTTTATAGTGGGTTTTTTAGCTGATTTTTATGATTGGCAGCCGTCACACACTGAAAGACGCTTTTTATTGCAAAAAATATTTTTTGCGTTACCACATTTTGAGAGCTATAATTTTTCCATATTTGAGTCCACAGAGTCATGTGAGGTCTTGTTTTTTGTGGAACGAGTTGACGTTTTTATTGGTAACATGTTCGGGCATGGGAGATTTTTTGATCGCTTTTTATTCCGATTTTTGTGAGGCAGAATGACCAAAAACCAGCTATTCATGAATTTCTTTTGGGGGAGGCGTTTATACCGTTCCGCGTTTGTTAAAATTGATAAGGCAGTTTTATACTTTGGGTCAGTACGATTACAGCGATACCTCATTTATATCATTTTTTTAATGTTTTGGCGCTTTTATACGATAAAAACTATTTTATAGAAAAAATAATTATTTTGGCATCGCTTTATTCTGAGGACTATAACTTTTTAATTTTTTTGCTGATGATGCTGTATGGTGGCTCGTTTTTTGCAGGACAAGATTACGTTTTCAGCGGTAACATGGTTATTTATATACGTCTTTTTGATCGCGTGTCATTCCACTTTTTGTTTGGCGGTATGGGAATAAAGCGTTGTTTTTTGCCTCGTTTTCTTTTTTTTACGGTGTTCACTGAAGGGGTTAACTAGTGATATAGTTTTACAGGTGGGGTCGTTACGGACGCGTTGATACTAAATATGTGTACTTTTATTGTTTGTTTTTTTTATTTAGATAAAGAAATGTATTTATGGGAATAATATTTTTTTTTCTTTATTTAGGATATTTTTTTTCCCACATATGGAAATTTTTTTTTTTACTTTTTTACTTTGTCCCAGGGGGGGACATCACAGATCGCCGATCTGACAGCTTGCACAGCACTCTGTCAGATCGACGATCTGACTTAGAGTGCTGCAGGCTTACCAGAGCCTGGTCTGCACCCGGAAGTAATCCCTGCAGGACCCGGGTGCAGCCCCGCGGCCATTTTGGATGTGGGGCCTGCAGGGATAGGAGGTAAGAGACCCTCGCAGCAACGCAATCACATCGCGTTGCTCCGGGGGTCTCAGGGAAGCCCGCAGGGAGCCCCCTCCCTGCGCGATGCTTCCCTGTACCGCCGGCACACCGCGATCATGTTTGATCGCGGTGTGCTGGGGGTTAATGTGCCAGGGGCAGTCCGTGACCGCTCCTGGCACATAGTGCCGGATGTCAGCTGCGATAGGCAGCTGACACCCGGCTGCGATCGGCCGTGCTCCCCCCGTGAGTGCGGCCGATCGCGCTGGATGTACTATTCCTTCCTTGGGAATTAGGGCCCACCCCACATGGATGGAACAGTAAGTCCAATGGTAGAAAGGTGTTAAATAAGACTAAAATCACTCAATAATTTCCTACACTTTTTCTCTCCAATACAGAAAAACCTCATATATCACAGTATAGTATTGTGTAGGCACATGGTAGTAAAGTTTCTCAGCCACGGACATTGTTATAACTGGATAAGGTATTTAATACATTCTGCAAAGGTTTGCCATTTATTCCTCAATCTGTGAAAACACAAATCATCAAGTTACCTAAAGCAAATAAAGACCCATCTGTCAAATTCAATTATGGACCTATATTTTAACAAAGTTTGGAAAGCAAAACATTCTCCAAAACTTTGGTCAATAGACTTGAACCTCTCAGCCCCTTATTCATACATACAGATACAGTGGTGTTTGTAACCTGTCATGTTCAATAATGATATTGATCTGCAATAGGTTAATAATTTTATGAAGGTGCCCAGCCACAGTACTGAAAGTAGAGCAGTCAGGAGAAGATGAAGACTTTGCAGTTACTTCTTAAGTTATTTGTAGCACCGACGTCCCTGTAAAATTCCCATCCTCCTCTTCCCCGGCAGGGACGCCAACTCACTCACCACCCCATTCCTCAGCCTGTGCTTCCTCTTGCTGCTATTGTCTCCCAGGGTCTGCACATGTCTGGTAAATCCAGGGCACTGCACTTAGAGCACGAGTGCACCCCTGTCTCTTAAAGAGTCAGCGTTTAGTGTCCTAAAGTGTCGACATCCAATAGCTTTCAGACACTTATCATTTAATGCACCTTCACATGTTGAGAGGTGCTTGAGTTACATGTTCTGTCAGTTTGTCTGCATGCTTGCTAGTTGGAAGGTTACCTGTTCTTGTATCCCTGTATACACAGCATGTCTGCCAGTACTTGCCATGCCTACCTGTATATCAACCGTGCTCACCAGCACCTGCTGTATTTTCTTGCATTCCAGCCATGTGCATTAAAAAGAATATCGCCCCTGATGCTTTATTTTATTGTACTGACAGAAGTTGCAACAATGACCGCTGCTTCTGCCCTTGCTGATGTCTTGCTTGAGTATCCCAGCATGCACTGGGGATTCCTAAGCAAAAGGTCACCAAACAGGAAATTAGCTAAAAATAAATTAAGCAGTTAAGGAGATTAGTGAGGGGATGGCAATGCATGTTATTTAAAGTATATTGGAAAAACAATCCGATTATTACATTAAATAGACAGATTTTGGATTTAATCAGTGTTTTGGATCACCTTTTTAATGGTTTAAAAACATGAGATGGTAGGAGTCAATTACATTAAATTTCTGCTTATGATGATGTAGACACTGTTTTCACTATTAAGTCATGATATGGAAAGCATTAAGCTTAGTTATCGTAGCTCAAAAAGCAACAACAGATAAATGAAAAAATAGTTCTGCTTAATACAAATAGTATTTTGCAGTACATCTATGTTTGTACATCCATAGGAGGAAAATAGTTTTGTAATATATCTACATATAAACAACATTAATTGATTACATTTACACCTTTAATTCTAATTAATCTACAATATAGCTATAGCTGCAATTTTCACTAGAATTTTCAAAATACTGAAAATAATCCAATTAAAGCTTTGGAACCTTTCAACATTTATATCCCCATAACTACGTAGTTAGTTTTCCTTTAAACAAAACTTGCTATTGGAAATAAACAAGGAACTTATCTTATTAAGCAGAAAAGATCACAAAACAAAAGACAACAAAGAGCTACTCATGAATCCATAAATATCCTACTTAATCGATTCAAAGTTTAACAAGTTTAAGGAAAGAAATAAAGAAAATATTAGCTGTAAAAGACCTTGAACTGATTTCTTTTACAGAAGAATAATGACAGTTTATGTATGTATTTACAAATTAAATGCATAACTTATGACAATATACTTTTAATAAAGTATAAAAGACATTCAGGCATATTAAATTTCATACAATAATGTTTTTAGAATAATGTAAAATGCAATATTTTCCATGTAATGGAATTGTCCTAACTTAGCAAGATATCAGATATTCACCAGATAGTTGATAACTTAATCGTTGCTGATCCTCTAAAAATACTTTGAAATAGAAACAAACATCTCACCCCTGTTATATGACTGAGATCTTCAGCACTGGGGAAGCCACTCCTGCTAGACTCCCTAGAAAAATACCTTGGTTCTTGAAAAGTGATGGTGCACTGAACCTCAGCAACAGTGACAATAAACGACTTTCATGCTGAATAGTCTTGCCACCCTGCCAGTCTTCACAACAAGGTAGACTTGCTACTGCGCTCCTTTCTGTGCGTCGGTAGCTTTATGTGGTGCTTGCATTTATCTCCTGAAAAATTCCTTCTTCATTTGTTAACTATGTACAGACACAGTTTGGTGGAGAGTATTTTCATTGTGAAAACTCATTGGAAAACTGAGTTCTTAAAGTGGTGCCAAAGTTAGGTCAAAATCCGCCATCCAAACCATGCATTCTGTCATCGGTGAAAAATCTGGAACGTACGGGAACATTACTGGTTAGGTATGATGGAGAATGTCCAAAAATGAATGAGGAAGCAATTCAAGATGTGAAACAGAGATTTCTTGCTTCTCCACACAAATTGTTGTACAGGCTTTCCCAGGATACAAGCATGTTGTATTCCACATGTCAACGAGTGGCCAAGAAAGGTTGTGTTTGCCTATACAGAATGACTGTACTGGTTTAACACCACCAATTTTTTTCCTTTGCCACTACTCTAAAGGTCCGGTGTACAGTACCAAGACATGAACTTCATAGGCACATCGAGAGAAAATACAGAGGGAAATTCAGGTTCTGACCCTGACATCCTGCAGGTGTGCTTTAACCCCTTAAGCCCCGAGGGTGGTTTGCACGTTAATGACCGGGCCAATTTTTACAATTCTGACCACTGTCCCTTTATGAGGCTATAACAATGGAACGCTTTGACGGATCTTGGCGATTCTGACATTGTTTTCTCGTGACATATTGTACTTCATGGTAGTGGTAAAATTTATTCGATATAACTTGCGTTTATTTGTGAAAAAAATGGAAATTTGGCAAAAATTTTGAAAATTTCGCAATTTTCCAACTTTGATTTTTTATGCCCTTAATTCACAGACATATGTCACGCAAAATACTTAATAAGTAACATTTCCCACATGTCTACTTTACATCAGTACAATTTTGGAACCAAAATTTTTTTTTGTGACGGAGTTATAAGGGTTAAAAGTTGACCAGCAATCTCTCATTTTTACAACACCATTTTTTTTTAGGGACCACATCTCATTTGAAGTCATTTTGAGGGGTCTATATGATAGAAAATACCCAAGTGTGACACCATTCTAAAAACTGCACCCCTCAAGGTGCTCAAAACCACATTCAAGAAGTTTATTAACCCTTCAGGTGTTTCACAGGAATTTTTGGAATGTTTAAATAAAAATGAACATTTAACTTTTTTTCACACAAAATTTATTTCAGCTCCAATTTGTTTTATTTTACCAAGGGTAACAGGAGAAAATGGACCCCCAAAATTGTTGTGCAATTTGTCCTGAGTACGCTGATACCCCATATGTGGGTGTAAACCATTGTTTGGGCGCATGGCAGAGCTTGGAAGGGAAGGAGCGTCATTTGACTTTTCAATGCAAAATTGACTGGAATTGAGATGGGACGCCATGTTGCATTTGGAGAGCCCCTGATGTGCCTAAACATTGAAACCCCCCACAAGTGACACCATTTTGGAAAGTAGACCCCCTAAGGAACTTATCTAGATGTGTTTTGAGAGCTTTGAACCCCCAAGTGTTTCACTACAGATTATAACGCAGAGCCGTGAAAATAATTATTTTTTTTTTCTCAAAAATGATTTTTTTAGCCCCCAGCTTTGTATTTTTACAAGGGTAACAGAATAAATTGGACCCCAAAATTTGTTTTCCAATTTGTCCTGAGTACGCTGATACCCCATATGTGGGGGGGAACCACTGTTTGGGCGCATGACAGAGCTCGGAAGGGAAGGAGCGCCATTTGGAATGCAGACTTAAATGGATAGGTCAGCAGCCGTCACGTTGCATTTGCAGAGCCCCTGATGTACCCAAACAGTACAAACCCCCCACAAGTGACCCCATATTGGAAACTAGACCTCCCAAGGAACTTATCTAGATGTGTTTTGAGAACTTTGAACCCCCAAGTGTTTCACTAAAGTTTATAGTGCAAAGCCGTGAAAATAAAAATTATTATTTTTTTTCACAAAAATGATTTTTTAGCCCCCAGTTTTGTATTTTCACAAGGGTAACAGGATAAATTAGACCCCAAAAGTTGTTGTCCAATTTGTCCTGAGTACGCTGATACCCCATATGTGGGGGGAACCACTGTTTGGGTGCATGACAGAGCTCGGAAGGGAAGGAGCGCCATTTGGAATGCAGCCTTAAATGGATTGGTCTGCAGGCGTCACGTTGCATTTGCAGAGCCTCTGATGTACCCAAACAGTACAAACCCCCCACAAGTGACCCCATATTGGAAACTAGACCTCCCAAGGAACTTATCTAGATGTGTTGTGAGAACTTTGAACCCCCAAGTGTTTCACTACAGTTTATAACGCAGAGCCGTGAAAATAAAACATCTTTTTTTCCCCACAAAAATGATTTTTAGCCCCCCAAATTTTTATTTTCCCAGAGATAACAAGAGAACTTGGACCCCAGAATTTGTTGTTCAATTTGTCCCGAGTACGCTGATAACACATATGTTGGGGTAAACCCCTTTTTGTGCGCACGGGAGAGCTCGGAAGGGAAGGAGCACTGTTTTACTTTTTCAACGCAGAATTGGCTGGAATTGAGATTGGACGCCATGTCGCGCTTGGAGAGCCCCTGATGTGCCTGGACAGTGGAAACTCCCCAATTCTACCTGAAACCCTAACCCAAACACACCCCTAACCCTAATCCCAACGGTAACCCTAACCACACCCCTAGCCCTGACACACCCATAATTCTAATCCCAACCCTAATCCAAACCGTAAATGTAATCCAAACCCTAACCCTAACTTTAGCCCCAACCCTAACTTTAGCCCCAACCCTAACCCTAACTTTACCTCCAACCCTAGCCCTAACCCTACCCCTAACCCTAACCCTAAACGTGACTGAAATACGTGGCACTGAAATACGTAGCACTGAAATACGTGGCACTGAAATATGTGGCACTGAAATACGTGATACGTGGCACTTAAATACGTGGCACTGAAATACGTGGCACTGAAATACGTGGCACTGAAATACGTGGCACTGAAATACGTGGCACTTTAATACGTGGCACTTTAATACGTGGCACTTAAATACGTGGCACTTAAATACGTGGCACTGAAATACGTGGCACTGAAATACGTGGCACTAAAATATGTGGCACTGAAATACGTGATACGTGGCACTGAAATACGTGGCACTGAAATACGTGGCACTGAAATACGTGGCACTTTAATACGTGGCACTTAAATACGCGGCACTTAAATACGTGGCACTATGACTGTCAGAAAATGTTCATTAAACGGTTAGGGGTGAGGTTAGGGGTAGAGTTAGGGTTAGGGTTTGGATCCCTTTATCACCTTGATGGTGGTGGGTGGCTTTTCAGTGTTTTCTGGTTTTTTTCGATAAAAACGCATGCGTTTTTAACACAAACAAACGCATGTGCTTAAAAACGCAAGAAAATACTGCAGGTTGTATTTCTGAAAATGAACGCATGCAGAAAAAAAACGCATGCGTTTGAAAACGTGACCAAACGCGTACAAAAAACGCATGCGTTTTCAATGTTAAATATAGGGAAAAAATGCATGCTTTTTTTGTGCAAAAAACACTGCAGACAAAAACGCAAGTGTGAAACCAGCGACGGTTTTTATAGCAAAAAAGTTTTTGCGTCTCCACATTTTGAGACCTATAATTTTTCCACATTTTGCTCCACAGAGTCATGTGAGGTCTTGTTTTTTGCGGGATGAGTTGACGTTTTTATTGGTAACATTTTCGGACACGTGACCATTTTTGATCACTTTTTATTCCGATTTTTGTGAGGCAGAATGACCAAAAACCTACTATTCATGAATTTCTTTTGGGAGAGGCGTTTATACCGTTCCGCGTTTGGTAAAATTGATAAAGCAGTTTTATTCATTGGGTCAGTACGATTACAGCGATATCTCATTTATATCATTTTTTTTATGTTTTGGCGCTTTTATACGATAAAAACTATTTTATAGAAAAAATAATTATTTTGGTATCGCTTTATTCTCAGGACTATAACTTTTTTATTTTTTTGCTGATGACGCTGTATGGCAGCTTGTTTTTTGCGGAACAAGATGACGTTTTCAGCGGTACCATGGATATTTATATCAGTCTTTTTGATCGCGTGTTATTCCACTTTTTGTTCGGCGGTATGGTAATAAAGCATTGTTTTTTGCCTCGTTTTTTTTTTTTTTTCTTACGGTGTTTACTGAAGGGGTTAACTAGTGGGGCAGTTTTATAGGTTGGGTCGTTACGGACGCGGCGATACTAAATATGTGTACTTTTATTGTTTTGTTTTTTTTATTTAGATAAAGAAATGTATTTATGGGAATAATATATATATTTTTTTTATTATTTATTTAGGAATTTTTTTTTCTTTTTTTTACACATGTGGAAATTTTTTTTTTTTACTTTTTTACTTTGTCCCAGGGGGGGACATCACAGATCATTGATCTGATAGTGTGCACAGCACTCTATCAGATCACCGATCTCACTTACATCGGTGCAGGCTTACCAGCGTCTGCACTGAGCAGACACTCGGTAAGCCACCTCCTTCCCTGCAGGACCCGGATGCCGCGGCCATCTTGGATCCGGGACCTGCAGCCAGGAAGGAGGTAGGAGACCCTCACAGCAACGCGATCACATCGCGTTGCTCCGGGGGTCTCAGGGAAGCCCGCAGGGAGCCCCCTCCCTGCGCGATGCTTCCCTATACCGCCGGTACACTGCGATCATGTTTGATCGCGGTGTGCCGGGGGTTAATGTGCCGGGGGCGGTCCGTGAACGCTCCTGGCACATAGTGCCGGATGTCAGCTGCGATAGGCAGCTGACACCCGGCCGAGATCGGCCTGCTCCCCCCGTGAGCGCGGCCGATCGCTATGACGTACTATACCGTCGGTGGGAATTAAGGCCCACCCCACCTCGACGGTATAGTACGTCAGATGGGATTAAGGGGTTAATGTGAACAGTGCACATTTTCAACACCTGTTTTAAAACATTAATTTTGCATGAGCCAAGGTATGTACACTCCAAATTTCAGTACAATAGATCATCTCGTTTAGAAGTTACAGCAATTTTTCCAGTTAGAGAGTGAATATTCTTGTATATTGCTGGGTGACATTGAAGATGTCTTTCATTTTTTAATCTCACTGGAAAAAAGTTTAATTTTTTTTCAGCTGGAAGAGTTTTTCTATTGTATCTGAAATACTCTAAATTAGAGATGAGCAAATTTGTTTGGAAAACTTTCACTACTCTCAAAGTCGGCACGATTTATGTTCAGATTCCTGAGCATTTTTTTTCAAAATCGGCAAACTTGGGAATGCTAGCACTGGTAAGGTCGTTACCATCAGTCAGAGTGCTGTGTGGTCACGCTATCAGATATCAGCATGAAACCGCAGCTGTGACTATGACCCACGGTAAGAAGCTTACTACAGGTCACAGGTGTTGGCTGATGAGACTACTACTCCCATCAGCCTATGCTTGTTATCGCTGATAACAACGGGAGCAGGCGGCTACTGATGGGCGTAATCATTAGCCGGCACCTGTTTTCAAAGTAAAGAAAAGAAGTTAAAATAAAGAAACAAATATTGAAAGGAAAATAAAAGCACATCATTTACTCACATTACACATAATCCCTTAAGCCCTTGTCTTCTGCAAAAATTAAAAATATACTCACCTTAACGCCTAATCCCTGATGCCCATGTTGCCTGGAAAAGAGAAAAAATAATAAACCATCATATACCTCACTTATCTACTCTAATCCATACTGTTTCACAACGATTCGGATAACCTGTAGAGCAGTCACATCAGCAAAGGTGCCATAAGTGAGATCACTGGGGCTCATCAGCTGATGAACTCTGGTGAACTTTCTCACTGCAACTCACACACTGCAGGAGTGATTACATGCACCTGTCAGTCACATTAGTGACTGCTCTCAAAGTAATAAGGATCATTGTGGGATATTATGCATTATCTCTTCACTTCGGACAGCTGAAGAATATGGTTTATTATTTGAATTCATTTGCATGGGACATTGGCTTCAGTGAACTGGGCAATACCGTGAGACAATAAAGGAGTCTTTGTCATTATTTCAAATAAAGGATTTTATTTTGGTTGTGTGTATTTTTATACAATATCACTATGCGGTTAGTAATGGGGGGTTTCTTAAAACTGCCTCTCCATTACTAACCTCTGGGCTTGATGTCACTGGACAATACAAAAGTGACATCAACCCTACAAATACGTATGAACCCCACTTACTACCACCACAGGGCAAGTGGGAAGAGCCTTGCAAAATGCCAAAATTGGCTTATCTAATACATGCAAATTTTTTGAGGTGGCTGCACAGTGCTATTTTCAGGCTGGAGGGGGCCAATATCCATGGCCTCTTACTAGCCTGAGAAAACCAGCTGTCAGGTTTAGCTTGGCTGGTTGTAAAAAAATGGGGAGCCCCACAATGTTTTTTTTAATTATTTTTTCAAATAATTAAAAAAAAACAGCATGAGGCCCCTCTATTTTTTTGAATCAACCTTGCTAAAGCTGACAGCTGAGGGTTGCAGCCTGCAGCTGTCAGTTTTGACTGGCTCACTTTAAAAAAACAGGGGAACTCTTGTCATTTTTGAAAAATAATTTATATATAGCATAATTGATAGGTCAATTGATGCCACTTTCCTGGAGTCTACCCCTAAGTTTAGCTGTTTTGGCAGCTTTTGGGCCCTACTTAAGGTCTTGTCTATGAGTTCGGTTTTGCCTCTCATTGAATTCAATGAAGTTTGCCGAACATAGCAGAACCAAACTTAAAAAGGTTTGCTCATCTCTACTCTGAATGAAGTGATAGAAGTAAATGTGGACCATGGCGCTATTCATTGTTTAAGGGACAAACAGATATAGTCCACAGTTAAATTTTGGCTGTCTCTGGCAATACTATAAGCAATGAATTGAGCAATAGTGCACACGCATAGCCATCACTATTATTAAATGGAGCACTTCATTATTTTTTTAGTAGTAGTAAACTTTTTACCTTACAGCTGCGGGCTTGTACTGTAATTTGACAACGTGGGAACCGCTGTTGTCTGACTGGCAGTAATGATTCTACTGCCAATCAGAAGCAATGTTTGATGTGCTGGCATGTACATGACAGCATGACAAACAACAAGAGTTTGGGGGTCCGAACCTGAACAGTGAGGCCATGTGCACACGTTCAGTATATTTCGGGGGGTTTTTTGCATTTTTTCGCTATAAAAACGTGATAAAAATGCGAAAAAAAACGCTTACATATGCCTCCCATTATTTTCAGTGTATTCCGCATATCTTGTGCAAATGTTGCATTTTTTTCCGCGGAAAAAATCGCATCGCGGAAAAAAAAGCAACATGTTTATTAAATTTGCGGAATTGCGGGGATTCCGCACACCTAGGAATGCATTGATCTGCTTACTTTCCGCATGTGGCTATGCCCACCATGCGGGAAGTAAGCAGATCATGTGCGGTTGGTACCCAGGGTGGAGGAGAGGAGACTCTCCTCCACGGACTGGGCACCGTATAATTGGTAAAAAAAAAGAATTAAAATAAAAAATAGTCATATACTCACCTTCGATGGCCCCCGAAGTCTTCCCGCCTCTCAGTGGTGCACACTGCCGCTTCCGTTCCTATAGATGGTGTGTGTGAAGGACCTGCGATGACGTCGCGGTCACGTCATCGAAGGTCCTGCACACACCATCTATAGGAACGGAAGCCGCTAAGGAGATCAGCTGTCTGCAGGTGAGTATAACCATTTTTTTTATTTTTTTTATTATTTTTAACATTCTATCTTTTACTATTGATGCTGCATAGGCTGCATCTATAGTAAAAAGTTGGTCACACTTGTCAAATACTATGTTTGACAAGTGTGACCTACCTGTCAATCAGTTTTCCAAGCGATGCTACAGATCGCTTGGAAAACTTTAGCATTCTGCAAGCTAATTACGCTTGCAAAATGCTAAAAAAACGTGAAAAAAATGGGAAAAAACGCAAAAAGAAACATGCGGATTTCTTGCAGAAAATTTCCGGTTTTCTTCAGGAAATTTCTGCAAGAAATCCTGACGTGTGCACATACCCTGAAACGGACTTCTGTTATGATCCTTAGTGGTTGAGGATCACGAATTACTCCAGCTAAGTAACAAACATAGGACAAGCTCTAGGGAGGTGGCAAACTGGACTAACCGCAAATCTGAACCTATCCAAACACACTAGAAGTAGCCGGTGAACATGCCTAATAAATCCTAGATGTCTCGAGCCAGCCAGAGGAACTAACTACCCCTAGAGAGAAAGAAAGACCTCTCTTGCCTCCAGAGAAATAATCCCCAAAGATATAGAAGCCCCCAACAAATAATAACGGTGAGGTAAGAGGAAGGCACATACACAGGGGTGAAAACAGATTCAGCAAATGAGGCCCACTAATACTAGATAGCAGAAAATAGTAAGGGGTCTGTGCGGTCAGTAAAAAACCCTAACAAAATATCCACACTGAGATTTCAAGAACCCCCGCACTAACTAACGGTGTGGGGGGAGAAACTCAGTCCCCTAGAGCAACCAGCAAGCGAGGAGATCACATCTTAGCAAGCTGGACAAGAAACATGATGAATGCGGATAATCAAAAAATGAACGGACAAAAACTTGTCTTGGAGAGGCTGGGAGCAAGGTAATCACAAGGAATCTGAAGAGCACTGAATACATTGATAGCAGGCAAGGAACTGAGTATCCAGGTGAGTTAAATAGGAAACGAACCAAGGATAACGAACCAGCTGATGCAGCCAACCTGCAGAAGACAACACTACACAGTACCGCTTGTGACCACTAGAGGGAGCCTAAAAATAGAGTTCACAACAGTACCCCCCCTTGAGGAGGGGTCACCGAACCCTCATCAAGACCCCCAGGGCGATCAGGATGAGCCGCGTGGAAGGCACGAACCAAATCGACCGATGAAGCGAGGCTTGAATTTAGGAGAGGAGACCTTCATAGGAACATACCGAGAAGACAGCCACACCAAATCCCCAACACGAAGTCAGGGACCCACACCGCGGCGGCGGTTGGCAAAGCGCTGAGCCTTCTCCTGTGACAACCTCAAATTGTCCACCACATGGTTCCAAATCTGCTGCAACCTATCCACCACAGAATCCACCCCAGGACAGTCAGAAGACTCAACCTGACCCGAGGAAAAACGAGGATGGAAACCAGAATTGCAGAAAAAAGGCGAAACCAAAGTAGCAGAACTAGCCCGATTATTAAGGGCAAACTTGGCCAATGGCAAAAAAGTCACCCAATCATCCTGATCAGCAGAAACAAAACATCTCAAATAAGATTCCAACGTCTGATTAGTTAGCTCGGTTTGGCCATTAGTCTGAGGATGGAAGGCCGACGAAAAAGATAAATCAATGCCCATCTTAGCACAAAAAGTCCGCCAAAACCTGGACACAAACTGGGATCCTCTATCAGACACAATATTTTCAGGAATGGCGTGCAAGCGAACCACATTCTGAAAAAATAGAGGAACCAAATCGGAGGAGGAAGGCAACTTAGGCAAGGGCACCAAATGGACCATCTTGGAAAAACGATCACACACCACCCAGATGACAGACATTTTCTGAGATACAGGAAGATCCGAAATAAAATCCATGGAAATGTGCGTCCAAGGCCTCTTCGGGACAGGCAAAGGCAAAAGTAAACCGCTGGCACGAGAACAGCAAGGCTTAGCCCGAGCACAAATCCCACAAGACTGCACAAAGGAACGCAAATCCCGCGACAAGGAAGGCCACCAGAAGGACCTAGCCACCAAATCTCTGGTACCAAAAATCCCAGGATGACCCGCCAACACTGAAGAATGAACCTCGGAAATAACTCTGCTGGTCCATCTATCCGGAACAAACAGTCTCTCTGGTGGACAACGGTCAGGTCTATCCGCCTGAAATTTCTGCAGCACTCATCGCAAATCTGGGGAAATGGCAGACAAAATCACTCCCTCTCTGAGAATACCAGCCGGCTCAGAAACTCCCGGAGAGTCAGGCACAAAACTCCTAGAAAGTGCATCAGCCTTTACGTTCTTCGAACCAGGCAGGTATGAGACCACAAAGTTGAAACGGGAGAAAAACAGCGACCAACGAGCCTGTCTAGGATTCAGGCGCTTGGCAGATTCGAGGTAAATCAGGTTTTTGTGATCAGTCAAGACCACCACACGATGTTTAGCTCCTTCGAGCCAATGTCGCCACTCCTCAAATGCCCACTTCATAGCCAACAACTCCCGATTACCAACATCATAATTCCGCTCGGCAGGCGAAAACTTTCTTGAAAAGAAAGCACATGGCTTCATCACAGAGCCATCAGAGCTTCTCCGCGACAAAACAGCCCCTGCTCCAATCTCAGAAGCATCAACCTCGACCTGGAAGGGGAGAGAGACATCTGGTTGACACAAGACTGGAGCTGAAGAAAACCGGTGCTTCAGTTCCCGAAAGGCCTCCACGGCCGCAGGAGACCAATTAGTCACATCAGAACCCTTCTTGGTCAAATCCGTCAAAGGTTTAACCACGCTAGAAAAATTAGCGATGAAACGACGGTAAAAATTAGCAAAACCCAAGAACTTCTGAAGACTCTTAACAGACGTAGGCTGAGTCCAGTCATGAATAGCCTGGACCTTGACTGGGTCCATCTCCACAGTAGAAGGAGAAAAAATAAAACCCAAAAAGGAGACCTTCTGTACTCTGAAGAGGCATTTTGAGCCCTTCACAAATAAAGCATTAGCACGCAGGACCTGAAACACCATCCTGACCTGCTTCACATGGGACTCTGTTATGATCCTAGTGGTAGAGGATCTCAGGAGTTCCAGCTAAGTCCGCAAACACAAAAACCAGCTCATAGGGAAGTGGTAACTTGGCTGACCGCATATCTGATCCTGGCACAACAACTAGAAGTAGCCGGGGAACGAACCTACGTTGATTCTAGATGTCTCGCACCAGCCGGAGAACTAACTAACCCTTTCAGAGAAAATAAGACCTCACTTGCCTCCAGAGAAAAGACCCCAAAGTTATTATACAAGCCCCCAACAAATAATAACGGTGAGGTAAGAAGAAAAGGCAAACGTAAGAATGAACTAGATTTAGCAAAGAGAGGCCCACTAATTAATAGCAGAAAATAGGAAGAGGACTTATGCGGTCAGCAAAAAACCCTATAAAAATATCCACGCTGAAGATCCAAGAACCCCCGCACCGACTAACGGTGTGGGGGGAGAATATCAGCCCCCTAGAGCTTCCAGCAAAAACAGAAATCACATTTTGAACAAGCTGGAACAAAATAAGAGCAAATGCAAAAGGACAAAAATAAGAAAGCAGAACTTAGCTTATCTTGCAAAACTCAGGGACCAGGAGTCATGAGGAAAACAGACATAGACTGATTACATCGATTCCAGGCACTAGACTGAGTTTCCAGGAAGTCTAAATAGGAACACCCAAGGCCTAACGAACCAGGTGGGTACCAACCTGGGGAAGGATAATCCAAGTGCCATACCGCTAGTGACCACAAGAGGGAGCCAACAAATATAGTTCACAACAGTACCCCCCCTTTAAGGAGGGGTCACCGAACCCTCACCAAGACCACCAGGGCGATCAGGATGAGCAGCGTGAAAGGCACGAACCAAATCAGCCGCATGAACATCAGAGGCGGCCACCCAGGAATTATCCTCCTGACCATAGCCCTTCCATTTGACCAGATACTGAAGCCTCCGTCTAGAGAGACGAGAATCTAAGATCTTCTCCACCACGTACTCCAACTCGCCCTCAACCAACACCGGAGCAGGAGGCTCAACAGCAGGAACCATAGGCACAACGTACCGCCGCAACAAAGACCTATGGAACACATTGTGAATGGCAAACGACACAGGAAGATCCAAACGAAAAGACACCGGATTAAGGACTTCCAAAATTTTATAAGGACCAATAAAGCGAGGATTAAACTTAGGAGAGGAAACCTTCAGAGGGACAAACCGAGAAGACAACCAAACCAAATCCCCAATACGAAGTCGGGGACCCACACCGCGGCGGCGGTTGGCAAAACGCTGAGCCTTCTCCTGTGACAACTTTAAGTTGTCCACCACATGATTCCAAATCCGCTGCAATCTATCCACCACGGAATCCACCCCAGGACAGTCAGAAGGTTCAACATGACCCGAGGAAAAACGTGGATGAAAACCAGAGTTGCAGAAAAATGGCGAAACCAAAGTAGCGGAACTAGCCCGATTATTGAGGGCAAACTCAGCCAATGGCAAGAAGGTCACCCAATCATCCTGATCCGCAGAAACAAAACATCTCAAATAAGCCTCCAGCGTCTGATTAGTTCGCTCCGTTTGGCCATTAGTCTGAGGATGAAAGGCAGATGAAAATGACAAATCAATGCCCATCTTAGCACAAAAAGATCGCCAGAATCTGGACACAAACTGGGATCCTCTGTCAGACACGATATTCTCAGGAATGCCGTGCAAACGAACCACATTCTGAAAGAACAAAGGAACCAGATCGGAAGAGGAAGGCAACTTAGGCAAGTGCACCAAATGGACCATCTTGGAAAAATGATCACACACCACCCAGATGACAGACATTCCTTGAGACACCGGAAGATCTGAAATGAAATCCATGGAAATGTGCGTCCAAGGCCTCTTCGGGACAGGCAAGGGCAAAAGCAACCCGCTGGCATGAGAACAGCAAGGCTTAGCCCGAGCACAAATCCCACAGGACTGCACAAAAGAACGCACATCCCGCGACAGGGAAGGCCACCAAAAGGACCTAGCTACCAAATCTCTGGTACCAAAAATCCCAGGATGCCCTGCCAGCACCGAGGAATGAACCTCAGAGATAACTCTTCTGGTCCATTTATCAGGAACAAACAATCTATCAGGTGGGCAAGGGTCAGGTCTACCAGCCTTAAATCTCTGCAACACACGTCGCAAATCAGGAGAAATGGCCGACAAGATTACTCCCTCTTTAAGAATACCAGCTGGCTCTGAGACGCCGGGAGAGTCAGGCACAAAGCTCCTAGAAAGAGCATCAGCCTTCACATTCTTTGAACCAGGCAGGTAGGAGACCACAAAGTCAAAACGGGAGAAAAACAACGACCAACGAGCCTGTCTAGGATTCAGGGGCTTAGCAGACTCGAGATACATCAGATTTTTGTGATCAGTCAAGACCACCACACGATGCTTAGCTCCCTCGAGCCAATGACGCCACTCCTCAAATGCCCACTTCATGGCCAATAACTCCCGATTACCAACATCATAGTTCCGCTCAGCAGGCGAAAATTTCCTAGAGAAAAAAGCACATGGTCTCATCACAGAGCAACCAGGGCCTTTCTGCAACAAAACAGCTTCGGCACCGATCTCAGAAGCATCCACTTCAACCTGAAAGGGAAGTGAGACATCAGGCTGGCACAAAACAGGCGCCGAAGTAAACCGGCGCTTCAGCTCCTGAAAAGCCTCCACGGCTGCAGGAGCCCAATTAGCAACATCAGAACCTTTCTTGGTCATATCCGTCAAAGTTTTAACAACGCTAGAAAAATTAGCAATAAAACGACGGTAGAAATTAGCAAAACCCAAGAACTTCTGAAGACTCTTAACAGACGTGGGTTGAGTCCAATCATGAATAGCTCGGACCTTGACTGGGTCCATCTCCACAGTAGAAGGGGAGAAAATAAAACCCAAGAAGGAAACCTTCTGCATTCCAAAGAGACAATTTGAGCCATTCACAAACAAAGCATTATCACACAAAACCTGAAACACCATCCTGACCTGCTTTACATGAGAATCCCAATCATCAGAAAAAAACAGAATATCATCCAGATAAACAATCATAAATTTATCTAGATACTTCCGGAAGATGTCATGCATAAAGGACTGAAACACTGAAGGAGCATTAGAGAGCCCAAAAGGCATCACCAAGTACTCAAAATGACCTTCGGGCGTATTGAACGCAGTTTTCCATTCATCTCCCTGCTTAATGCGCACAAGGTTGTACGCACCACGAAGATCTATCTTGGTGAACCAACTGGCACCCTTAATCCGAGCAAACAAGTCCGACAATAGTGGCAAAGGATACTGAAATTTGACAGTGATATTATTCAGAAGCCGATAGTCAATACAAAGTCTCAAAGACCCGTCTTTCTTGGCCACAAAAAAGAATCCCGCACCAAGAAGGGAAGAAGATGGACGAATATGTCCCTTCTCCAAAGACTCCTTTATATAAGAATGCATTGCGGCATGCTGAGGTACAGATAGATTAAATAATCATCCCTTAGGAAATTTACTACCAGGAATCAAATCTATAGCGCAGTCACAGTCCCTATGAGGAGGAAGGGCACTGGACCTGGACTCACTGAATACATCCTGATAGTCCAATAAATACTCCGGAACTTCAGAAGGAGTAGAAGAGGAAATAGAGACCGGCGGGGAATCGCAATGAATTCCCTGACAACCCCAACTTGACACAGACATAGCCTTCCAATCCAAAACTGGATTATGGGTCTGTAACCATGGCAGACCCAAAACGACCAAATCATGCATTTTATGCAGAACAAGAAAACGAATCACCTCCCGATGTTCAGGAGTCATGCACATGGTCACTTGTGTCCAATACTGCGGTTTATTCTCCGCCAATGGCGTAGCATCAATTCCTCTAAGAGGAATAGGATTTTCCAAAGGCTCCAGGACAAAACCACAGCGCTTGGCAAACGACAAGTCCATAAGACTCAGGGCAGCACCAGAATCCACAAATGCCATAACAGGGTAGGAAGACAATGAGCAAATTAAAGTCACAGACAAAATAAACTTAGGCTGCAAATTACCAATGGCGACAGGACTAACAACCTTTGTTAGGCGTTTAGAGCATGCTGAGATAACATGTGTAGAGTCACCGCAGTAAAAACACAACCCATTCTGACGTCTATGATTTTGTCGTTCAGTTTTAGTCTGAATTCTATCACATTGCATTGAGTCAGGTGTCCGTTCAGACAATACTGCCAGAGAATTAGCAGATTTGCGCTCCCGCAAACGCCGATCAATCTGAATGGCAAGAGTCATAGAATCATTCAGACTTGTAGGGATGGGAAACCCCACCATCACATTCTTAATGGCCTCAGAAAGGCCATCTCTGAAATTTGCGGCCAGAGCACACTCATTCCATTGAGTAAGCACGGACCATTTCCGAAATTTTTGGCAATATACTTCAGCTTCATCCTGGCCCTGAGAGATAGCCAGCAATGCTTTTTCTGCCTGAATTTCAAGATTAGGCTCCTCATAAAGCAATCCGAGTGCCAGAAAAAACGCATCAATATTTGCCAATGCAGGATCTCCTGGCACCAATGAGAAGGCCCAATCCTGAGGGTCGTCACGCAAGAAGGAGATAACAATTTTAACTTGCTGAGCTGAGTCTCCAGATGAACGAGTTCTCAGAGACAGAAATAACTTTATTTATTTTAATTATTTTTAAAATTCTGAAACCTAGATCTATCTCCAGAAAACAACTCAGGAATGGGTATCTTTGGTTCTGACATAGGGCTATGAATAACAAAATCCTGAATACTTTGCACCCGTGCAGTAAGATGATCCACACTAGAAGTCAGAGTCTGAATATTCATGTCTGCAGCTGAGCTCAAAACCACCCAGAGTTCAAGGGGATGAAAGAAAGTAAACAGACTGCAGCAAAGGAAAAGCGGGAAGAAAAAAAAAATGTACTCAGGTCTTCTTTTTATCCCACTTCTGCGATGCATTAAACACTTTTTTGGCCTGCTATACTGTTATGATCCTTAGTGGTTGAGGATCACGAATTACTCCAGCTAAGTAACAAACATAGGACAAGCTCTAGGGAGGTGGCAAACTGGACTAACCGCAAATCTGAACCTATCCAAACACACTAGAAGTAGCCGGTGAACGTGCCTAAAAAATCCTAGACGTCTCGAGCCAGCCAGAGGAACTAACTACCCCTAGAGAGAAAGAAAGACCTCTCTTGCCTCCAGAGAAATAATCCCCAAAGATTTGGAAGCCCCCAACAAATAATAACAGTGAGGTAAGAGGAAGGCCATACACAGGGGTGAAAACAGATTCAGCAAATGAGGCCCACTAATACTAGATAGCAGAAAATAGTAAGGGGTCTGTGCGGTCAGTAAAAAACCCTAACAAAATATCCACACTGAGATTTCAAGAACCCCCGCACTAACTAACGGTGTGGGGGGAGAAACTCAGTCCCCTAGAGCAACCAGCAAGCGAGGAGATCACATCTTAGCAAGCTGGACAAGAAACATGACGAATGCTGATAATCAAAAAATGAACGGACAAAAACTTGTCTTGGAGAGGCTGGGAGCAAGGTAATCACAAGGAATCTGAAGAGCACTGAATACATTGATAGCAGGCAAGGAACTGAGTATCCAGGTGAGTTAAATAGGAAACGAACCAAGGATAACGAACCAGCTGATGCAGCCAACCTGCAGAAGACAACACTACACAGTACCGCTTGTGACCACTAGAGGGAGCCTAAAAATAGAGTTCACAACAGACTTCCTGGTTAAGTCCATGCTCAATGTCTGTGTCCAAGCAGTAGGTGTTCTGTACGGACACCAAGCTTTACTGTTCGGGTTCGCCCAACTGAAATCGCTATGTCACTGAAGCTATCTGCTTTGATGTCTGCGGTACAAAACACAGTACACAAAGATGAATCATTGCTCTGAATTCCTTTATAGTACTCAGAAACTAGGAGCATTTGCATGGAGGAAATTATGCAGCAGAACTGAATAGTGTAGAGGTAAATTCAGCATTGGGTTGAGTTAAGACTTGTTCAGCACAATCTTTCTGAGTCTCCCTCTGTTTATTTCCTCACACTGATTATCTCTCCTCAACCCTCCCCTCTCTATACAGTAAAATGCGTAGTTTCACATGACACCACAGTGAACTGTCATTTTGCTTGCATGACCAGGACAGATTTGATCTGGATTGTGAGTTCTAGTGGCATAGGGGACAGGAAAAAATGTTCTTATAAGTGAGGAAGAAAGCAGATTTCTCTGATAAGAAAATGTTTATTTCATTGTTGTTTCTTGGTTATGACCCAGATTGGTTTTGTTTAGCAAACCCACACATTGTCAGCACTTGTCAATAATACCCTATTTCAACCACCTGCAGCCATTTTATCACATGCATTGTGTTTCCATCTATCTTATTCTCCTGAGCTCACGTAGCTCTTTGCAATTTCTAATCTTTTTGTTTTCCATGGAATGAATGATGACAATATGAAAGTGCTTTGAAAGCTGTTTTTTTCTATACCTACTGTATCTGCTGAAGCCAATACACATCAAACCATATGTGGACATAGCCAGCAAACATAAATATAACATTGCAAATGTTATTAACCCATTATCTACCAATGTCCTTTTTTTGGGATGCCTAATCTTCAGCTTCTAGCAACAAAGATTTTTTAATTTTTATAATTAGGTCCAATTTTTTGTGTTGTGTTTGTAAAATGAATGTTTTCAAAATAGGAAATCATGTCATTGTCATTTTTTTTTTTTTTAAAGAAAATTGCTAAATTGGCAAATAATGGGTTAAAAGACTATGGGAAAAAGTGTTACATTGACTGCACATGACCATAGAATTTTGATAGAAGCATTGCCACAGTTGTCTATGGATGCTCTGCAATGCGCTATTGAAGTAAATTTGACTGAGCTGTAATCCCAATCAAAATGTATCATTACAAACCCTTCCAGATTTCATCTCACCACAGTCAGTATGGGGGGAAGATAAGAGTTGACAGCACTGTTAGATGATATCTGGAAGCGTTTGCAATGATCGGAAGCCTGGCAGATGTCAATAGAGCGTACATGGGCAGGCTTAGTGCAGATTACTCTGTTTATTAGGTCCCATGACTTGCTTCAGCCTTTATCACACATACATCTCGACTTACAAAGGGGCCCCTGCCTATGGCCTCAGTGTCAACTTCCACCAGATGGACCAAGCTAGCAGCAAGAAGTATCATCACGTGGAGTTAACACCATGGTTTCACATCAGGGACAAAATCAGAAAGAAAGTGGATGGTTTAAATACAAGCTGAGGTCAGAAAACAGGATAAATCAGGATGATGCAACAGCAGCACACAACAAACCTGTAGACCAGATAGAAGAATTATTGACTGGCAGTGGAAGTCAGAGCTTCAAAGGTTTAAATAGCTGACAGTCTCGTCCAGAGAAAACAGAGAAAACACAGATCAGCACAGACATTACAGCTCTGCTGTATCACAACACAATAGCTGCAAAGTTATGTATTATTACACACAAACTGCTGTGAGATGAGATCTGGAAGGGTTTGTGACTATTCCTAACTCAGCTCAGCTGTATTTCTACACAGTCAGGAAACAGAATGAAAGGGTTTACTGAATGGCAAACAGATCATTACTAAAGATAACAGTAATGTTAAAACTTACAAAGCCTCCAGAGGGTGATGCAAGAATTTTTTTGTTACATTACCCACTTTACTAATTATGGAGTATTTGAACTCCATAATCTTATAATTTTAACTATTGATTTTCTGCAGAAAGAAATAACTGACTTGAAAACAAGGATCTCCACCGCTGAACAACAACTGATAGATTTCCCTGCTCTTGAGGATTTCAAG
This sequence comes from Ranitomeya variabilis, assembly GCF_051348905.1. Lineage (NCBI taxonomy): Eukaryota > Metazoa > Chordata > Amphibia > Anura > Dendrobatidae > Ranitomeya > Ranitomeya variabilis. The sequence goes on along the minus strand of NC_135233.1, from coordinate 293,062,257 downwards.
GTTTTGAAAACTAAGCTTGATAACACTATTACTGAATTTCGTAACGGTTTACAGGAAAAGAAAAGAACGAAGTTTCTGAGAGACACGGACGATTACAAAAATAATCTAGTGTACCAATGGCGTTCCACTGGGTCCTACAAAGGATAAAGAACATATCGGAGAAACAACAATTCTTTTTCCACCAGCTCAGACAGCGATCTTGGAACCCCACGAGCATCTTTTTTAGAAGCACGACAGGCCCAACCACACAGAGGAAGACGTGGAGGGGAAGGAGAAGATCGAAAAAGGATGACTACGAGATCCCAGGTAGGGAGATATCTACTTCCAACAATATCATGTAAAACATCTCGTCACAGATCCTCTCCCCATCCGACATGACGCTCCTACAGAAGGGTCTAACATTTTGTCCAGTTCCTCATTTTGACTCTTCAGGTGGATCAAGAATTACACCGTTTTTTCAGAACTTTAAGACTAAAAGCACATTTCTCTAATAATCCACATTATATGGCACTTGGTGCACCACCTGTTTCAACATTTTTTTCCTTGAAATCCTTAGGCTTATGAACTCCCAGTTCGTTTCAGCCTCCGCGATCACACAATCCTGTGGAGACTTTTATTGAAGTGGTACAGAGAGATGTTAAAATTATTTCAGAATCCATAGACAGGGGGCAAATAAAACTTAGAAATAATTTGTCCATGGAGGAATATAGGTCACTTCTTGATTTAAAAACTAATAAAAATTAAATTATAAAACCTGCAGAAAAGGGGGGAGCAATAGTTGTGTTAGACCGGTCATATTACAGTGATGAAATACGTACACAACTAGGGGATATTAATACTTATACACCTATATCCCATAATCCTACTTTTGAAATAGCAAAATTGATTAGAGGGTTGGTTACACACTACCAGCAACTGGGGACTATTGGTTCAAAATTGGGTGATTTCCTGATTAACACTCATCCGGTTATTCCGTTTTTTTATACACTTCCAAAGATACACAAAAAGCTGTTGAGATCCCCTGGCAGACCCATAGTCTCCTCTACCAACTCCTTGCTGTCACCTTTGGCTATTACGTTGGATAAAATTCTATCCCCAATCGTACCTAAAATGAGATCATTCTTGAAAGACACTATACATTTTATGAAGCTTTTGAATGACCTAGGTCCCTTACCCCCCACTGCATACTAGTGACAATGGATGTTACCAGTTTATATATGAATATTGGACATCAAGAAGGCCTTGAAGCCGTCAGGAGATACATTATTAGACATACGAGCTTCACTGACGATCAGCTACAATTTTGTCAAGATATGCTGAGACTTGTTCTCACTCAAAATTATTTTCTATTTGAGGACGAGTACTACATACAGAAGAGGGGTACAGCAATGGGGTCAAACATTGCGCCCCCTTATGCAAATATATTCATGGACTCCGTTGAAACCACCTTTGTATACTGTCACCCTCAATTTTCAACTAATGTACTGTTTTGGCAACGTTTTATTAACGACGTGTTCCTTATCTGGACTGATGATGTTGAGACATTATTATGCTTTCATAGGGATTTAAATTCCACCATGCCTGACATTTCGTTCTCCATACAGTATGATTGCATTTCGATTAATTTTTTTGATACATTGGTTACTGTACGAACAGGAGGTCGGGTGGAGACTGACTTGTATGTAAAACCAACCGACAAAAACAGTTTGCTTCTTTTTACAAGTAGTCATGCACAACACTTTAAAAGGGCACTGCCCAAGTCTCAACACGACAGGATAAAAAGGATTATCTCTAATCCAACCACCCGTCTTCTAAGGCATAGGGAAGTGGACAAGAAATTCCATGATAGGGGCTCAGACACTACTGAGAGTAGAACCACGATTACATCTGGTTTACGTAAGACCCCCAGAATAGCCTTTGTGAACACATTCCACCCCTTTAAGCGATGTATCCATCAATGTATATTCAAGCACTGGAATATTTTACAGAACTCGTATCCTCTTATTCCTGAATTTAATACTAGACCAATGATCTGTAATAAGAGATCGGATAACATAAGGAATTATCTTGTGAGAGTGGATGTTGGGTCAGCGAGAGTTTTTAGTACCCCAAGGATGGGACTTTCCCCTGTCTTGGTTGTCTTCAATGTTCTAACATCACCAAGGGGGATTCTTTTACACACCCACATACAGGGCGTAGATTCCCTATAAAAGGACATTTTACATGTGATTCCACATATGTAGTGTACCTCATTAAGTGCCCCTGCGGTCTCGGATATGTTGGAGAGACCCCTCAGCATATCGGGGACCACATCTCCCAGCACAAATCTACCATTAGGTGTTCACACAATCTTTTACCAATTCCTGCCCATTTCTCCAAACATAAGCATTCTGTTACACAACTCAGATACCAAGTTATAGACTGGATCCCTGTATCAAGAAGAGGAGGCAAAAGGGTTCACATACTTAAGGTGTGTGAGGCCTACTGGATCCATAAATTGCAAACACTTTCACCATTGGGACTAAACAGGGAATATGAGGTCATATATTAGTAGCGTATTGTTATGTCAGTTACAAGGGTTCCCCCTTTATATGGACTCTTTTATGATTGATAGTGGGATAATTCTTGATTACGTTATTGTGATAGGATGATTTTTCATATAGAGTTTTCTTTTTTTCTTTGTTTCCCTTTTTTTCTTATTTCTTTTTCCTTTTGTTTTCTCTATCAATTACATTCCGTGGTTTATGTTTATATTCCTATTCTTATTTTAATATATATACACTTATTGTCGGCTATATTACTATTTAATTTCTCTTTCTCTTATCTTTTTGCATCAGGCTGGCTCGGATCCCTGCAAGTCACGCATGTGCTGTGGTGTTGTATGGGACTCGGCTCTTTCCGACTTCATTCGGCTCACCATGATCACTTGCACCTGCGCCCTGGGCACATAACCCTTCCGATCACCCGGAAGTTCCCCTCTCACTGCGAGCCCACCGCTCATATAAAAGCACAGACATACAGCTTTACTGCACCACACTACGGACTTTGATCACCTGGATACTTACTTATTGCAAGGTATAGTACCTACCATTTTAGGTTTTTTTGCCTTTTTTTCCCCTGTCTTTTCCCTGTTTTCTCATTGGTTTGGTACCGCTGCTGGGGTCTGTTTGGCCTTATGGCTCTGCTTTTCCTTCAACCATTCCATCACTTTGTGTTACAGAGACACTTATGTGTATGTGTTTCTATACAAAACCACTTGTCCTACTTAACGGTGTTCACATTATCTTGTATTAAGATCATTATAATATACACCATATATCAGTATGGCCTACAAGTAACTCATGTATTTTGACAGATATGTTTGGTGTTTTTCTGTTTGGATATTACTCCGCCGTGTATAAGGTTTACATATATATATATGGGTTTATATACATCTTGATGTATGTGTACATATGGACTGGTTATACCATGAATATGTTAGGGCTGATACTGTTATTTTGGTTTATTTGTTTCATTTATATTATATTGATTATTATTCATATCATTTCAGATACAGGTATATCTTGATAAAGGCTCATGGTCAGCCGAAACGTTGAAACTGATACCTGATATATTCTACTTGTTTCATTACTGTGTGCGGACTTCATTTTTTGAAATATAGAAAATTGACAAGTTCATAAAATAAACTTTATTATTCACTTGGAACTTTTTTTGTTTGCTGAGTTCTCTTTTTTTAATAATTTTTGAACTCTATGGTTGTCAGACTAACCCCTTAAAGACTGAGCCAATTTGCAGCTTATTGACCAGGCCAATTTTTACAATTCTGACCACTGTCACTTTATGAGGTTATAACTTTGGAATTCTTCAACGGATACCGCTGATTCCGAGATTGTTTTTTGTGACATATTGTACTTCATGTTAGTGGTAAAATTTCTTCGATATTACTTGCGTTTATTTATGAAAAAGTGAAAATATGGTGAAAATGTTTACAATTTTGTGATTTTTAAACTTTGAATTTTTATGCCCCCATTTTGGAAACTAGACCCCTGAAAGGAGCTTATTTAGATGTGTGGTGAACACTTTGAATGCCCAAGTGCTTCACAGAAGTTTATAATGCAGAGCCGTGAAAATAAAAAAACTTTTTTTTCACAAAAATGATTTTTTAGCAAACAAATTTTTGATTTTCCCAGCCGTAACAAGATAAATTGGACCCCAAAGGTTGTTCAATTTGTCGTGAGCACGCTCATGCCCTATATGTGAGAGAAAGCGACTGGGCACACGTCAGGGCTCGGAAGGGAAGTAGTGATGTTTTGGAATGCAGACTTTGATGGAATGGTCTGTGGGCATCATGTTACGTTTGCAAAGCCCTTGATGTGCCTAAACAGTAGAAACCCCCACAAGTGACCCCATTTTAGAAACTTGATCCCCCAAATGAGCTTATACAGATGTGTGGTAAGCACTTTGAGTGCTTCACAGAAGTTAATAACGCAGAGCTGTGAAAATAAAAATTCCTTTTTTTTTCCGCAAAAATTATTATTTAGCCCCAATTTTTTTATTTTGCCAAGGGTAACAAGAGAAAATGGACACCAAAAGTTGTTGTCCAATTTATCCTGAGTACGCTGATGCCCCATATGTGGGGGTAAACCACTGTTTGGGCACACAGCAGAGCTCAGAAGGGAGGGAGCACCATTTGACTTTTTGAGCGCAAAATTGGCTGGAATCAATGGTGGAGCCATGTCATGTTTGGAGACCCCTGATGTACCTAAACAGGGGAAACCCCCCAATTCTAACTTCAACCCTAATCCCAACACACCCCTAACCCTAATCCCAACCCTAACCATAATCCTAATCAAAACCCTAACCCCAACACACCCCTAACCCTAATCCCAATCCTAACCATAACCCTAACCACAAACCTAATCCTAATTCCAACCCTACCCCAACACACCCCTAACCCTAATCCCAATCCTAACCAAAATCCTAATCACAACCCTAACCCCAACACACCCCTAACCCTAATCCCAACCCTAACCATAATCCTAATCACAACCCTAACCATAATCCTAATCACAACTCTAACCCCAACACACCCCTAGCCCTAATCCCAACCCTAACCATAACCCTAACCACAAACTTAACCCTAATTCCAACCCTAACCCCAACACACCACTAGCCCTAAACCCAACCCTAACCATAACCCTAACCACAAACCTAAGTCTAATCTCAACCCTAGCCCTAATCCAAACCCTAATCCCAACTCTAACCCTAACTTTAGCCCCAACCCTAACCCTAACTTTAGACCAACTCATTTTACCCCAACTTTAACCCTAATTGGAAAATGGAAATAAATACATTTTCTTTATTTTATTATTTTTCCCTAACTAAGGGGGTGATAAAGGGGGGTATTTCTTATTTTTTATTTTGATCACTGTGATAGGGTCTATCACAGTGACCAAAATGAACCAATAGGAAAAATCTTCCTATTGTTACTGGATGCTGGCCAGCAGATATCGGCAGGCGCACTGCGTATGCACCCGCCATTTTCTTCCCAGGAGAAGATGGTGGTGCCCATAGGGGAAGCAGGAGGGCCGAGGAGCACCAGGAGGTATCGGGGGATCAGGAACCCTATTTCTCTTTCCTCTGATGTGCGATCACATCAGAGGAGAGAGAAATTAAATGGCACATTGGACTTTTTTTGTGACCGCTGTTATACGGTTAATAATGGCGATTGCAAAACCAGGGTGTTATGCCTAGCAGAAAGCACCAAGTAAATATAGCTGTTTATTATAAATGGTGCATTCGCAGCCCGGGGTCCACTGTGCAGGAGGAACCTGCTGCTAGTAAATGGTGGCACTGTTTGTCGGTATAGACTAGCTCTGTTACTTCACAAAGTAGCCATGAGAGGAAAGCACTGTGCCCTGTTAGCCTCACAGGATCACAAGCTTGCTGCTGAACTGGTAGCAGTCAATGGTTATGCACAAACGGAATCTCCTCACTGGAGGTGCCAGTATTCTAGGGGCTTATTTCAGCCGGGTCCCTGAATACATTCTTACATAACCACACTGGCGCCAAGCACATATTTGGATTGATACTAGCGCATGGCCATGTGGCCATGTTAGCCTTTTATAGCTGCAGCAAGTACAAGACCTTCCTAGAAGGACCAATGAGAGGCTGCCACAGAGCCTGAGCACCTTCAGGACCTTCCTGGAGAACCAATGGGCTTTGCTGCAGTATCCAAGCATGTGACCCTCGATCTTCAATGAGAGATCTTACCCTGGGCATGCTCAGAAGGAGAAAAGCAGGACTTAGTCCCAAAAACGTCTGCTCGCCGCTGCCCAGCACTGGCTTCAATAGCAGAAGCTGGAAAAGCAGCAGTAACCCTTTGCACAGAGTCAGACTGAGCGAGACACTGGGACCGACATCTCCGCTGACCAGACTCCACTGCGGCAGGAGAAGAATGGGAGACCACAGCGGAGATGGCCCGAGATTCCCCCTGTGCAGAGGCGGGAACTCGACCCCTAACATCGGGTCAGTAAAAACCAACCCGAATCATGTTCTCTGGGGTCTCGGCTACCCCTGGCAGCCAAGACTCCGGAGAAAATTAAGAAAATCCGACTCTGGGGGGCGCTATACACTTTTTCCACAGCGCCGTTAATTAACTATTTTAAGTACCCTTAATTGCTGCAGTGAAGGCGTATCGGCGGTCATTATGGCGTTAAATGTAGTGTTTTGTATCTACTATTGTGAGATAAGTATTAGCAGAAAAGCAATTTCTGATCTAAGCACTTGAAATAGTAGTGGACTGTACTTTCACGTTTCTGCCCCTGAAGACACAAATTGCGTTATGTGAATAGTGTTGCATCATATATATGTATCATATCATGTGAAATGTAAAATGTTCCTGTGTAATTTATAGTGTCAAATAGTGTTGAGCATTCCGATACCGCAAGTATCGGGTATCGGCCCATACTTGCGGTATCGGAATTCCGATACCGAGTTCCGATACTTTTGTGATATCGGAAATCGGAATCGGATCCATATTCATGTAAAAAATAAAGAATTAAAATAAAAAATATGGATATACTCACCTCTCCGGCGGCCCCTGGACCTTACCGCTGTAACCGGCAGCCTCCGTTCCTAAGAATGAGCGCGTGAAGGACCTGCGATGATGTCGCGGCTTGTGATTGGTCGCGTGAGCGGTCACATGAGCGGTCACGCGACCAATCAGAAGCCGCAACGTCATCGAAGGCCCTTCACGCGCTCATTCTTAGGAACGGAGGCTGCCGGTTACATCGGTAAGGTCCAGGGGCCGCCGGAGAGGTGAGTATATCCATATTTTTTATTTTAATTCTTTATTTTTTACATGAATATGGATCCCAGGGCCTGAAGGAGAGTTTCCTCTCCTTCAGACCCTGGGAACCATCCTGGATACCTTCCGATACTTGTGTCCCATTGACTTGCATTGGTATCGGGTATCGGTATCGGCGATATCCGATACTTTTTGGATATCGGCCGATACCATCTGATACCGATACCTTTGAGTATCGGAAGGTATCGCTCAACACTAGTGTCAAATAATCATTGAAAGTGTAATATGCATAGTGTACAGTAATGTCGGATATGATATAGTTAGGTGTAGAATAAGTATTTTTAATGCATAATGTGTATTGTAAGGGAGTTCTAGCAACTAACAGACAGCAGGCTCAGAAGGTGTTAAGTGTTGGGACTAGCCCATCGGGTAAGGGCTTAGTGATAGGGAAAGGACTGTTTTTCCTGGTTAGAGGGAGTTAGGAATTAGAGTCTGTAGAAGTAACAAGTGTGCAGTGCTGCCAAGTGGTGATCCACAGCATATAGAGATGTACCGACAGGGATAGTGGAATCCTGAAGAGAATTACTGATGGAACAGAGTGGCCTTACACATTAAAGGGGTCTTTGAAAAGGACGACATGCCACGAGAAACCCGAGAGCTTGCTCAGTCTGTCGGTGATGAACCTATAGAGAACTGCGAGCATGGGACCAGTGGGGGTCCCGAGCGGTAGATTGAAGGTGTCCACAGTAACGGAATGCAGAACACCTGGGCGAGTAGAGAGAAATTTGCTGATCATGACTTTGGTTTAGAAGCTGGGTTGTGGTTTAGTAGGGCAAAACAGTGTGCTTCACCGACCCTGGAGTAGACTACAGTGAAAGGAAAGGATGTGTGTGTGAAAATGCTTTTCATTATGAAGGAAACATGCTTAAGACTGTGTAAGTTCAATCCCTTGTACATACCTATTAACTTCAGTAAAGTCCCCATGTTTGAACGGAAGTCTCATTTATTAATCTGTGGAATCTGTGGTCCTGACCAGCCAATACCAGTGGCTAAAGGTGGCCTGTATAGGCGCAAATGCCTCACATTGCCAACATGCTGCCAGGAGCTATCCTTTATTGTAAAGCGCCAGGGTGTTAAGAAGCAGCAGCTTGGCCATGGCTACTGCCCACAGTCACTTTGCACACTAACTATACTTTGTCAGGTAATTGACAAATCAAGTTTATTATATAAGAAATAAATATTATTATTATTATATAAGAAATAAATTATTTGTGAAATTATTTCACAAATATTTCATTATGTTTTACATCAAAGTTTTGATATAAAACTACACTACATGAAGGGATACATGATTTGTACAGTCTAGGGTGAAATTTTTCCAATTAATTGTGTCCACTTTCAGAAAATATAGGGCAGGTATAATTTCATTCTATATTTAATATCTCTAGCTTTTGCTCTTTTGTGCTTTGAAAAAAGTGTAAAATTTGTCTTGGTATTAAAAGGGTTAGGGTACATTTCCACTGGCGAGGAAAACGGACGAGTGCAATCCACTAAAAAATCGGATTGCACTCGGACCAATGTTATTCAATAGGTGTCTTTTCATTTGCGTTTTTTTTCTCTGCCGAAATCGGACTTAGAAAAAAATCGCAGCCTGCTGCGATTTGCTGCGAGTCTCGGACGAGACTCGCCAATGCAAGTCAATGGGAGCGAGAAAAAAAACGGACGGAAAACGGATGGTCCATATTCTGTCCATATTTTACGGAACACAAGACCTGAAATGTCTCAGAAAGTAGAAAAAAAAAAAACAGGAAGTGACACACAGGGAAGTGTGCAGAGGGATTGCATAAAAACCAGTGAGAGAGAGACTTTTGCATGAGACCCACCTCCACGGAGTTACGTTCTCAGCTTCTTTCGCCATGTCCAGACCAATCAATGTGGAGCTGATGTTGGTGCTTATCCAAGAGAGGCCTGAATTGTGGGATCCCAGAGATCCGAACTATCAAAACCGTACGTTACGGGATGCATCATGGACATATATCTGCCGCCAAATGTTTTCAAATTATTCAGAAAGTTCCCCAGGTGTTCAGCTTGGAATGAGTAAGTTTAATAATGCCTTTTCATCTCTTTGCAATTTTGGGGGCCAACACCCTTGTTTATTTGGTAAATATGTTTAAATTAGTGGGGCTGTGTTTAATCCAGGGTCGTACAGTCGCTGATGTAGGAGGCAAGAGTAGAGCATTTGCGCAGGCTGGGATGAGGGTGTGTTCTAAAGTGTGTAACACTGCTGCAGGTGTCCTGGTGCCAATGCTGACCTTTTTTCACAAGTTGCGCTGCTGCGCTCTGGCTACTGTCCATGGTGTCGTTGTTTTGCTGTGCTAGGTCTATGTTGTTGCGGGGTGCTCTGCGACATTTTTGGTGAAAGGGCAGAGCAACCTGCAGCAACATGAACAGAGCGCATCAACGCACCGCCACCATGGACACAGCACACCACTGCCACTCCAGAAAACAGCGCGGCCTTGGCACCACGACATCCTCAGCGGCCCGCTGAGAAGGTAATTCTGCATTATAAGACGCACCCACATTTTTGTGCCAAAAATGTGACTAGTATATTTCTTTTCATTCCCCACAGCTGCATGATTAACGGCTGCTAGCCAGATATATTACATGTGGGTATTTGGTACCAACAGGGCAACCACCACATGTCCTCAGGCTGTGTTGCCTCCGAAAATCATGCAGCTGCACCACCCCCAAAAATATATCACACCAGTCCCAATTATTACTCAGACACCACCCATCCAATGAGTATCAGCCAGCTCATCATCAGTTAAAACTTAAATTGAAAAATTAAAGAACACTCGTGTTTAATACTAGCTATTTGGACCATAGGACAACCCTCACCTTTTCTTACATGTCAGATTTCGGGCTTAATTATTTGATCTTGCTGCCATAACACTGTTTTTTTTCGTTAAAATGGATGCTTCAAACACCAACAATTTTTCTTTAATTTTGCATTGTCTTATGCGGAATACTTTGCACAACAATGATTTGAATGTTTCGACATTTTTATGTCTTAACATTTTCTTTTGCTTTACAATTACAGTGGCTGATGTTCAGCGAAGATGGCGCAGCTGCCGGGATCAATATAGAAGGGAGCGGCAGAGTCGGCAGAAAAGTGGTTCCGCAGCCCCCCAAAAAAGACCATATATATATATGAGCCCACCTATATATAGCAAGGCTTAATCTGTGGCACTTCCCACAACAATATATGAACCAATCAGAAAAAATTGGAAGCAAATGCCAAATAAAATCTAAACACTTTATTGATGATAAACATTACTGATATAAATACAAAAATTAAAATATGAAGATACTGGTGCACAGTACAACTGCCCTTCTAGGTGATGCACCCCTAATAAATCCTAAACATCCCAATTTGTTAACGCCCACTTGGCTAAATACCAAATATTTGTAAAAAACGTTAATAGTTCAAAAAGTTGTCCATATACACAGTGGCTTATACAAGCCTACATATCATAGAGGAGGCAGAAAAAATCACCCTCAGCACTGTATATGAAAAATAAATTTAAGAAAGACAGAAAGCTGCTATTTAATACTTCATTATAAAGTGCTCAGTGCAGATGCTTGATCCATAATGGATTTAAACATAGTATGTAATATAGTAATACGGGTAAGAATTACCTCAATAACCTCACATGTAAAGCAGACATACATTAGTCTATGCTTACATCAATATAAACACAATATAAGGAACACACCTGCAAAAGCGCTCACTTCATTTAGAGCAGGTCTATCCAACTTAATCGTTTTAACAGCAACAAAGAGTGGACAATGGGAGATCAGCTAAAATAGACATAAGGAAAGGGGTATACGACCTAGTGGAGCAGTATGGGACCCCGACGCGCGTTTCGCGTTCCTGCTTCTTCCTGGGGGGTTTACCTTCTTTATATTTTAATTTTTGTATTTATATCAGTAATGTTTATCATCAATAAAGTGTTTAGATTTTATTTGGCATTTGCTTCCAATTTTTTCTGATTGGTTCATATATACACTCACTGGCCACTTTATTAGGTACACCTGTCCAACTTCTTGTTAACACTTAATTTCTAATCAGCCAATCACATGGCGGCAACTCAGTGCATTTAGGCATGTAGACATGGTCAAGACAATCTCCTGCAGTTCAAACCGAGCATCAGTATGGGGAAGAAAGGTGATTTGAGTGCCTTTGAACGTGGCATGGTTGTTGGTGCCAGAAGGGCTGGTCTGAGTATTTCAGAAACTGCTGATCTACTGGGATTTTCACGCACAACCATCTCTAGGGTTTACAGAGAATGGTCCGAAAAAGAAAAAAAATCCAGTGAGCGGCAGTTCTGTGGGCGGAAATGCCTTGTTGATGCCAGAGGTCAGAGGAGAATGGGCAGACTGGTTCGAGCTGATAGAAAGGCAACAGTGACTCAAATCGCCACCCGTTACAACCAAGGTAGGCCTAAGAGCATCTCTGAACGCACAGTGCGTCGAACTTTGAGGCAGATGGGCTACAGCAGCAGAAGACCACACCGGGTACCACTCCTTTCAGCTAAGAACAGGAAACTGAGGCTACAATTTGTACAAGCTCATCGAAATTGGACAGTAGAAGATTGGAAAAACGTTGCTTGGTCTGATGAGTCTCGATTTCTGCTGCGACATTCGGATGGTAGGGTCAGAATTTGGCGTAAACAACATGAAAGCATGGATCCATCCTGCCTTGTATGGAGCATCTTTGGGATGTGCAGCCGACAAATCTGCGGCAACTGTGTGATGCCATCATGTCAATATGGACCAAAATCTCTGAGGAATGCTTCCAGCACCTTGTTGAATCTATGCCACGAAGAATTGAGGCAGTTCTGAAGGCAAAAGGGGTCCAACCCGTTACTAGCATGGTGTACCTAATAAAGTGGCCGGTGAGTGTATATGAGCCGTCTAAATTTCTTGGCTCCTGTAATGGATTTAAGAACGTAAGTTTTTTGATACGATACGCAATGTAAATGTGTGACCTAATTTTATTAAAAAAAAAAATAACAAATATGTGTCTGCATTATAGAACCGAATCTAACTTAGTGGAAACCGAGCCAGCGTCTGAGGTGGAACCTGCAAACACGGAAAATGAAGAAGCAGGAACAGCAGAGGAGGATGCTCCTGGACCATCCAGGGCGGAAAGTGCCATTCCTGGTTCACTAGGCCAACTCCCAACAGAGCAAGAGGAGCCACCAAGAAGCAGCAGCCCAACCCTGCCCCTTGATACCTCACCACAAGCTACTACTGTTGCACGCAACATACGAAGAAGGAGAGAGCACCAAAGTCAAGTTATACGACGACAGGTTGACAGTCGTGTGATGGACTACATACAACGCACAATCTCGGATGATGGTGAGGAAGCATTTGGACAAAGTTTGGCCCAGCACCTGCGCCAAATTCCAACACAATTACGCCTGCCCACAAAAACAGCCATATTACAGCTTCTAACTTCGGCAATTCCACCAAATAACCCCCAAGCTATATTTGAATGTATTCAAAGAAGGTACCAAACACAAATTATCAGCCAAATCTCAGACAGTTCTGTTGCTACAGCAGGAACAATATCCACAGCATCAGGACATACACAAACAACCACTGATCAACACACTCAGACAATAAACACTGGAAACATTAGTGAACATATTGACAGACGTAATACTACTACCATAGATCAAACACATTACCAACAACATCATCAGCTCTATGGCCAACACACATCAAGGCCTACGCATAGCTACACAGAAATGCCTCCATCATCTGCTGCGTCACAGTTTTTGAGTGAGTGGTACCACCATGGACCACAAACTAGTTTTTCACATGCTTATGGGCATGGTCAATTTGGGCAGCAAGTACCACAACACCAAGGGCCTTTAGACCAACGCAGACCAAGAGTATCCTGGCCTTTGGAAAATGCTCCGGGTTGGACACATGGTCCACATGATGCATATAGCCAGAGTCAGGAAGCCAGAACCCAACATCATATACCCACCCAGGCACACAATGTTCCTTTGCCTACAAACACTCAACAGCACTCTGAAATCCAAACAACACAAACACCAACCTCACCAGCAACATCCCATCATTCTTTATTGGACTTGTAATGTTTTTTTTTGGTTAAATGACACAAGCATTGCAAAGTTGGGTACCTTGTTATTTACCTCAAAATGTAGGTTGAGTTCTGTTTCTATGTTGTTAGAATAAACAAAATACTTTGTTGTTTACTCAAAACATGTTTTATATATTTCTTGCAAAATCAAACCATTGTGGTGATAAGTACATAAACAAAATGGTCTGTTAATTTTAAATTGCGACATTTTGAAATTAAGACAGAAGCAAATGAAATAATCATATGACAACATCTTGTTGCCAGGGTACTGCTCCCTCTGGTGATAAAAAATAATTAGCGAAAAAATTACGAACTCGGAGGCCTGACAGCTGGGTGGCCTGGGGCAATGCCTGTGCGATGGGTCCACGATTGGGTGGTAATCCCACATCGCCATCCTGAGGCCCCGAGACATCATGTTGGCGGGTATAGTTATGCAGTATGACACATGCCTGGATTACAATGTTGACATTGTTGAAGCTTAACTGGAGGGCACTAAGTAAGACCCTCCATTTAGCTGCCAAAATTCCAAAAGAACATTCCACAAGCCGCCGAGCTCGAGTTAGTCTGTAATTAAAAATTTGGCCCTGTCTGTTCAGACCCCGTCGCAGAAAAGGCCTCATAACATTCCGTGTAAGTTGAAAGGCTTCATCAGCTACAACTACATAGGGCATAGGTTCACCACCAGAGGAAGGAAGACTCCTTGGGGGTGGCACACCCAATTCATTGGCCTTCAGCCGCCGACCCATAATGGAAGAATTGAAGATTCTTGAATCTCCAGTTCTTCCATAGGCCCCTATATCTACAATTATAAAATTGTACTTGCTGTCTACTAATGCCAACAAGAGAATGGAAAAATAACCCTTATAATTGTAGAATAGGGACCCTGAGTTCGGCGGCTTCTTGACCCGGATGTGCTTGCCATCAAGAGCCCCCAGACAATTTGGAAATTGACACGTGTCATAGATCCCATTAGCTATCCGTTCCCAATCTTGAGTTGTGGGCTCCGGCATAACTTTGTCCTTAAGGCAAATCCATATTTGCGAGCATGTGTGCTTCACTATATTGGATATCGTAGTAATGCCCAGAAGATACTCGAGATGTAGTGAAGCATACGATTGGCCCGTAGTCAAAAATCTAAAAATGGAAACACAGAGACAAAATAAGAGAAAGTTAATATTCATGTATATCAGACGATGGGTAAAGCAAAATCATTTACATGCCCCACAAACAAGACTGCCCGCTTGCTCTCTACATCTGCACTGACTGCGTAGGTTGAGGAGGGGTCTCTGGCCACTTCATGCACAAATCAGCATGTGAAGCAGCTGGCACAATGATGTTTTATCAGCGCATCAGCTGTGTTCTGCGTAGAGTGAGCACACCAGAGACACCAAGACAGGAGCATAAACAATGAGGAACCTGACCGAGGAGACTTGTGCTGTGATTTACTAAAATATGTATTGGATGTTAGGTTGTGCATGGGGATGATAGGTGTTGGACATGCAGCACATGTGTACACTCTGGGCTCATACAGTCTATATAGTGATGGGCTGGACACTGGTTCAAAATATATAGCGGGATGTGAGCAGAATTCATTATGACTAATCTTAAGCGTTCAAAATGAGAGTAGTCCGTTTAAACACATCCTAAGATCATGATATTAAATAATGATGTTAAATTTAGTGGGGCTTAGTGTTTTGTCTTTACACAACAGTAATGTTGTATCACGTCGCACAAGATTAAATGTATTTGGGCACACCTGATGTCCAGGAATGGCAAACAATAGATTTACATTTGTTTAGTCTCATTAACACATACCACATGTTAGTCCCAGATCACATACATTTTTACATGTGTCAAATTAGAACAAGGTTATTTTTCTGTGTTCAATATCCACATGCATATAGCGTATTTTCCGGCATATAAGACGACTGGGCGTATAAGACGACCCACCCAAGTTTGCCAGTTAAAATATCTAATCTTCTTAAAAGTCGGGGGTCTTCTTAGACGCCGTATGTCGTCTTATAGGGCCGGTGACTATTGTGCCTTTTGGGGGGGAGTGGTCCTGATGACGAAGAGGGGGCATCTCACAGGAAAGTGTGAGTGGAGTATCCCCCATTACCTCATTGTAGCTGCAGTGTGGGGTGCTGGGAAGCGGCGGCGGCCACCGCCCCACAGCACAGCACCCATGCGGCACAAAGAGGAGCAGCAGCTGCCGCCTCTCCCCAGCACAGAGACCCCATGCTGCAGCTACAATGAGGTAATGGGGGGATACTCCACTCACACTTTCCAGGGAGACAAATATACACATTGGTGTCTGCACTCGGCATACAAGACGGCACCCGGCGTATAAGACGACCCCCGACTTCTAATAAGATTTTCAGGGGTTAAAAAGTAGTCTTATACGCCAGAAAATACAGTAATTTGACAATATGCATAGCTAAAATGTTACCATACCTCAAGGTTAGCAGAAGCCGTTGTTCAGCTGAAATGCAGGGCCGCCAATTGGTAGTTTTGAACGTGATGGCTGGACGAAGTTCAGCAAGCAGAGAGTCAAAGGCCTCGATTGACATCCTTGTGTAGGCATAAAATTTATCACGCTGTCTACGCAAATGTACATACAGCCGGTAAAAATTTCCTTTTCTCGGATGCTGACTGAGTAGCGGATGAATCCAAAATCGACGCCGCATCCTGGGCGCGCCAACATATCCCACACCATATTCCCGGGATAAAACCCAGTTAAACAGGAGCTCCTCAGTCGGGTCAAGACTCAGATTTCTTCTTGATGCCATGCTTGGTGGAAAGCCCAAAAGACACACACCACAAGTCACACCAAGCAGTCACACATGTTGCTAAATACCTTTATATAGGTGTTGCCCAAATGTTGTATGATTGATTTGGGATTTCCGCAAAAAAAAACGGATGGCATACGGATTGCATACGGATGTAAAACGGATGGTGCGATTAAAAATCGCATTGCACTCGCATTACACTCGCATGACAATCGCATACGCTACATCCGTTTTTTCGGTCCAGATTACGGACCGATTTGTCTCTCGGCAGTGGAAATGTACCCTTAGATAGAGATTACTACAAATGTGTCCATCGTGACAACACAGGCATACATAAGTAGGTAAAAGTACTTGTAGAACATATATTTTCAATGAACTAGCTTTACAGCATGCCTTATTAACCCCTTTGTGACCTTGGGATTTTCCATTTTTCCGTGTTCGTTTTATGCTCCCCTCCTTCCCAGAGCCATAACTTTTTTATTTTTCATAAATATGGCCATGTGAGGGCTTATTTTTTGCGGCACAAGTTGTACTTTTGAAAACATCATTGGTTTTACCATGCCGTGTACTAGAAAATGGGAAAAAAATTCCAAGTGCAGTGAAATTGCAAAAAAAAAAAGTGCAATCCCACACTTGTTTTTTGTTTGGCTTTCTTGCTAGGTTCACTAAATGCTAAAACTGATCTGATATTATGATTTTTCAGGTCATTATGAGTTCATAGAAACCAAACATGTCTAGGTTCTCTTTTATCTAAGTGGTGAAAAAAAATTCCACACACAAAAAATTGTGCCATTTTCCAATACCCATAGCGTCTCCATTTTTCATGATCTGGGGTCGGTTGAGGGCTTATTTTTTGCATTCCAAGCTGACATTTTTATTGATACCACGTTTGTGCAGATACGTTCTTTTGATCGCCCGTTATTGCATTTTAATGCAATGTTACGGCGACCAAAAAACGTAATTCTGGCATTTCGAATCTTTTTCTCGCTACGCCGTTTAGTGATCAGGTTAATGCTTTTTTTTATTGATAGATCGGACGATTCTGAAAGAAGCGATATCAAATATGTGTAGGTTTGATTTTTTTATTGTTTTATTTTGAATGGGGCGAAAGGGGGGTGATTTATATTTTTTTTCACATTTTTTTACTTTTTTTAAATTTTGCCATGCTTCAATAGCCTCTATGGGAGGCTAGAAGCTGGCACAACTCGATCGGCACTGCTACATAGCAGCGATCATCAGATCGCTGCTATGTAGCTGAAATGCGGGCTTGCTATGAGTGCCGACCACAGGGTGGCGCTCACAGCAAACCAGCATCAGAAACCATAGAGGTGTTAAGGACCTCTATGGTTACTATGCAGAAGCATCGCTGACCCCCATTCATGTGATGGGGGTCAGCGATGCGCTCATTTTGCGGCCCGATGGCCAGAAGCACCGGTTAAATGCCGCTGTCTGCGTTTGACAGCGGGCGGCATTTAACTAGTTAATAGCGGCAGGTGAATCGTGATTTCATTCGCCGCTATTGCAGGCACATTTCAGCTGTACAAAACAGCTGACATGTCCCGGCTTTGATGCGGGCTCACTGCCGGAGCCCTCATCAAAGCGAGGGTTCTGACCTTGGACATACTATCCCATCCGAGGTCAGAAAGGGGTTAAAGGGAACCCATCACCCCCAAAATCGAAGGTGAGCTAAGCCCACCAGCATCAGGGGCTTATCTACAGCATTCTGGAATGCTGTAGATAAGCTCCCAATGTATCCTAAAAGATGAGAAAAAGAGGCTAGATTATACTCACCCAGGGGCGATCCCGGTCCGGTTCTGGTCCGATGGGCGTCGCGGTCCGGTCCGGCTCCTCCTATCTTTATCAGATTACATCCTTTTCTTGTGTTCAGTGTGCAGGCGCCGAGCCTCTATGATCTTTCCCGGCACCTGTGCACTGCAGTACTTTGCTCTGCCCTCAACAGGGCAGACAAGTACACCAGCGCCAGAGCCGCAGCATGACTACAAGAAGAGGACGTCATTGTAAGAAGATGGGAGGCCCGGGACAGGACCGCAACCCCCATCGGACCGCACCACGGCGGGACCGCCCCTGGGTGAGTATAATCTAACCTCTTTTTCTCATCTTTTAGGATACATTGGGGGCTTATCTACAGCATTCCAGAGTGCTGTAGATAAGCTCCTGATGCCAGTGGGCTTAGCTCATCTTTGATTTTGGGGGTGACAGGTTCCCTTTAAGAAATGTGGAGAACAAACTAGCATGCACAAGCCCTTTGAGGTTATGACTTTGACAGTTGATAACTGCTAAGTGTCAGCTGTCAAGTTTCTCTGTCCATACCTCCTGAGTATGCTGAAGTTGACTTAAGAGCCTGCTTACTAAATAAGGACATGAGAATTGACGTTCTACATAATATTTTCTAAACATGTACAAAATTAAACTTAATTAAGTTTTCCTATTAAGTCTTATCTAGCTAAATAAATCCAATGTAAAAATGAGTGTTAAAATGACCATGTTTGTAATATACTTTAAATGATTTTCTCTGTGGCACTGATGGACAATTTTGTGCTTACAAAAAAGAAAATTAGCACAACCCCGTCAAAAAGGAGCGTAAGGCTGCCGTCACACTAGCAGTATTTGGTCAGTATTTTACATCAGTATTTGTAAGCCAAAACCAGGAGTGGAACAATTAGAGGAAAAGTATAATAGAAACATGTGCACCACTTCTGCATTTATCTCCCACTCCTGGATTTTGCTTACAAATACTGATGTAAAATGCTGACCAAATACTGCTAGTGTGACGGCAGCCTAATAGTCACAAAAGCAAATAATTCATTTGTTTCTCGAATAGTAGAAAACAATAGAGAAAAAAGTGACAGTAGAGGGATAGAACAAGTTCTTATATTCCTCCATCCATGTGCATTAAATTGCAATTTTGTGTTCTGTATTAAGTCTTTATCAAGCATTATAAAAAGAGAATTCCCATCTCCAAGATCATATCCCAATATATAGTAGGTGTAGAGTTGGCGCTGAGTCCACAACTTTTCCAGCTAATGACAGCTGATCTGAACAGCTGTTATATGCCCCTAACAGCCACAGGTGGAATTGCGATCCACTTGCAGCTGTTAACTAGCTGAATGCCACTGTCAATCTTTGACAGCGGCATTTAACTTGCTGAAACAGGATGCTCGTCTTAGCTCTGCTCATCAGTACCCCTGCACATGATCGCAGGGCACCGATGGGTTGGCAGACAACCCATGGTCTGCAAGAGACCACTGCAGTTGTAATTGCCGAACTGCTATGAGTGCCACACAGTGGTTGGCATTCATAACAGATGAACATTTTCGTTACACATAGCAGAGCTGTAGCCATGAGATCAGGAGAATACAGCGACTATTAAAGCAAGTAAAAAATAAAAAAAAGGTTTTAAAAATATTTAAAGGTTCAAATCAACCCTTTTTGCCACATTCAAAATAAAAAAAAAAACATATTTGGTATCGCTGCATTCAGAAATGCCTGATCTATCAATATATAAAAATAATTACTCCCACCAGTAAACAGCGCAATGAGAAAAAAAAATCAAAATGCCAGAACTACTTTTTTTGGTAACTGAAACATTGCAATAAGATGCAATAACAGGGGATCAAACCATTGTATCTATCCCAAAATAATATCAATAGAAAAAACAGCTCGGAGCACAACAAATAAGCCCTCAACCAGACCCAGATCCAGAAAAATGGAGATGTTATAGGTCTCGGAAAATTGCACCATTTTTTCTTTTTTACAAACTTTGGATTTTTTTTTCACTGCATAAATAAAAAATAACTTTTACAAAAATAATTGTGTAATTGCACTTTTTTTGCAATTTCATCACACATAGAATTTTTCTCCCATTTTTCAGTACACAATATGGTAAAAGCGTTCAAACGTAAAACTTGCTTCACAAAAAAAGCCCTCACATGGCCATATTGACAGAAAAATAAAAAAGTTATGGCTCTGGGAAGAAGGGTAGAAAAAAACAGTCATTAATAGTCATTAAGGGGTTAATAGCAATCACAACCATCTGTAAATTTTACTACTTCCAAATAAATAAATATCCAAATAAAATACATTTTTTGCTTAATATTAATAGTCTGGATTATATTCAGAAGAGGGTAAAATATTAATGTTCTGTGATTGATATTAAACATTTACAATATACAGCATAATAGTGTCAACATTTTTTTTCCACTAGAAAAAGATTTCTTGAGAGACAGTATTTAGGGTATATGTATAGAACTTTTTGAACTTTTACCATTAAGTATTGAAAGGGGTTGTAACCTATATAATCCACTGCTAAATCAATCTATTCAATTACCCCCACAGGCCATACAGGCATCAGACCGCAGTAGTTTTAAATCCACATGTGTTATTTACAAAGATTGTTATAAATAGTAAAGTTTTTTTTAGATTTTTCTATTAAAGAATAGTATTAAAAGGAATCTGTGAGTAGGTTAAAACTTCCAAAGTCATAAAGGTGAATAAAATGATACTTCATAGCTGGAATCCAAAGTTTTATTCTAGAGTAATTGACATATTTTTCTTAATACATAAATGAGCTATTAAAATCAATGGTCCAGACAGAAATCTCTCCTAGAATCTTCCTTCGATGCTTATTGTAAATAATAGGGAATGTCACCAATTCGAGACATGTAAAGAACAACAGACTGATTTACTGATTTACATGTCTCACACTGGTAATGTCCTCTTTCATTTAAAATAAGCTCTAGAGGCAGATTCTTGGAGATTTTAGCGTAGGGCCCATAGATCTAAACAGTTCCTTTATATTAAAAATGTGGATTTCTCTAGAATAAGACTTCACGTAGCAGATATCAAGTTTTTTTTATTCATTTTATTCATTTTTCTAAGGCCTGCATGCCCATTTATACGGCTTTGGAAGGTCGATCCTGTGATAAGAAACCATTAAAGTACCTAAATATTATGCTCTTACTTCATTTGTTTTGAGTCAACAGTGATCTGGAAGGTATATATAATTTCCTTCAAACTAATCAAATGTGCATATGATGCAAAGCTAGGAAGGATAACTAACATTAGAGAAAAGATTTAGAAGGATCTAGATAAGCTTGAACAATGGGTGACTAATAGAATGCGATTTAACAGGGAGAAATGCAAGATTCTACATCTGAGCAAGAAAAAGGATAATCTACAGAATGGGAGGAGTAGAAATAAGCATTAGCATGTGTGAAAATACTTGGGTATACTAATAGAATACAGCATGAGTTAACAGTGTGATGCAGCAGTAAAATTGGCAAACACAATTCTTGGATGTATTAAGAGAAGCATAGAGTCTAGAACACATGAAGTAATTATCCCCCTCTACTCTTCCTTGTTCAGGCCTCATCTGGAATATTGTGTCCAGTTCTGGGCACCACATTTTAAAAAAGAGGCTGAAACGTTATTCTAATTTTCACATGAAAACACAAGAAGCAACAGAATGAAACTGAATGGGAGAAAATACAGATTAGATATTAGAAAAACCATTTTGACAGTGAGGTCGATCAACGAGTGGAAAAGGCTGCTACGAGAGGTGGTGAGTTCTACTTCAATGGAAGTCTTCAAACAGAGGCTGGACTGACATTTGTCTGAAATGTTTTTGTGAATCCTGTACTTCCTTGAGCAGGGGGTTGGATACGATGATCCTTGAGGTCCCTTACAACTCTAGCATTCTATGATTCTATGATTCTATGGAAATGCTGAGTGTACAGACCCATAAAAAGAAGCATGGGATGTGCAATGGATGCATAGTATAGAGAAGTAAATATGGTATTTCAGTGAGTCCCAGTATTTTTCCCCATAAGCAAAGTTTCTATGCAAGAACATCTTTATGATGCAGTATGTAACATTGCTTGCTACACATTATCTTTGCATCACATGATCAAAAGTGTTTCCCTGGTAACGGGCTCCAAATCCAGTCATGTATCTCCATCACTGCTTTTGTCTTTGTTGACTGGTTACAGTGTTGATTACAGCACTTGTGAACACTGCAGCCAATAAGTGGGCTCAGCATTGATGCCAATTTGGATTACATAAGCCACTGAACTCAGTAGTGATTATGACTAGTGATGAGCGAGTGTACTCATTGCTCATTTTCCCGAGCATGCTCGGGTGTTCTCCGAGTTTTTGTGAGTGCTCGGAGATTTAGGTTTTGTTGACGCAGCTGCATGATTTGCAGCTACTAGACAGCTTGAATAAATGTGAGGATTCTCTAGCAACCAGGCGACCCTCACATGTACTCAGGCTGGCTAGCAGCCATAAATCATGCAGCTGCGTCAACAAAAAATAAATCTCCAAGCAGTTACAAATATTCTGAGACCACCCGAACGTGCTCGGGAAAACCCGTGCAATGAGTATACCCGCTCATCACTAATTATGACTTCTTCAGTCACGGTAAATGCTAAAGCCAAAAGACCATAACAGTGACTGAGAGGCATCATTGGAACTATGGAGGGTGAATATACAGTGGGGGAAATAAGTATTTGATCCCTTGCTGATTTTGTAAGTTTGCCCACTGACATAGACAAGAACAGTCTATAATTTTAAGGGTAGGTTAATTTCTACTTTGAGAGATAGAATATCAAAAATAAATTCCAGAAAATCACATTGTATAAATTATATAAATTTATTTGCATTTTGCAGTGAGAAATAAGTATTTGATCCCTCTGGCAAACAAGACTTAAAACTTGGTGGCAAAACCCTTTTTGGCAAGCACAGCAGTCAAAACATTTTGTATTGTTGATGATGAGGTTTGCACACATGTCAGGAGGAATTTTGGTCCACTCCTCTTTGCAGATCATCTCTAAATCACTAAGATTTTGAGGCTGTCACTTGGCAACTCGAAGATTCAACTCCCTCCATAAGTATTCTATGGGATTATGGTCTGGAGACTGGCTAGGCCACTTCATGACTTTAATTTGCTTCTTTTTGAGCCACTTCTTTGTTACCTTGGCTGTATGTTTTGGGTCATTGTTTTGTTGGATGACCCAGCCACGACCCTTTTTTAATGTCCTGGCAGAGAGAACGAGGTTGTCACTCAGGATTTTACGGTACATGGCTCCATCCATTCTCCCATTGAAGTGGTGAAGTAGTCCTCTGCTTCAGCAGAGAAACACCCCCAAAACATAATTAATATTATTATTATTTATTTATATAGCACCATTGATTCCATGGTGCTGTACATGAGAATGGGTTACATACAAGTTACAGATATCACTTACAGTAAACAAACTAGCAAAGACAGACTGATACAGAGGGGCGAGGACCCTGCCCATGTGGGCTTACATTTACAGGATTATGGGGAAGGAAACAATAGGGTGAGGGTTGCAGGAGCTCCGGTGTTGGTGAGACAGTATCTCCGGTACTGATGAGGAGGCAGTGGGGTCAGTGTAGGCTGTAGACTTTCCTGAAGAGATGGGTTTGAGGTTCCATCTGAAGGATTTGAATGTGGTTGATAGTTGGACGAGTTGGGGCAGAGAATTCCAGAGGATGGGGGATATTCTGGAGAAGTCTTGGAGGTGGTTGGATGAGGAGTGAATAAGTGTGGAGGAAAGAAGGAGGTCTTGGGAGGACCAGAGATTACATGAGGGAAGATATCGGGAGATTAGTTCAGAAATATATGGAGGAGACAAGCTATAGATGGCTTTGTAGGTCAGTATTAGTAATTTGAACTGGATATGCTGAGGGAATGGGAGCCAGTGAAGAGATTTGCAGAGGGGGAAGTGGAGGAGTAGTGAGGAGAGAGATGAATTAGTCGGGCAGCAGAGTTAAGGATGAACTGGAGAGGTGCAAGAGTGTTAGCAGGGAGGCCGCAGAAAAGGATTTTGTAGTCAAGGTGGGAGATGATAAGAGCATGCACAAGCATTTTAGTAGATTGACAGTTGAGGAAAGGATAGATTCTGGAGACATTTTTGAGCTGGAGGTGACAGGAGGTGGACAGAGCTTGGATGTGCGGTTTGAAGGATAGGGCAGAGTCAAAGGATACTCCAAGGCAGCAGACTTCCGGTACGGGGGAAAGCATGATGTCGTTGATTGCCATAGATAGGTCAGGTAAGGAATATCTATGGGATGGAGGAAAGATGATGAGTTCAGATTTGTCCACATTGAGTTTGAGGAAGCAAGAGGAGAAGTAGGAGGATATGGCTGATAGACACTCTGGGATTCTGGAGAGCAGAGCGGTGACGTCTGGGCCAGAGAGGTAGATCTGAGTGTCATCAGCATAGAGGTGGTACTGGAATCCATGGGACTTTATGAGTTGTCCCAGGCCAAGTGTACAGATTGAGAAGAGTAGGGGTCCTAGAACAGAGCCTTGTTGGACTCCAACAGAGAGAGGGTGGGATGAGGAGGTAGCGTGGGAGTGGGAGATGCTGAATGTGTGGTTGGAAAGGTATGAGGAGATCCAGGATATGGTGAGGTTTTTGATGCAAAGGAAGAGAGGATCTGTAGCAGGAGGCAATGGTCAACTGTGTCGAAAGCAGAGGACACGTCTAGAAGGAGTATAGAGTATTGTCTGTTAGCTTTGGCGGTAAGTAGGTCGTTAGTGAGTTTGGTCAGGGCAGTCTCAGTTAAGTGATGGGGGCGGAAATCAGTTTGTAGATTGTCAAAGAGCAAGTTAGCTGAGAGGTGGGAGGAAAGTTCAGAGTGGATGTGCTGCTCCAGGAGTTTGGAAGTGAATGGGAGCAGCAATATTGGGCGATAGCTGGACATAGCAGTTGGATCGAGGGTTGGCTTTTTAAGGATATACGTGATTGTGGCATGTTTGAAAGCAGAAGGGAAGGTGACAGAAGATAGTGATAGGTTGAAAAGGTGGGTTAGGGATGGGATAAGTGTGGTGGTGAGGTTGGGGAGGAGGTGAGATGGGATGGGGTCGAGCGCACAGGTGGTGAGGTGCGATTTGGAGAGGAGACAATTAAGCCCCCCTTCAATGATGTTGGATAGGGAGGTTATGGGGTTTGGGCATTGGTCTGATATACAAAGCGGTTGTGGTGGTTGAACAATGAAGACTTGCCTTGTCTGGTCGATCTTATTTCTAAAGTGTGTGGCAAAGTCCTCAGAAGAGATGAGAGAGGTTGGAGGGCCAGTGAAGGGCAGAGGAGGGAGATAAAGGTTTTGAATAACAGCTTGGGGTTGTAAGATAGGGAAGATATGATTGTTGTGAAGTAGTCCTGTTTAGCAGAGGTGAGAGCAGATTTAAAAGCGAGTGTTGCTTGTTTGAATACAGTGAAGTCATCTTGCGAGTGTGTTTTCTTCCAACGCCGCTCTGCAACCCTGGACACTTGCAGGAGCTTTTTAGTGGTGTTATTGTGCCAAGGTTGTCTATTGATACGTCGCACTCTTCCATGGATGAGAGGGGCAACCGTGTCAATAGCTGATGCGAGAGTGGCATGGTAGAAAGCAGCGGCACTGTCTGTGTCGTGGAGTGAGGATAATGCTTCCACTTTAATGCTTGACAGTGGGGATGGTGTTGTTTGCATTATAGGCAGCATTTCTCTTCCTCCAAACATGGCGAGTTGAGTTAATGCCAAAGACCTCAATTTTTATCTCATCTGACCACAGCTGTTGTGAATTCCATTCTCGGACTCCCTCCTGTGGTCATGAATGGTACTTTGGTTAGTTCTGCTCTTGGACTCCCTCTGGTGGCTTCGAGCGGAACTGCTGGTCACTGAGGTTGGCTTTATCAGCTGCTCTCGTTTATTTCTATGCTGGCTTCCTATTTAACTCCACTCAGAACGTTACTTCATGCCAGCTGTCAATGTTTCAGTATTGGTTCAGATCTCTCTTGGACTTCTCTGAGGACCTGTCTACTCCAGCAGAAGCTAAGTCTTTGCTAGTTCATTTGTTGTTACTGCTTCCTGAATATATTTCTTAGTACTGCTATTTCTAGTCCGGCTTGCTATCATGATATTCCTTTGCTAGCTGGAAGCTCTGGGGGTGCAGAGTGGCACCTCCACACCGTGAGTCGGTGTGGGGAGTCTTTTTGCTTACTCTGCGTGGTTTTTTGTAGTCTTTTGTGCTGACCGCATAGTTCCCTTTTCTATCCTCTGACTATTTAGTGAAATCTGGCCTCCTTTGCTAAAACCTGTTTCATTCCTGTGTTTGTGACTTTCCTCTTAACTCACAGTCAATATATGTGGGGGTCTGCCTTTACCTTTGGGGAATTTCTCTGAGGCAAGGTAAGGCTTCTATTTCTATCTTTAGGTGTAGTTAGCTCTTAGGCTGTGAAGAGGCGTCTAGGGAGAGTTAGGTACGCTCCACGGCTATTTCTAGTGTGTGTGATAGGAGTAGGGTTTGCGGTCAGCAGAGTTCCCACTTCCCCAGAGCTAGTCCCGATTTTGAGTTTACTCATCAGGTAATTCCGGGTGCTCCTAACCACCAGGTCCATAACAGTACAGCTGGCCCATAAAGTGTTAATGCATCTCAAAAGAGGGATAAGAGAAGTTCTGAACCCATTTTTTTTTCATTGCAGTGTGTTTTGTCTCTCTTTTCCCCTTAACCTCTGGGTGGTTCAGGACTCAGGTGTAGATATGGATATTCAAGGTCTGTCCTCTTGTGTGGATCATCTCACTGCAAGGGTACAAAGCATTCAAGATTATGTAGTTCAGAATCCGATGTTAGAGCCTAGAATTCCAATTCCTGATTTGTTTTCTGGGGATAGATCTAAGCTTCTGAATTTCAAAAATAATTGTAAACTGTTTCTTGCTTTGAAACCCCGCTCCTCTGGTGACCCCATTCAGCAAGTAAAAATTATTATTTCTTTGTTGCGTGGCGACCCTCAAGACTGGGCATTCTCCCTTGCGCCAGGAGATCCTGCATTGCTTAATGTAGATGCGTTTTTTCTGGCGCTTGGATTGCTTTATGACGAACCGAATTCAGTGGATCAGGCAGAGAAAATCTTGCTAGCTTTGTGTCAGGGTCAGGATGAAGCGGAGATATATTGTCAGAAGTTTAGAAAATGGTCTGTGCTTACTCAATGGAATGAGTGTGCCCTGGCAGCAATTTTTAGAAAGGGTCTTTCTGAAGCCCTTAAGGATGTTATGGTGGGATTCCCCACGCCTGCTGGTCTGAATGAATCAATGTCCTTGGCCATCCAAATTGATCGGCGTTTGCGCGAGCGCAAAATTGTGCACCATTTGGCGGTGTCCTCTGAGCAGAGGCCTGAGCCTATGCAATGTGATAGAACTTTGACCAGAACTGAACAGCAAGAACACAGACATCAGAATAGGCTGTGTTTTTACTGTGGTGACCCCACTCATGCTATCTCTGATTGTCCTAAGCGCACTAAGCGGTTCGCTAGGTCTGTCACCATTGGTACTGTACAGCCTAAATTTCTTTTGTCTGTTACTCTGATTTGCTCTTTGTCATCCTACTCGGTTATGGCATTTGTGGATTCAGGCGCTGCCCTGAATTTGATGGACTTGGAGTTTGCCAGGCGCTGTGTTTTTTTCTTGGAGCCTTTGCAGTATCCTGTTCCATTAAGGGGAATTGATGCCACGCCGTTGGCCAAGAATAAACCTCAGTACTGGACTCAGTTGACCATGTGCATGGCTCCTGCACATCAGGAAGATATTCGCTTTTTGGTGTTGCATAATTTGCATGATGTGGTCGTTTTGGGTTTGCCATGGCTACAGGTTCATAATCCAGTATTGGATTGGAAATCAATGTCTGTGTCTAGTTGGGGTTGTCAAGGGGTACATGGCGATGTTCCGTTGGTGTCAATTTCTGCTTACACTCCTTCTGAAGTCCCTGAGTTTCTGTCGGATTACCAGGATGTATTTGATGAGCCCAAATCCAGTGTCCTACCCCCTCATAGGGATTGTGATTGTGCTATAAATTTGATTCCTGGTAGTAAGTTTCCTAAGGGCCGACTTTTTAATTTATCTGTGCCAGAGCACGCTGCTATGCGGAGTTATATAAAGGAGTCCTTGGAGAAAGGGCATATTCGCCCGTCTTCATCACCGTTGGGAGCAGGGTTCTTTTTTGTGGCCAAGAAGGATGGTTCTCTGAGACCCTGTATAGATTACCGCCTTCTCAATAAAATCACGGTCAAATTTCAGTACCCTTTGCCTCTGCTGTCTGATTTGTTTGCTCGGATTAAGGGGGCTAGTTGGTTCACCAAGATAGATCTTCGAGGGGCGTATAACCTTGTGCGTATTAAACAGGGCGATGAATGGAAAACAGCATTTAATACGCCCGAGGGCCATTTTGAGTACCTGGTAATGCCATTCGGGCTTTCAAATGCTCCATCTGTGTTTCAGTCCTTTATGCATGACATCTTCTGAAAGTATCTGGATAGATTCATGATTGTATATTTGGATGATATTTTGGTCTTTTCGGATGATTGGGAGACTCATGTGAAACAGGTCAGAATGGTAGTCCAGGTCCTTCGTGCTAATTCCTTGTTTGTGAAGGGGTCTAAATGTCTCTTTGGAGTTCAGAAGGTTTCCTTTTTGGGCTTCATTTTTTCCCCTTCTACTATTGAGATGGATCCTGTTAAAGTTCAGGCCATTTATGATTTGACTCAACCTACATCTGTGAAGAGCCTCCAGAAATTCCTGGGCTTTGCTAATTTTTACCGTCGCTTCATCGCTAATTTTTCTAGTGTGGTTAAACCTTTGACTGATTTGACAAAGAAAGGTGCTGATGTGGTGAATTGGTCCTCTGCGGCCGTTGAGGCTTTTCAGGAGCTGAAACGTCGTTTTTCTTCGGCCCCTGTGTTGCGTCAGCCAGATGTTTCGCTCCCTTTTCAGGTCGAGGTTGATGCTTCTGAGATTGGAGCAGGGGCTGTTTTGTCTCAAAGAAGTTCTGATGGCTCTGTGATGAAGCCATGTGCCTTCTTTTCTAGAAAGTTTTTGCCTGCTGAGCGTAATTAGGATGTTGGCAATCGGGAGCTGCTAGCTATGAAGTGGGCATTCGAGGAGTGGCGACATTGGCTTGAGGGAGCCAAGCACCGCGTGGTGGTCTTGACGGATCACAAAAATCTGACTTATCTCGAGTCTGCCAAGCGGTTGAATCCTAGACAGGCTTGATGGTCACTGTTTTTCTCCCGTTTCGATTTTGTGGTCTCATACCTTCCAGGTTCTAAGAATGTGAAGGCGGATTCCCTTTCTAGGAGTTTTGTGCCTGATTCTCTGGGAGTCCCTGAGCCGGCTGGTATTCTCAAAAAGGGGGTAATTCTGTCTGCCATCTCCCCTGATTTGCGGCGGGTGCTGCAGGAGTTTCAGGCTGATAGACCTGACCGTTGTCCAGCGGAGAAACTGTTTGTCCCTGATAGATGGACTAGCAGAGTTATTTCTGAGGTTCATTGCTCGGTGTTGGCTGGTCATCCTGGGATTTTTGGTACCAGAGATTTGGTGGCTAGGTCCTTTTGGTGGCCTTCCTTGTCACGGGATGTGCGTTCTTTTGTGCAGTCCTGTGGGACTTGTGCTCGGGCTAAGCCCTGCTGTTCTCGTTCCAGTGGGTTGCTTTTGCCCTTGCCAGTCCCGAAAAGGCCTTGGACGCATGTTTCCATGGATTTTATTTCAGATCTTCCTGTCTCTCAAAGGATGTCTGTCATCTGGGTGGTTTGTGATCACTTTTCTAAGATGGTCCATTTGGTACCCTTGCCTAAATTACCTTCCTCCTCTGATTTGGTGCCATTATTTTTTCAACATGTGGTTCGTTTGCATGGCATTCCGGAGAACATTGTGTCGGACAGAGGTTCCCAGTTTGTCTCTAGGTTTTGGCGGTCCTTTTGTGCTAAGATGGGCATTGATTTGTCTTTTTCTTCGGCTTTCCATCCTCAAACAAATGGCCAAACCGAACGAACCAACCAGACTTTGGAAACCTATCTGAGATGCTTTGTTTCTGCTGATCAGGATGATTGGGTGACCTTCTTGCCATTGGCTGAGTTTGCCCTTAATAATCGGGCTAGTTCGGCTACTTTGGTTTCGCCTTTTTTTTGCAATTCTGGTTTTCATCCTTGTTTTTCTTCGGGGCAGGTTGAGCCTTCTGACTGACCTGGTGTGGATTCTGTGGTGGACAGGTTGCAGCAAATTTGGACTCACGTAGTGGACAATCTGACGTTGTCCCAGGAGAAGGCTCAACGTTTCGCTAACCGCTGTCATTGTGTTGGTCCCCGACTTCGTGTTGGGGATTTGGTTTGGTTGTCTTCTCGTTAGGTTCCTATGAAGGTTTCTTCTCCTAAGTTTAAGCCTCGTTTCATTGGTCCTTATAAGATTTCTGAAATTCTCAACCCTGTGTCATTTCGTTTGGTCCTTCCAGCTTCTTTTGCCATCCATAATGTGTTCCATAGGTCGTTGTTGCGGAGGTACGTGGCGCCTATGGTTCCCTCCGTTGATCCTCCTGCTCCAGTGTTGGTTGATGGGGAGTTGGAGTATGTGGTGGAAAAAATTTTGGATTCTCGTATTTCGAGACGGAAGCTTCAGTACCTGGTTAAGTGGAAAGGCTATGGTCAGGAGGATAATTCCTGGGTTGTTTCCTCCGATGTCCATGCTGCCGATTTAGTTCGTGCCTTTCATTTGGCTCGTCCTGATCTGCCTGGGGGCCCTGGTGAGGGTTCTGTGACCCCTCCTCAAGGTGGGGGTACTGTTGTGAATTCCGTTCTCGGACTCCCTCCTGTGGTTATGAATGGTACTTTGGTTAGTTCTGCTCTTGGACTCCCTCTGGTGGCTTTGAGCGGAACTGCTGGTCACTGAGGTTGGCTTTATCAGCTGCTCTCGTTTATTTCTATGCTGGCTTCCTATTTAACTCCACTCAGATCGTTACTTCATGCCAGCTGTCAATGTTTCAGTATTGGTTCAGATCTCTCTTGGACTTCTCTGTCTACTCCAGCAGAAGCTAAGTCTTTGCTAGTTCATTTGTTGTTACTGCTTCCTGAATATATTTCTTAGTACTGCTATTTCTAGTCCGGCTTGCTATCATGATATTCCTTTGCTAGCTGGAAGCTCTGGGGGTGCAGAGTGGCACCTCCACACCGTGAGTCGGTGTGGGGAGTCTTTTTGCTTACTCTGCGTGGTTTTTTGTAGTCTTTTGTGCTGACCGCATAGTTCCCTTTTCTATCCTCTGACTATTTAGTGAAATCTGGCCTCCTTTGCTAAAACCTGTTTCATTCCTGTGTTTGTGACTTTCCTCTTAACTCACAGTCAATATATGTGGGGGTCTGCCTTTACCTTTGGGGAATTTCTCTGAGGCAAGGTAAGGCTTCTATTTCTATCTTTAGGTGTAGTTAGCTCTTAGGCTGTGAAGAGGCATCTAGGGAGAGTTAGGTACACTCCACGGCTATTTCTAGTGTGTGTGATAGGAGTAGGGTTTGCGGTCAGCAGAGTTCCCACTTCCCCAGAGCTAGTCCCGATTTTGAGTTTACTCATCAGGTCATTCCGGGTGCTCCTAACCACCAGGTCCATAACACACAGCACCTTCTCCCAATCACTCACAGAATCATCCAGGTGTTCATTGGCAAACTTCAGATGGGCCTGCACATGTGCCTTCTTGAGCAGGGAGACCTTGCAGGCACTGCAGGATTTTAAACCTTTATGGCGTAATGTGTTTTCTTGGTGACTGTGGTCCAAGCTGCCTTGAGATCATTAACAAGTTCCCACATGCAGTTTTAGGCTGATCTCTCACCTTCCCCATGATCAAAGATACCCCATGAGGTGAGATTTTGCATGGTGCCCCAGATCGATGTTGATTGACAGTCGTTTTGTATTTCTTCCATTTTCTTACTATTGCACAGTTGTCTTCTTCTCATCCAGCATCCTACTTATGATTTTGTAGCCCATTCCAGCTTTGTGCAGGTCTATGATCTTGTCCCTAAAATCCTTATAAAGCTCTTTTGTCTTGCCCATGTAGTAGAGGTTAGAGTTTGACTGATTAATTGTGTCTGTGGACAGGAGTCTTTTATTAAGGTGACTATGTAAGACAGCTGTTTTTAATGCAGGTAATGAGTTGATTAGGAGTGTCTAACTGTTCTGTAGGAGTCAGAACTCTTAATGGTTGCTAGGGGATCAAATACTTATTTCTCACTGCAAAATGCAAATACATTTATATAATTTATACAATATGATTTTCTGGATTTTATTTTTGATATTCTATCTCTCAATGTTAAAATGTATTTACCCTTAAAATTATAGACTGTTCATGTCTTTCTCAGTGGGTAAACTTACAAAATCATCAAGGGATCAAATGCTTATTTCCCCCACTCTAGATGTATGTGTTATTTTCATCATCTGCAAGTCAATGCACCAATAAAAAAACAGAAAAATCCTTTTAATTTTACTTTTATCATTGTTTTTCTTTTCCTCTCTACCTTGCCAATTATGTGTTTCATTTTTTTTTAAAAAAGGCTAAGCATCAATATGAAAAGAACTGTTTTACTTGGTAAAAGTCGGATAGGATGTAAAAAAAAATCTAATTTAAGGTCAAATTTCACAGATTACAATGCATGCCCCACAGTAGAAATTAAATTGTCTAAGAAAATTACATTCCAAGAATAAAATACATTTTCTGAAGTTTGTTATGAGCTTCAGTACAAATATGTAACTACACATTGTTTAGCTTTTCCCACAAGCAATACAGTTCTATTCATTTTCATCATATAATTGCAGACAAAATACTCCTGACAAAAATTATAAATCAAATAAATTAGATGTATGTCAGACTCCCATAAATATTGAATTAAATGCTGGTCTACTCATAAATATATTAGCAAAAGTCTGCAGAGTCAAAAAGAATATTTCCCTTATGGTTTACATTTTTAAAACATATGGGCATATTGCCATTTATGAGGCTGAATTATATATTTTGGAATATATAATTAATGTAAGGAATTAGTATGTCTTCTAATATGATACAGTATATCTTTTTATTACCATAAATATATGAATGAGACTCTGTTCTATCAGTGAGAGTCTACGACAAGCATCAATGGATGGTATGGATATATTAGTGTATCAGATTTTAAATTAAATTTGGGGGAAATATTACTTTTTTATATTTTAGTAAAAGACAATACACATTTATTAGCCATAGTGTAAAATATTTTTCAATCCCCAAACTCAATTTTTTATTTATAAAGTGACCTGCACTGGATTGTAATGAAAAAATCCTCATAATGTTTTGTTGTTGTTTTCGTTTTTGCCTTCCTTTTCTCCATCCAGAGAGATGGTAAAGAACACTTAGATAATTTAAATTAATTTAAATCTCATGGTCCAGATGAATTAAATTATAGGGTACTGAAAGAGATAGCAGAGGAAATAACAGAATCACTAGACAGAATATTTGAAAAATCCTGGAGAACAGGAGATGTCCCAAAAGATTGGATAAGGGAAAATGCTGACCTTGTCTTTAAAAAAGGAAGGAAGATGGAGCAAGGACATTACTGGCCAATGAACCTTCTAAACCATGAAAGATCTTTGAACAAATTATTAAAAAGCATGTATATAAGTACATGAATAAGAATACAGTAATTAACCAAAGCCAGCATGGATTTGTAGCAAATAAGTCATGCCAGACAAATCTAATTTCCTTCTATGATGGAATCACTGACTGGGTTGATCAGGGAAATAATGCAGATATAGTACACTTGAGAAGACAGGGAAGGGATTCAGAAGGATCTAGATCAGCTTCAACAATGGGTAGTGATTAATAGAATGGTTTTTAACAGTGATAAATGCAAGATTCTACATCTACTCAAGAAAAATGAAAATGACATCTGCAGAATGGAAGGAATAGAACTAAGCAACAGCATACATGAAAAACTAATAATAGATCACAGACTGAACATGAATTAACAGTGGTATGCAAAAGCAAAAAAGGCAAACACAGTTCTGAGATGTATTAAGAGAATCATAGTTTAGATCACGTGAAGTAATTATCCCACTCTACTCCTCCTTAGTCAGACTTCATCTCTATTACGGTGTCCAGTTATGGGCACTGAATTTTATAAAAAACATAAAAAAAGTGTAGAAAGTTCAGAGAAGAGCTACCAGGATAGTGATCAAACTACAAAATATGTCCTACAAGAAACAGTTAAAGAATGTGGGAATATGTAGCTTGCAAAAAGAAGGCTAAAAGTAGAGTTGGGCGAAACCTAACAGAAAAGTTCCTGGTCCATACCAAACACCTACTTTTTAGGCACTGACCCTGAATATGGACTTTACTGGGAAATACGTGTTACTGTTTGTGTTCAGCACCCCGAACATCGGGTGTTTCTCATGCAGTCATCTGCATTGATCAGCGGTAATATTATTACTACTGGTTAGCGCTGCATCTCTGTCACTTTCAGATGACAGTGTGAGCCCACATCTGTGACCAGAGGTAAAAAGTTTACCTATGGTCACAGGTGGCAGCAGATGAGTGTACTACTCCCATCAGCATATGCCTGCTGCCATTATAAAAGTGAGAGCAGGCAACAGTTGATGGGAAAAACCATCAGCTACTGCCTGCGCAATAAATAAATAAAAACCATTCCCCTGTATTTTTGATAACCAGCCAGGCAAAACTGACAGTTGTGGGCATTAACCCTCAGCTGTCAGCTTTAACAAGGCTGGTTATCAAGAAAACAGGGTTCCACATGTCGATTTTTAAGTATTTAAATAAATAATTTTGAAAAACAGCATGGGGTCCCCCCATTTTTGACAACCAGCCAAGCTAAAGCAGATAGCTCTGGGCTGGTATTCTTAGACTGGTAAAGGGCCATAGATAATGGCCCCCAGCCTAAAAATATCAGCCAGTAGCCACTCCAGAAAAGGCACATCTTTTAGATGCACCAATTCTGGCTTTTTGCCAATCTCTTCCCACTTTCCCTGTAGCAGTGGCAAGTGGGGTTCACATTTGTGGGGTTGATGTCACCTTTGTATTGTCTGGCTTTGACACTTCTCCATTACTAATCTTATACTTATATTGTAAAAAAAATATATAATAGATTAAAAAGAATAAAGTCCTTTGTTTAAAAAAACAACCTCCTTTTCTTTTTTATTTAAAAAACTGAACTGCGGTGGCCGCAGTGAGATCACTACTAGCACCACCATGAAAAATATCTCATGGTGCAGCACTGAGCTCAGTGAGTCACCACAGTTCAGGGGCCCGGCTGGTAATGCAGCCTCAGTGATTTGCGGTAACCTTGATCACATCACCGCTAGTCACTGACGCTGCTCATTCTCCAGTAGTTTGGAGCCTAGACAGTCGCATCTTGGCAGGTTGAAAACCATTTATCCCAGACATAAATTATGGTATGGGACAGAATGTTGGACAGGTAAGCGATATGGTTATTTTTTACATGAGACCATGGCTTCAATGTAATGGGCGTTAGGTGAGTATAACTTTGTGTTAGGGCTAGCGGATCTCATGAAATAATAAAGAGATTGATACGAGGTGCGTTCACAGCCCAGGGTCCACCATGCAGAGATGGTACCTGCTGCTATGTAATGGTGGATGGACACATAGCTCACACGTGGGTTAGACTTCACCCCATGTGAAATGGTAGCGAGCTCTGTTGCTTCACAGAGTCACACAAAACGCTGCACCCTATTAGCAGTCACAAGTTGCAGCTGCAAGACACTAGTGGGATCCCTAAGAATCACCCCCACTAATCTGGTGATTGAAATGGCTCTGACCCTCTGTACCTTTTGAGCCCACGCCTGAGGACGCCCTGAGTCAGATGCACAGACCAAGCGGGAATTCCCACCCTATACTGATGGTTGTCAGGAGAGCGCACAAATGGTGCACGGTGCCGTAGAGACGGGCACTGTAACGTGTGCTTAGTATGCAGATAGCACTGTTGGGTGCTAGATAGCTTCCACCATTCGCGAGCAGTCAACAACACGAGGAATGGGAATGATTAAGGATCTTTCATACATTGACAGTCATTCATCTACACACACACATTGTCAAGGTTTACACTAGCACATGGCTGAGCGGCCATGCAAACCTTTTATAGCAGTAGCGCTGAAGGACCTTCCTAATGGTCCAATAGGAGCTGCAACAGGACCTGAGCATGTGACCCCTGACTTTCAATGGGAGGTCACCCCGTGGGCATACTCAGTGTGGGAAAAGCAGGACTTAGTTCCTGAAATGCCTGCTTGCCACTGAACAGTGCTGGCTATAAAGGCAGAGCCTGGAAAGCTAGCAGTACCAAAGCACACAGTATCAGCTTGAGCCAGACACTGGGATCGATGTCTCTGCTGAGCAGGTTCCACTGTGGCTGGAGGAGAATGGGAGACCGCAGTGGACATGGTTCGAGTTTCCCCCTGTGCAGCAGTGGGAGCTCGACACCAAATATTACCCCCCCTCCTTGGGCCTCGCTACATTCAAAGGCTGCAATGAGCAGCGGAGCCCGAATGTGCTCCACAGGTTCCCAGGTTCTGTCCTTCGGGCTGTGACCCAGATAGTCCTTTTTGCCACGTACCATCTTGCACCCCAAGATAGAATTCACCTTGTACTCATCCATGGATGAACCCGATGTCCTGGCAGGTTACTCGGAAAACCGGGACATGTAAACGGGCTTT
Organism: Ranitomeya variabilis; assembly: GCF_051348905.1. NCBI lineage: Eukaryota > Metazoa > Chordata > Amphibia > Anura > Dendrobatidae > Ranitomeya > Ranitomeya variabilis. The sequence continues at coordinate 293,025,435 of NC_135233.1, read as the reverse complement.
AAGAAGGACACATGAAAAGTGTCGGTGATACCCAGATGTGGAGGAAGAGCCAGAAGGTAAACCACAGGATTAACCTGTTCCAGAACCTTGAAGGGACCTAAGTAGCGATGCGCAATCTTAGTGGACTCAACTCACAGCCTGATATTGCGGGTGGAGAGCCACACCAAGTCGCCAGGAGCAAAGGTCGGAGCGGGGCGCCGATGTGCATCGGCAGAGACCCTCATTCTCACCTTTGAGGCCCGGATGGCATCATGTGTGCAGTCCCAGATGTCCCATGCTTCCACTGCCCAGTCTGCCACCCTAGAGTTGGCGGAAGACACAGGCATGGGCACAGGAACCCACGGATGCTGGCCGTAATTAAGGAGGAATGGAGTCTGCCCAGTGGAGTCGGCTACTGCTTTGTTGAAGGCAAACTCCGCCCATGGTAGCAGGGATGCCCAGTCTGTTATGGTCCTGGTGGTAGGAACACATGAACTGATCTGATAGGTAAACCAAAACATAGGACAAGCTCTGGGAATGTGGGAACTTTACTGACCGCAATCCTGATCCTATCAACACACACTATAGGCAGCCGTGGAGCGTTCCTAACTAGGCCTAGACGCCTCTGCACAGCCTGAGAAACTAGCTACCCCTAGAGAGAAACAAAGCCTCACTTGCCTCAGAGAAATATTCCCCAAAGTGAGAGCAGCCCCCACAAATACTAACGGTGAGTTAAGAGGAAAACACAAACATAGAAATGAAAACAGGTTTTAGCAAATGAGGCCCGCTAATAACTAAATAGTCAGAAGATAGCAAGGAATCTGTGCGGTCAGTATAAAATACTACAAAAATTATCCACGCAGAGAATAGAAAAAGACCCCCACACCGACTCACGATGAGAGGGGCGCAACTCCGCACCCCAGAGCTTCCAGCTAGCAATCAAATAGCATATAAGCAAGCTGGACTGAACTCATCATATACTGAGAAACATTTTCAAGTAGCAATGAGCAAAAATAGACTAGCATGAACTTAGCTTCTCCACGAGGAGACAGGTCACAAGGGAAGTCCCAGAGAGATCTGAACCAGTACTGAATACAACGACAGCAGGCAACAAGTAAAGGTCCAGGTGGAGTTAAATAGGCAGCAAGCCTAGCAGGAAACGAGGCAGCTGGAGTCCAGCTACAGACCAGCAGTAACACTCAAAGCCACCTGTTGTGATCCGCTTTTTGGGCTCCCCTAGTAGTGGCTGGTGGTACTGGAGACTTGTGTGTTCTTTTCTGCCTCAGCTCACCTGCTTCCATCAGTTTTGGGAGTTCCCTATTTAGCCTTGCTCTCCAGTCACTTCCTTGCCGGTCATCATTGTAACCTGAGTCTTTCAGTTGCATGTTCCTGCTACCAGTCTGCTGATCAGCTAAGTGGACTCTTGTCCTTTTTGTTTTGTATTTTTTGTCCAGTTTACAGTTTGTCATTTCCTGTTACTGGAAGCTCTTGTGGACTGAAATTCCCACTCCTGTGTCATGAGTTGACACAGGAGTCTTAAAGTAATTTCAGGATGGGTTTTTGAAAGGGTTTTTCAGCTGACCGTGAAGTCCTCTTTTGTATCCTTCCTCTATCTAGTAAGTGGACCTCGCTTTGCTAAATCTACCTTCATACTGTGTATGTCTTTTCCTCTGAACTCACCGTTAATATATGTGGGGGCTACTATCATCTTTGGGGAATTTCACTAGAGGTAAGCCAGGACTGTTCCTTCCTCTTCCAGGCGTAGTTAGTTCTCCGGCTGGCGCATGGCATCTAGGCAGCCATAGGAATGCTTCCTGGCTACTGTTAGTTGTGTGGTAGATTTAGGTCACAGTCAGCTTGAGTTTCCATTACCCGAGGGCTAGTCTGTTATTTTGTGTTTCTGATGTTCCCATGCCATTGGGGAATCATGACAGTATGACCGGCCACTGTTAAAGTAATTGGCAGAAGAAAGGAGAGTAAAAGAAGTCTGTAGATTTTTTTTTTTTTCCTCACATGTTTGCTACTTAGTTGGCTCAGTTGTATTTCTGCTCTATTTACACCCTTGCCTTTCTCTCCTTCTAATCCTTGAATGGCTCTGATCTCTCCGGTTTAAGGATGGACTCTCAGAGTTTGGCTGCAGGTTTAAATAATCTTGCTACGAAGGTTCAGAATTTACAAGATTATGTTATACGTACTCCTATTTCTGAACCTAAGATTCCTACACCAGAGGTATTTTCCGGAGATAGATCTCGGTTTCTGAATTTCAAATGTAATTGTAAATTATTCCTTTCTCTCAGACCTCACTCCTCTGGAGATCCTGTTCAGCAGGTTAAGATTGTGATTTCTTTGCTGCGAGGTGACCCTCAAAATTGGGCATTTTCATTGACACCAGGGGATCCGGCGTTGCTCAATGTGGATGCGTTTTTTCTGGCTTTAGGGTTGCTGTATGAGGAACCTAATTTGGAGATTCAAGCTGAAAAAGCTTTAATAGCCCTGTCTCAAGGGCAAGATGAAGCTGAGATATACTGCCAAAAATTTCGTAAATGGTCTGTGCTTACTCAGTGGAATGAGTGTGCCCTAGCAGCAATTTTCAGAGAAGGCCTTTCTGATGCCGTTAAGGATGTCATGGTGGGGTTTCCTACGCCCACAGGTCTGAATGAGTCCATCACAATGGCGATTCAGATTGATCGGCGTTTGCAGGAGCGCAAACCCGTGCACCATTTGGCGGTATCTTCTGAAGGGACGCCAGAGAAAATGCAATGTGACAGAATTCTGTCAAGAAGCGAGCGGCAGAATTATAGGCGCAAAAATGGCTTGTGCTTCTACTGTGGTGATTCCGCGCATGTTATATCAGCATGCTCTAAACGTACTAGGAAGGTTGACAAGTCTGTTTCTATTGGCACTTTACAGTCTAAATTTCTTCTGTCTGTAACTCTGATTTGTTCATTATCAGTTATTACCGTGGATGCCTATGTGGACTCTGGCGCCGCTCTGAGACTCATGGATTGGTCCTTCGCCAGGCGCTGTGGGTTTGATTTGGAGCCTCTGGAAGTTCCTATACCTCTGAAGGGTATTGATTCTACACCTCTGGCTTGTAATAGACCACAGTTCTGGACGCAAGTGACTATGCGTATGACTCCAGACCATCAGGAGATGATTCGCTTCCTCGTGTTGCATAATTTACATGATGTGTTAGTGCTTGGATTACCATGGTTGCAATCTCATAACCCAGTACTGGACTGGAAAACTATGTCTGTGTTAAGCTGGGGATGTCGGGGGGCTCATGGGGACATACCTTTGGTTTCTATCTCGTCATCTATTCCCTCTGAGGTTCCGGCATTTTTGTCGGATTTTGGGGATATTTTTGAAGAGCCTAAAATTGGTTCTCTCCCTCCCCACAGAGAGTGTGATTGCGCCATAGATCTGATTCCAGGCAGTAAATTTCCAAAGGGTCGTTTGTTTAACCTATCTGTACCTGAGCATGCTGCCATGCGAGAGTATGTTAAGGAGTCCCTGGAAAAGGGACATATTCGTCCTTCTTCATCACCTTTAGGAGCTGGGTTTTTCTTTGTCTCTAAAAAGGATGGCTCGCTGAGGCCTTGTATTGATTATCGACTCCTGAATAAAATTACTGTCAAATATCAGTATCCGTTGCCGCTGCTTACTGATTTGTTTGCTCGCATAAGGGGGGCTAAGTGGTTCTCCAAGATTGATCTCCGTGGGGCGTATAATTTGGTGTGAATTAAGCAAGGGGATGAGTGGAAAACCGCATTTAATACGCCTGAGGGCCACTTTGAGTATTTAGTAATGCCTTTCGGCCTTTCTAATGCACCTTCAGTTTTTCAGTCCTTTATGCATGATATTTTCCGTGAATATCTGGATAAATATATGATTGTGTATTTGGACGATATTTTGATTTTTTTCTGAGGACTGGGGGTCTCATGTTCAGCAGGTCAGGAGGGTTTTTCAGGTCTTGCGGGAGAATTCTCTGTGTGTAAAGGGTTCTAAGTGTGTTTTTGGGGTTCAAAAGATTTCCTTTTTGGGGTACATTTTTTCCCCTTCTTCTGTTGAGATGGACCCTGTCAAGGTTCGGGCTATTTGTGACTGGACGCAGCCTACTTCTCTAAAGGGCCTTCAGAAGTTCTTGGGCTTTGCTAATTTTTATCGTCGATTTATAACTGGTTTTTCTGGTGTTGCTAAGCCTCTTACGGATTTGACTAAGAAGTGTGCTGATGTTGCCAATTGGTCCTCTGCCGCTGTGGAGGCCTTTCGGGAACTTAAGCGCCGCTTTTCGTCTGCCCCTGTGTTGCGCCAGCCTGATGTCTCTCTCCCCTTTCAGGTTGAGGTCGATGCTTCCGAGATCCATGCGGGGGCGGTTTTGTCGCAGAAAAGTTCCGATTGCTCAGTGATGAGACCTTGTGCGTTCTTTTCTCGAAAATTTTCTGCCGCCGAAAGAAATTATGATGTCGGTAATCGGGAGCTTTTGGCCATGAAGTGGGCATTTGAGGAGTGGCGTCATTGGCTTGAGGGTGCTAGACATCAGGTGGTGGTTTTGACTGATCACAAGAATCTGATTTATCTTGAGTCTGCCAGGCGCCTGAATCCTAGACAGGCGCGCTGGTCGTTGTTTTTCTCTCGGTTTAATTTTGTGGTCTCATATCTACCAGGTTCTAAGAATGTGAAGGCAGATGCCCTTTCTAGGAGTTTTGAGCCTGATTCCCCTGGTGATTCGGAACCTACAGGTATCCTTAAGGATGGGGTGATATTATCCGCTATTTCCCCAGATCTGCGACGTGCTTTGCAAGAGTTTCAGGCGGATAGACCTGATCGCTGTCCACCTGGTAGACTGTTTGTTCCTGATGATTGGACCAGTAGAGTCATCTCGGAGGTTCATTCTTCTACGCTGGCGGGTCATCCTGGAATTTTTGGTACCAGGGATTTGGTGGCTAGATCCTTCTGGTGGCCATCTCTGTCTCGAGATGTGCGTGTTTTTGTGCAGTCTTGTGATGTGTGTGCTCGGGCCAAGCCTTGTTGTTCTAGGGCTAGCGGGTTGTTGTTGCCCTTGCCTATTCCGAAGAGGCCTTGGACGCACATCTCGATGGACTTTATTTCTGATCTTCCTGTCTCTCAGAGGATGTCTGTTATCTGGGTGGTGTGTGACCGTTTTTCTAAGATGGTTCATTTGGTGCCATTGCCGAAGTTGCCTTCCTCGTCTGAGTTGGTTCCTTTGTTTTTTCAAAATGTGGTTCGCTTGCATGGTATTCCTGAAAATATCGTTTCTGATAGGGGTACCCAGTTCGTTTCTAGATTTTGGCGGGCATTCTGTGCCAGGTTGGGCATTGATTTGTCTTTTTCGTCTGCCTTCCATCCTCAGACTAATGGCCAGACGGAGCGAACTAATCAGACTTTGGAGACGTATTTGAGGTGTTTTGTGTCTGCGGATCAGGATGATTGGGTTGCCTTTTTGCCATTGGCGGAGTTTGCTCTTAATAATCGGGCTAGTTCGGCCACTTTGGTTTCCCCTTTCTTTTGCAATTCGGGGTTTCATCCCTGTTTTTCTTCTGGTCAGGCGGAGTCTTCGTATTGTCCTGGAGTAGATGCTGTGGTGGATCGGTTGTATCGGATTTGGGATCAAGTGGTGGACAATTTGAATTTGTCCCAGGAGAGGACTCAGCGGTTTGCTAACCGCCAGCGTCGGGTTGGTCCACGCCTTCGTGTTGGGGACTTGGTGTGGTTGTCTTCCCGTTTTGTCGCAATGAGGGTTTCTTCTCCTAAATTTAAGCCTCGGTTCATCGGTCCCTATAGGATTTTGGAGATTATTAACCCTGTTTCCTTTCGTTTGGACCTCCCGGCATCTTTCGCTATCCATAATGTGTTCCATCGGTCGTTGTTGCGGAGATACGAGGTGCCGGTGGTTCCTTCTGCTGAGCCTCCTGCTCCTGTGCTGGTTGAGGGTGAATTGGAGTACATTGTAGAGAAGATCTTGGACTCCCGTATTTCCAGGCGGAGACTCCAGTATCTGGTTAAATGGAAGGGCTATGGTCAGGAAGATAATTCTTGGGTAACTGCCTCTGATGTTCATGCCTCGGATTTGGTTCATGCCTTTCATAGGGCTCATCCAGGTCGCCCTGGCGGTTCTTGTGAGGGTTCGGTGCCCCCTCCTTAAGGGGGGGGGGTACTGTTGTGATCCGCTTTTTGGGCTCCCCTAGTGGTGGCTGGTGGTACTGGAGACTTGTGTGTTCTTTTCTGCCTCAGCTCACCTGCTTCCATCAGTTTTGGGAGTTCCCTATTTAGCCTTGCTCTCCAGTCACTTCCTTGCCGGTCATCATTGTAACCTGTGTCTTTCAGTTGCATGTTCCTGCTACCAGTCTGCTGATCAGCTAAGTGGACTCTTGTCCTTTTTGTTTTGTATTTTTTGTCCAGTTTACAGTTTGTCATTTCCTGTTACTGGAAGCTCTTGTGGACTGAAATTGCCACTCCTGTGTCATGAGTTGACACAGGAGTCTTAAAGTAATTTCAGGATGGGTTTTTGAAAGGGTTTTTCAGCTGACCGTGAAGTCCTCTTTTGTATCCTTCCTCTATCTAGTAAGTGGACCTCGCTTTGCTAAATCTACCTTCATACTGTGTATGTCTTTTCCTCTGAACTCACCGTTAATATATGTGGGGGCTACTATCATCTTTGGGGAATTTCACTAGAGGTAAGCCAGGTCTGTTCCTTCCTCTTCCAGGCGTAGTTAGTTCTCCGGCTGGCGCATGGCATCTAGGCAGCCGTAGGAATGCTTCCTGGCTACTGTTAGTTGTGTGGTAGATTTAGGTCACGGTCAGCTTGAGTTTCCATCACCCGAGGGCTAGTCTGTTATTTTGTGTTTCTGATGTTCCCATGCCATTGGGGAATCATGACAGCCACCAGAGGGAGCCCATGAACAGAACTCACAAAGTACCACTCATGACCACAGGAGGGAGCCCGAGAACGGAATTCACAACAGTACCCCCCACTTGAGGAGGGGTCACCGAACCCTCACCAGAGCCCCCAGGCCAATCAGGACGAGCCAAATGAAAGGCATGAACCAAATCGGCAGCATGGACATCAGAGGCAACAACCCAGGAATTATCCTCCTGACCATAGCCCTTCCATTTAACCAAGTACTGAAGCTTCCGTCTCAAAATACGAGAATCCAAGATCTTCTCCACCACATACTCCAATTCTCCCTCGACCAACACCGGAGCAGGAGGATCAACAGAAGGAACCACAGGCACCACATACCTCCGCAACAATGACCTATGGAACACATTATGAATGGCAAAAGATGCTGGGAGGTCCAAACGAAATGACACAGGATTGAGGATTTCTGAAATCTTATAAGGACCGATGAAATGAGGTTTAAACTTAGGAGAGGAAACCTTCATAGGAACGTAACGAGATGACAACCATACCAAATCCCCCACACGAAGTCGGGGACCCACACAGCGACGGCGACTAGCAAAGCGCTGAGCCTTCTCCTGTGACGTCAAATTGTCCACTACGTGGTTCCAAATCTGCTGCAACCTATCCACCACAGAATCCACCCCAGGACAGTCAGAAGGCTCAACCTGACCTGAGGAAAAACGGGGATGAAAACCAGAATTACTAAAAAAAGGCGAAACCAAAGTAGCAGAACTAGCCCGATTACTGAGGGCGAACTCAGCCAAAGGCAAAAAAGTCACCCAATCATCCTGATCAGCAGAAACAAAACATCTCAGATAAACTTCCAAGGTCTGATTAGTTCGTTCGGTTTGGCCATTTGTCTGAGGATGGAAGGCCGAAGAAAAAGACAAATCAGTGCCCATCTTAGCACAAAAGGACCGTCAAAATCTGGACACAAACTGGGATCCTCTGTCAGACACAATTTTCTCCGGAATACCATGCAAATGAACCACATTCTGAAAAAACAGCGGAACTAAATCAGAGGAGGAGGGCAACTTAGGCAAGGGCACCAAATGGACCATTTTAGAAAAACGATCACAAACCACCCAGATGACAGACATCCTCTGAGAGAGTGGAAGATCCGAAATAAAATCCATGGAAATATGCGTCCAAGGCCTCTTCGGGACAGGCAAAGGCAAAAGCAATCCACTGGCACGAGAACAGCAAGGCTTGGCCCGAGCACAAATCCCACAGGACTGCACAAAGGATCGCACATCCCGCGACAAGGAAGGCCACCAAAAGGACCTGGCCACCAGATCCCTGGTACCAAAAATCCCAGGATGACCCGCCAACACAGAAGAATGAACCTCGGAAATAACTCTACTGGTCCATTTATCCGGGACAAACAGTCTCTCCGGTGGACAACGGTCAGGTCTATCGGCCTGAAATTCTTGCAGCACCCGCCGCAAATCAGGGGAGATGGCAGACAAAATCACCCCCTCTCTGAGGATACCAGCCGGCTCAGAAACTCCCGGAGAGTCAGGCACAAAACTCCTAGAAAGGGCATCAGCCTTCACATTCTTTGAGCCCGGAAGGTACGAAACCACGAAATCAAAACGGGAGAAAAACAGCGACCAACGAGCTTGTCTAGGATTTAACCGCTTGGCATACTCGAGATAAATCAAATTCTTGTGATCTGTCAAGACCACCACGCGATGCTTGGCTCCCTCAAGCCAATGTCGCCACTCCTCGAATGCCCATTTCATTGCCAACAACTCCCGATTACCAACATCATAATTCCGCTCGGCAGGCGAAAACTTTCTAGAAAAGAAAGCACATGGTCTCATCACCGAGCCATCAGAGCTTCTCTGTGACAAGACAGCCCCTGCTCCAATCTCAGAAGCAACAACCTCGACCTGAAAGGGAAGAGAGACATCAGGCTGACGTAAGGCAGGAGCCGAAGATAACCGACGTTTCATCTCCTGAAAGGCCTCAACGGCCGCAGAAGACCAATTCGTCACATCAGCACCCTTTCTAGTCAAATCCGTCAAAGGTTTAACCACACTAGAAAAATTAGTGATGAAGCGACGGTAAAAATTAGCAAAGCCCAAGAACTTCTGAAGACTCTTCACCGATGTAGGTTGAGTCCAGTCATAGATGGCCTGGACTTTAACTGGATCCATCTCGATAGTAGAAGGGGAAAAAATAAAGCCCAAAAAGGAAACCTTCTGGACTCCAAAGAGACATTTAGAGCCCTTCACAAACAAGGCATTGGCACGCAGGACCTGAAACACCATCCTGACCTGCTTCACATGAGACTCCCAATCATCAGAAAAGACCAAAATATCATCCAGGTACACAATCATAAATCTATCCAGATACTCTCGGAAGATGTCGTGTATGAAGGACTGAAACAAGGAAGGGGCATTAGAAAGCCCAAAAGGCATCACCAAGTACTCAAAATGACCTTCGGGTGTTGTGTATCCGCTTTTTGGGCTCCCCTGGTGGTTGCTGGTGGTACTGGTAACTTGTTTGCACTTTGCTTCTTCTGTTCACCTGCTTCCATCAGTGTTTGGGAGTTTCCTATTTAGCCTTGCTCTCCAGTCATTTCCTTGCCGGTCATCATTGTAACCAGAGCCTTCGGTTGCATGTTCCTGCTACTAGTCTGCTGATCAGCTAAGTGGACTTTGTCCTTTTGTTTTGTACCTTTTGTCCAGTTTGCAGTTTTTGTAATTCTCTGTAGCTGGAAGCTCTTGCGGGCTGAAATTGCCACTCCTGTGTCATGATTTGACACAGGAGTCTTAAAGTAATTTCAGGATGGTTTTTGAAAGGGTTTTCAGTTGACCGTGAAGTCCTCTTTTGTATCCTTCTGCTATCTAGTAAGTGGACCTCTCTTTGCTAAATCTACTTTCATACTGTGTATGTCTTTTCCTCTTAATTCACCGTTATTACATGTGGGGGGCTGCTATCATCTTTTGGGGTATTTCCCTAGAGGTAAGCCAGGTCTGTTTCTTCCTCTACCAGGCGTAGTTAGTCCTCCGGCTGGCGCGTGGCATATAGGAAGCCGTAGGTATGCTCCCTGGCTACTGTTAGTTGTGTGGTAGATTTAGCTCACGGTCAACTCGAGTTTCCATCACCCGAGAGCTCGTACGTTACTTATATGTTTCTTACGTTCCCTTGCCATTGGGAACCATGACAGTATGACCGGCCTGTGTTAAACTTATTGGCAGAAGAAAGGAGAGAAAAAAGAAGTCTGTAGATTTTTTTTTTTTTCCCTTTTTTCCTCTATGCTTGCTCCATAGTTGGATCTGTTGTATTTCAGCTTTAATTACAGCCTTTGCCTTTCTCTCCTTATAATCCTTGAATGGCTCTGAGCTCACCTGTTTAAAGATGGATCCTCAGAGTTTGGCTGCAGGTTTAAATAATCTTGCTACAAAGGTTCAAAATTTACAAGATTTTGTTATACATGCTCCTATTTCTGAACCTAAAATCCCTACACCAGAGGTGTTTTCCGGAGATAGATCTCGGTTTTTGAATTTCAAATATAATTGTAAATTATTCCTTTCTCTCAGACCTCACTCCTCAGGAGATCCTGTCCAGCAGGTTAAGATTGTAATCTCTTTGCTGCGAGGTGAACCTCAAAATTGGGCATTTTCATTGGCACCAGGGGATCCTGCGTTGCTCAATGTGGATGCGTTTTTCCTGGCTTTAGGGTTGCTTTATGAGGAACCTAATTTGGAGATTCAAGCTGAAAAAGCTTTGATAGCCCTATCTCAAGGGCAAGATGAAGCGGAGATATACTGCCAAAAATTTCGTAGGTGGTCTGTGCTTACTCAGTGGAATGAGTGCGCCTTAGTGGCAAATTTCAGAGAGGGCCTTTCTGATGCCGTTAAAGATGTTATGGTCGGGTTCCCTGCGCCTACAGGTCTGAATGAGTCCATGACAATGGCAATTCAGATTGATCGGCGTTTGCGGGAGCGCAAACCCGTGCACCATTTGGCGGTATCTTCTGAAGAGACGCCAGAGAAAATGCAATGTGACAGAGTTATGTCCAGAAGCGAGCGGCAGAATTATAGGCATAAAAATGGGTTATGCTTCTATTGTGGTGATTCTGCTCATGTTATATCGGCATGCTCGAAGCGTACTAGGAAGGTTGACAAGTCCATTTCAATTGGCACTTTACAGTCCAAATTTATTTTGTCTGTAACCTTGATTTGTTCATTATCAGTTATTACCGTGGATGCCTATGTGGACTCTGGCTCCGCTCTGAGTCTTATGGACTGGTCCTTTGCCAGGCGCTGTGGGTTTGATTTAGAGCCTCTGGAAGTCCCTATACCTCTGAAGGGTATTGATTCTACACCTTTGGCTTGTAATAAACCACAGTTCTGGACGCAAGTGACTATGCGTATGACTCCAGACCATCAGGAGGTGATTCGCTTCCTTGTGTTGTACAATTTACATGATGTTTTGGTGCTTGGATTACCATGGTTACAGTCTCATAAACCAGTCCTTGACTGGAAGGCTATGTCTGTGTTAAGCTGGGGATGTCGGGGGGCTCATGGGGACACTCCTATGGTGTCCATTTCGTCATCTATTCCATCTGAGATTCCGGCATTTTTGTCTGATTATCGTGATATTTTTGAAGAGCCTAAGATTGGTTCACTCCCTCCTCACAGGGATTGTGATTGCGCCATAGATCTGATTCCTGGCAGTAAATTTCCAAAGGGTCGTTTGTTTAACCTATCTGTACCTGAACATGCTGCTATGCGCGAGTATATTAAGGAGTCCCTGGAAAAGGGACATATTCGTCCTTCTTCATCACCTTTAGGAGCCGGTTTTTTCTTTGTCTCTAAAAAGGATGGCTCTCTGAGGCCTTGTATTGATTATCGTCTCCTGAATAAAATTACAGTCAAATATCAGTATCCGTTGCCTTTGCTGACTGATTTGTTTGCTCGCATAAGGGGGGCTAAGTGGTTCTCTAAGATTGATCTTCGTGGGGCATATAATTTGGTGCGAATTAAGCAGGGGGATGAGTGGAAGACCGCATTTAATACGCCTGAGGGCCATTTTGAGTATTTGGTAATGCCTTTCGGCCTTTCTAATGCACCTTCTGTCTTTCAGTCCTTAATGCATGATATTTTCCGTGAATATTTGGATAAATTTATGATTGTGTACTTGGATGATATTTTGATTTTTTCTGATGACTGGGAGTCTCATGTTCAGCAGGTCAGGAGGGTTTTTCAGGTTTTGCGGGAGAATTCTTTGTGTGTAAAGGGTTCAAAGTGTGTTTTTGGGGTTCAAAAAATTTCATTTTTGGGGTATATTTTTTCCCCTTCTTCTATTGAGATGGACCCTGTCAAGGTTCGGGCTATTTACGACTGGACGCAGCCTACTTCTCTGAAGAGTCTCCAGAAATTCTTGGGCTTTGCTAATTTTTATCGTCGATTTATAGCTGGTTTTTCTGGCGTTGCTAAACCTCTGACGGATTTGACTAAAAAGGGTGCTGATGTTGCCAATTGGTCCCCTGCTGCCGTGGAGGCCTTTCGGGAGCTTAAGCGCCGCTTTTTGTCTGCCCCTGTGTTGCGCCAGCCTGATGTTTCTCTTCCCTTTCAGGTTGAGGTCGATGCTTCCGAGATCGGAGCGGGGGCGGTTTTGTCGCAGAAAAGTTCCGACTGCTCAGTGATGAGACCTTGTGCGTTCTTTTCGCGAAAATTTTCGGCCGCCGAGCGAAACTATGATGTTGGTAATCGGGAGCTTTTGGCCATGAAGTGGGCATTTGAGGAGTGGCATCATTGGCTTGAGGGTGCCAGACATCAGGTTGTAGTTTTGACTGATCACAAGAATTTAATTTATTTGGAGTCTGCCAGGCGCCTGAATCCTAGACAGGCACGTTGGTCGTTGTTCTTTTCCCGGTTTAATTTTGTGGTCTCGTACTTACCGGGTTCTAGGAATGTGAAAGCAGATGCTCTTTCTAGGAGTTTTGAGCCTGACTCTCCTGGGAATTCTGAACCTGCTGGTGTCCTTAAGGATGGAGTGGTTTTGTCTGCTGTCTCTCCAGATTTGCGACGTGCTTTGCAAGAATTTCAGGCGGATAGACCTGATCGTTGTCCGTCTGGTAGACTGTTTGTTCCTGACGAGTGGACCACTAGAGTCATCTCAGAAGTTCATTCTTCTACTCTGGCAGGTCATCCGGGAATTTTTGGCACCAGAGATTTGGTGGCTAGATCCTTCTGGTGGCCTTCCCTGTCTCGAGATGTGCGTGTTTTTGTGCAGTCTTGGGATATGTGTGCTCGGGCCAAGCCTTGTTGTTCTAGGGCTAGTGGGTTGTTGTTGCCCTTGCCTATTCCGAAGAGGCCTTGGACGCACATCTCTATGGACTTTATTTCTGATCTCCCTGTTTCTCAGAAGATGTCTGTCATCTGGGTGGTGTGTGACCGTTTTTCTAAAATGGTTCATTTGGTGCCATTGCCTAAGTTGCCTTCCTCATCTGAGTTGGTCCCTCTGTTTTTTCAAAATGTGGTTCGCTTGCATGGTATTCCGGAAAACATCATTTCTGACAGGGGTACCCAGTTCGTGTCTAGATTTTGGCGGGCAGTCTGTGCCAGGTTGGGCATTGATTTGTCCTTTTCGTCTGCATTCCATCCTCAGACCAATGGCCAGATGGAGCGAACTAATCAAACTTTGGAGACTTATTTGAGGTGTTTTGTGTCTGCGGATCAGGATGATTGGGTTGCCTTTCTGCCGTTGGCGGAGTTTGCTCTTAATAATCGGGCTAGTTCTGCCACTTTGGTTTCTCCTTTCTTTTGCAATTCAGGGTTTCATCCGCGTTTTTCATCTGGTCAGGTTGAATCTTCGGATTGTCCTGGAGTGGATGCGGTGGTGGATCGGTTGCATCGGATTTGGGGACAAGTGGTGGATAATTTGGAATTGTCCCAGGAGAGGACTCAGCAGTTTGCTAACCGTCGTCGTCGTGTTGGTCCCCACCTTCGCGTTGGGGACTTGGTGTGGTTGTCTTCCCGTTTTGTCCCTATGAGGGTTTCTTCTCCCAAATTTAAGCCTCGGTTCATCGGTCCTTATAGGATTTTGGAGATTCTTAACCCTGTTTCCTTTCGTTTGGACCTCCCGGCATCTTTCGCTATCCATAATGTGTTCCATCGGTCGTTGTTGCGGAGATATGAGGTACCGGTGGTTCCTTCTACTGAACCTCCTGCTCCTGTGCTGGTGGAGGGTGAATTGGAGTACGTCGTAGAGAAGATCTTGGACTCCCGTATTTCCAGACGGAGACTTCAATATCTGGTTAAATGGAAAGGCTATGGTCAGGAAGATAATTCTTGGGTAACTGCCTCTGATGTTCATGCCTCGGATTTGGTTCGTGCCTTTCATAGGGCTCATCCAGATCGCCCTGGCGGTTCTTGTGAGGGTTCAGTGCCCCCTCCTTAAGGGGAGGGTACTGTTGTGTATCCGCTTTTTGGGCTCCCCTGGTGGTTGCTGGTGGTACTGGTGACTTGTTTGCACTTTGCTTCTTCTGTTCACCTGCTTCCATCAGTGTTTGGGAGTTTCCTATTTAGCCTTGCTCTCCAGTCATTTCCTTGCCGGTCATCATTGTAACCAGAGCCTTCGGTTGCATGTTCCTGCTACTAGTCTGCTGATCAGCTAAGTGGACTTTGTCCTTTTGTTTTGTACCTTTTGTCCAGTTTGCAGTTTTTGTAATTCTCTGTAGCTGGAAGCTCTTGCGGGCTGAAATTGCCACTCCTGTGTCATGAGTTGACACAGGAGTCTTAAAGTAATTTCAGGATGGTTTTTGAAAGGGTTTTCAGTTGACCGTGAAGTCCTCTTTTGTATCCTTCTGCTATCTAGTAAGTGGACCTCTCTTTGCTAAATCTACTTTCATACTGTGTATGTCTTTTCCTCTTAATTCACCGTTATTACATGTGGGGGGCTGCTATCATCTTTTGGGGTATTTCCCTAGAGGTAAGCCAGGTCTGTTTCTTCCTCTACCAGGCGTAGTTAGTCCTCCGGCTGGCGCGTGGCATATAGGAAGCCGTAGGTATGCTCCCTGGCTACTGTTAGTTGTGTGGTAGATTTAGCTCACGGTCAACTCGAGTTTCCATCACCCGAGAGCTCGTTCGTTACTTATATGTTTCTTACGTTCCCTTGCCATTGGGAACCATGACATTCGGGTGTATTAAATGCTGTTTTCCATTCATCGCCCTGCTTTATACGCACAAGATTATAAGCTCCTCGAAGATCTATCTTGGTGAACCAACTAGCCCCCCTAATACGAGCAAACAGATCGGACAGCAGAGGCAAAGGGTACTGAAATTAGACCGTGATTTTATTTAGAAGGCGATAATCTATACAGGGTCTCAGAGAACCATCCTTCTTGGCCACAAAAAAAGAACCCTGCACCCAAAGGTGACGAGGACGGACGAATATGCCCTTTCTCCAAAGACTCCTTTATATAAGTCCGCATAGCGGTATGTTCTGGTACAGATAAATTAAAAAGTCGACCCTTAGGGAACTTACTACCAGGAATCAAATTTATAGCACAATCACAATCCCTATGAGGAGGTAGGGCACTGGATTTGGGCTCATCAAATACATCCTGGTAATCCGACAAAAATTCAGGGACTTCAGAAGGAGTAGAAGAAGCAATTGACACCAAAGGAACATCGCCATGTACCCCTTGACAACCCCAACTTGACACAGACATTGCTTTCCAATCCAGGACTGGATTATGAACCTGCAGCCATGGCAGACCCAACACGACAACATCATGCAAATTATGTAACACCAGAAAGCGAATAACCTCCTGATGTGCAGGAGTCATGCACATAGTCACTTGAGTCCAGTACTGAGGCTTATTCTTGGCCAATGGCGTAGCATCAATTCCCTTTAGTGGAATAGGGAATTGCAATGGCTCCAAGATAAAACCACAGCGCCTGGCAAATGACAAATCCATCAAATTCAGGGCAGCGCCTGAATCCACAAAAGCCATAACAGAGTAGGATGACAGAGAGCAAATCAAAGTAACAGACAAAATGAATTTAGGCTGTACCGTACCAATGGTGACAGACTTAGCGAACCTTTTTGTGCGCTTAGAACAGTCAGAGATAACATGAGTGGAGTCACCACAGTAAAAGCACAACCCATTCTGACGTCTGTGATTTTGCCGTTCAATTCTGGTCAGAATCCTGTCACATTGCATAGACTCAGGCTTCTGTTCAGAAAACACCGCCAGATGGTGCACAGGTTTGCACTCCCACAAACGCCGATCAATCTGAATGGCCAAAGACATTGACTCATTCAGACCCGCAGGCGTGGGGAACCCCACCATAACATCCTTAAGGGCTTCAGAAAGACCCTTTCTGAAAATCGCTGCCAGGGCACACTCATTCCATTGATTGAGCACAGACCACTTCCTAAACTTCTGACAGTAAACCTCTGCTTCATCCTGACCCTGAGAGAGAGCCAGCAAAATCTTTTCTGCTTGGTCCACTAGATTAGGTTCCTCATAAAGCAATCCAAGCTCCAGAAAAAATGCATCCACATTTAGCAATGCAGGATCTCCTGGCGCCAGGGAGAATGCCCAATCTTGAGGGTCACCACGTAACAAAGAAATAATAATTTTAACTTGCTGAGCAGGATCACCAGAGGAACGAGGTCTCAGAGAAAGAAACAATTTGCAATTATTTTTGAAATTCAAAAACCTAGACCTATCTCCAGAGAACAGCTCAGGAATTGGTATTTTAGGTTCTGACATAGGACTGTGAATGACATAATCCTGAATGCTTTGTATCCTTGTAGCGAGCTGATCCACACAAGAGGACAGACCTTGAATGTCCTTATCTGCAGCTGAGTCCTGAACCACCCAGAGATTAAGGGGAGGAGAGAGGCTAAACACACTGCAGAGGAAAAAAAAACCTCAGAGCTTCTCTTATCCCTCTTTTGCGATGCATTAACACTTTACGGGCCTGCTGTACTGTTATGGTCCTGGTGGTAGGAACACATGAACTGACCTGATAGGTAAACCAAAACATAGGACAAGCTCTGGGAATGTGGGAACTTTACTGACCGCAATCCTGATCCTATCAACACACACTATAGGCAGCCGTGGAGCGTTCCTAACTAGGCCTAGACGCCTCTGCACAGCCTGAGAAACTAGCTACCCCTAGAGAGAAACAAAGCCTCACTTGCCTCAGAGAAATTTTCCCCAAAGTGAGAGCAGCCCCCACAAATACTAACAGTGAGTTAAGAGGAAAACACAAACATAGAAATGAAAACAGGTTTTAGCAAATGAGGCCCGCTAATAACTAAATAGTCAGAAGATAGCAAGGAATCTGTGCGGTCAGTATAAAATACTACAAAAATTATCCACGCAGAGAATACAAAAAGACCCCCACACCGACTCACAATGTGAGGGGCGCAACTCCGCACCCCAGAGCTTCCAGCTAGCAATCAAATAGCATATAAGCAAGCTGGACTGAACTCATCATATACTGAGAAACATTTTCAAATAGCAATGAGCAAAAATAGACTAGCATGAACTTAGCTTCTCCACAAGGAGACAGGTCACAAGGGAAGTCCCAGAGAGATCTGAACCAGTACTGAATACAACGACAGCAGGCAACAAGTAAAGGTCCAGGTGGAGTTAAATAGGCAGCAAGCCTAGCAGGAAACGAGGCAGCTGGAGTCCAGCTACAGACCAGCAGTAACACTCAAAGCCACCAGAGGGAGCCCATGAACAGAACTCACAAAGTACCACTCATGACCACAGGAGGGAGCCCGAGAACGGAATTCACAACACCAGTCATCCTGCCTGGCAGAGACAAAATGTCATAGGTATGTTACCAGGGTCTGGTTGGCCCTCTACCAACCCATTCTTCTCGAATGGTACGCTAAAGAGAGATTCAGCTCAATACGAAGTAGGCATCAAAGCTCTCTCCAGAAAAGAGATGCAAACTTGGGACCCTGGTCACTGACAATTTTATCAGGTATACCGTGTAAGTGGAAGACATGTTTGACAAACAACGCCACCAAGGCCCGTGCAGAAGGTAACCGTGGGAGAGGCACCAAATGCACCATTTTAGAGAAATGATCAGTAACTACCCAAATAACAGTACAGTTTTGGGTCCATCCCAACCATCTCCCAGGGCCTATCAGCCACCGGTAGGGGGTAAAGTAGCCCAGCAGGCCATTGTCGAGAAGACCTATTCTTGGCGCAGGAGACACACACCCGAATAGAGTCTTCGACGTCACGGGCCATATGCGGCCACCAGTATGTCCTTGCCAGTAGCTCTGATGTCCTCTTGATCCAAAAGTGTCCACCCACCCTGGACGAGTGAGCCCAAGAGAGAACCTCCAGTCACAAATTAGCTGGCATGAAAGTCTTGCCCGGGGGCACAGATTCTAGAGACACCGAAGCCACAGTTCTCAGACTCTTGGAGAGGACAATTAGCCGAGGCTCCCTGTCATGATTCCCCAATGGCATGGGAACATCAGAAACACAAAATAACAGACTAGCCCTCGGGTGATGGAAACTCAAGCTGACCGTGACCTAAATCTACCACAAAACTAACAGTAGCCAGGAAGCATTCCTACGGCTGCCTAGATGCCATGCGCCAGCCGGAGAACTAACTACGCCTGGAAGAGGAAGGAACAGACCTGGCTTACCTCTAGTGAAATTCCCCAAAGATGATAGTAGCCCCCACATATATTAACGGTGAGTTCAGAGGAAAAGACATACACAGTATGAAGGTAGATTTAGCAAAGCGAGGTCCACTTACTAGATAGAGGAAGGATACAAAAGAGGACTTCACGGTCAGCTGAAAAACCCTTTCAAAAACCCATCCTGAAATTACTTTAAGACTCCTGTGTCAACTAATGACACAGGAGTGGCAATTTCAGTCCACAAGTCTCCAGTACCACCAGCCACCACTAGGGGAGCCCAAAAAGCGGATCACAACAGTACCCCCCCTTAAGGAGGGGGCACCGAACCCTCACAAGAACCGCCAGGGCGACCTGGATGAGCCCTATGAAAGGCACGAACCAAATCCGAGGCATGAACATCAGAGGCAGTTACCCAAGAATTATCTTCCTGACCATAGCCCTTCCATTTAACCAGATACTGGAGTCTCCGCCTGGAAATACGGGAGTCCAAGATCTTCTCTATAACGTACTCCAATTCACCCTCAACCAGCACAGGAGCAGGAGGCTCAGCAGAAGGAACCACCGGCACCTCGTATCTCCGCAACAACGACCGATGGAACACATTATGGATAGCGAAAGATGCCGGGAGGTCCAAACGAAAGGAAACAGGGTTAATAATCTCCAAAATCCTATAGGGACCGATGAACCGAGGCTTAAATTTAGGAGAAGAAACCCTCATTGGGACAAAACGGGAAGACAACCACACCA
The DNA here is from genome assembly GCF_051348905.1 of Ranitomeya variabilis. Taxonomy (NCBI): domain Eukaryota; kingdom Metazoa; phylum Chordata; class Amphibia; order Anura; family Dendrobatidae; genus Ranitomeya; species Ranitomeya variabilis. The sequence continues at coordinate 293,006,135 of NC_135233.1, read as the reverse complement.
AGTCCCCAACACGAAGGCGAGGACCAACCCGACGCTGGCAGTTAGCAAACCGCTGAGTCCTCTCCTGGGACAAATTCAAATTGTCCACCACTTGTTCCCAAATCCGATACAACCGATCCACCACAGCATCTACTCCAGGACAATCCGAAGACTCCGCCTGACCAGAAGAAAAACGGGGATGAAACCCCGAATTGCAAAAGAAAGGGGAAACCAAAGTGGCCGAACTAGCCCGATTATTAAGAGCAAACTCCGCCAACGGCAAAAAGGCAACCCAATCATCCTGATCCGCAGACACAAAACACCTCAAATACGTCTCCAAAGTCTGATTAGTTCGCTCCGTCTGGCCATTAGTCTGAGGATGGAAGGCAGACGAAAAAGACAAATCAATGCCCAACCTGGCACAGAATGCCCGCCAAAATCTAGAAACGAACTGGGTACCCCTATCAGAAACGATATTTTCAGGAATACCATGCAAGCGAACCACATTTTGAAAAAACAAAGGAACCAACTCAGACGAGGAAGGCAACTTCGGCAATGGCACCAAATGAACCATCTTAGAAAAACGGTCACACACCACCCAGATAACAGACATCCTCTGAGAGACAGGAAGATCAGAAATAAAGTCCATCGAGATGTGCGTCCAAGGCCTCTTCGGAATAGGCAAGGGAAACAACAACCCGCTAGCCCTAGAACAACAAGGCTTGGCCCGAGCACACACATCACAAGACTGCACAAAAACACGCACATCTCGAGACAGAGATGGCCACCAGAAGGATCTAGCCACCAAATCCCTGGTACCAAAAATTCCAGGATGACCCGCCAGCGTAGAAGAATGAACCTCCGAGATGACTCTTCTGGTCCAATCATCAGGAACAAACAGTCTACCAGGTGGACAGCGATCAGGTCTATCCGCCTGAAACTCTTGCAAAGCACGTCGCAGATCTGGGGAAATAGCAGATAATATCACCCCATCCTTAAGGATACCTGTAGGTTCCGAATCACCAGGGGAATCAGGCTCAAAACTCCTAGAAAGGGCATCTGCCTTCACATTCTTAGAACCTGGTAGATATGAGACCACAAAATTAAACCGAGAGAAAAACAACGACCAGCGCGCCTGTCTAGGATTCAGGCGCCTGGCAGACTCAAGATAAATCAGATTCTTGTGATCAGTCAAAACCACCACCTGATGTCTAGCACCCTCAAGCCAATGAAGCCACTCCTCAAATGCCCACTTCATGGCCAAAAGCTCCCGATTACCGACATCATAATTTCTTTCGGCGGCAGAAAATTTTCGAGAAAAGAACGCACAAGGTCTCATCACTGTTGTGAATTTGGATTCTGGGCTCCCCCGGTGGCTACTGGTGGAATTGAACTGGTGTTGTCATCTTCTCTGTTCACCTGTTCCCATCAAGATGTGGGAGTCGCTATATAACCTTGCTGCTCTGTTAGTTGCTTGCCGGTCAACAATGTTATCAGAAGCCTCTCTGTGCTTGTTCCTGCTCCTAGACAACTACTAGATAAGTTGGACTCTTGTCCATGTGTGTTTTTGCATTTTTGTTCCAGTTCACAGCTGAAGTTTCGTTACTGTGTCTGGAAAGCTCTTGTGAACAGGAATTGCCACTCTGGTGTTATGAGTTAATGCCAGAGTTTTAAAGTAATTCCTGGATGGTGTTTTGATAGGGTTTTCAGCTGACCATGAAAGTGTCCTTTCTGTCTTCTGCTATGTAGTAAGTGGACCTCAAATTTGCTAAACCTATTTTCATACTACGTTTGTAATTTCATCTTAATTCACCGCCAATACATGTGGGGGGCCTCTGTCTCCTTTCGGGGTATTTCTCTAGAGGTGAGCTAGGACTAATATTTTCCTCTGCTAGCATTATTTAGTCCTCCGGCTGGTGCTGGGCATCTAGAATCAACGTAGGCATGCTACCCGGCCACTGCTAGTTGTGCGTTAGGTTTAGTTCATGGTCAGCTCAGTTTCCATCTTCCAAGAGCTAGTTCCTATATATGCTGATGCTATGTTCTCTTGCCATTGAGAACATGACAGTTTGACCGGCCCACTAAAGGGTTAAAATCCTTGGCTAAGAAAGGAGAGAAATAAGAAGTCTGCTGAGAATTTTTTTTTTTTTTTTTTTCCTCCTTCTAATCTTTGAATGGTTCTGTGTCCACCTGTTTGTAATGGATCTTCAGAGTGTGACTGCAGGTTTGAATAATCTCGCCACGAAGGTACAAAATTTGCAAGACTTTGTTTGTCATGCACCTGTATCTGAGCCGAGAATTCCTTTGCCGGAATTTTTCTCGGGGAATAGATCTGGGTTTCAGAATTTTCGAAATAATTGCAAATTATTTTTGTCCCTGAAATTTCGCTCTGCCGGAGACCCTGCACAGCAGGTCAGGATTGTGATTTCCTTGCTCCGGGGCGACCCTCAAGACTGGGCTTTTTCATTGACACCAGGGGATCCTGCGTTGCTCAATGTGGATGCGTTTTTTCTGGCCTTGGGGTTGCTTTATGACGAACCTCATTTGGAGCTTCAGGCAGAAAAAACTTTGATGTCCCTATCTCAGGGGCAAGATGAAGCGGAAATTTACTGTCAAAGATTCCGTAAATGGTCTGTGCTTACTCAGTGGAATGAGTGCGCCCTGGCGGCGACTTTCAGAGAGGGTCTCTCTGATGCCATTAAGGATGTTATGGTGGGGTTCCCTGTGCCTGCGGGTCTGAATGAGTCCATGACAATGGCTATTCAGATCGATAGGCGTTTGCGGGAGCGCAAACCAGTGCACCATCTGGCGGTGTCCACTGAGAAGTCGCCAGAGAGTATGCAGTGTGATAGAATTCTGTCCCGAAGCGAGCGGCAGAATTTTAGACGGAAAAATGGGTTGTGTTTCTATTGTGGTGATTCTACTCATGTTATATCAGCATGCTCTAAGCGCACTAAAAAGCTTGATAAATCTGTTTCCATTTGCACCTTACCGTCTAAGTTTATTCTATCTGTGACCCTGATTTGCTCTTTGTCATCTATTACTACGGACGCCTATGTCGACTCTGGCGCCGCTTTGAGTCTTATGGATTGGTCCTTTGCTAAACGCTGTGGGTATGATTTAGAGCCTTTGGAGACTCTTATTCCTCTGAAGGGGATTGACTCCACCCCATTGGCTAATAATAAACCACAATACTGGACCCAAGTAACTATGCGTATTAATCCGGATCACCAGGAGATTATTCGCTTTCTGGTGCTGTATAATCTACATGATGATTTGGTGCTAGGATTGCCTTGGCTGCAATCTCACAACCCAGTCCTCGACTGGAAAGCTATGTCTGTGTTGAGCTGGGGATGTAAGGGGGCTCATGGGGATGTACCTGTGGTTTCCATTTCATCATCTATTCCCTCTGAAATTCCTGAGTTCCTGTCTGACTATCGTGACGTCTTTGAAGAATCCAAGCTTGGTTCATTACCTCCGCACCGAGAGTGCGATTGTGCCATAGATTTAATCCCGGGTAGTAAATACCCAAAGGGTCGTTTATTTAATCTGTCTGTGCCTGAACATGCTGCTATGCGAGAATATATAAAGGAGTCCTTGGAAAAGGGACATATTCGTCCATCGTCATCTCCCTTAGGAGCCGGTTTTTTCTTTGTGTCAAAAAAAGACGGCTCTTTGAGACCATGTATCGATTATCGGCTTTTGAATAAAATCACTGTAAAATATCAATACCCATTGCCGTTGCTGACTGATTTGTTTGCTCGCATAAAGGGGGCCAAGTGGTTCTCTAAGATTGATCTCCGTGGGGCGTATAATTTGGTGCGTATCAGGCAGGGGGATGAGTGGAAAACCGCATTTAATACGCCCGAGGGCCACTTTGAGTATTTAGTGATGCCTTTTGGTCTTTCAAATGCTCCGTCAGTTTTCCAGTCCTTTATGCATGATATTTTTCGCGATTATTTGGATAAATTTATGATTGTGTATCTGGATGATATTCTGATTTTTTCGGATGACTGGGACTCTCATGTCCAGCAAGTCAGGAGGGTTTTCCAGGTTTTGCGGTCTAATTCTTTGTGTGTGAAGGGTTCTAAGTGTGTTTTTGGGGTACAGAGGATTTCCTTTTTGGGATATATTTTTTCTCCCTCTTCCATTGAAATGGATCCTGTCAAGGTTCAAGCTATTTGTGATTGGACGCAGCCCTCTTCTCTTAAGAGTCTTCAGAAATTTTTGGGCTTTGCTAACTTTTATCGTCGATTTATTGCTGGTTTTTCGGATATTGCTAAACCATTGACCGATTTGACTAAGAAGGGTGCTGATGTTGCTGATTGGTCCCCTGACGCTGTGGAGGCCTTTCGGGAGCTTAAGCGCCGTTTTTCCTCTGCCCCTGTGTTGCGTCAGCCTGATGTTGCTCTACCTTTTCAGGTTGAGGTCGACGCTTCTGAGATCGGAGCTGGGGCAGTGTTGTCGCAGAAAAGTTCTGACTGCTCCGTGATGAGGCCTTGTGCCTTCTTTTCCCGTAAATTTTCGCCCGCTGAGCGGAATTATGATGTTGGGAATCGGGAGCTTTTGGCCATGAAGTGGGCTTTTGAGGAGTGGCGCCATTGGCTTGAGGGGGCCAGACATCAGGTGGTGGTATTGACTGACCACAAAAACTTGATTTATCTTGAGACCGCCAGGCGCCTGAATCCTAGACAGGCGCGCTGGTCATTATTTTTCTCTCGGTTTAATTTTGTGGTGTCATACCTACCGGGTTCTAAGAATGTTAAGGCGGATACCCTTTCTAGGAGTTTTGAGCCTGACTCGCCTGGTAACTCTGAGCCCACAGGTATCCTTAAGGATGGAGTGGTATTGTCAGCCGTTTCTCCAGACCTGCGGCGGGCCTTGCAGGAGTTTCAGGCGGATAGACCGGATCGTTGCCCACCTGATAAACTGTTTGTTCCTGATGATTGGACCAGTAGAGTCATCTCTGAGGTTCATTCTTCTGCGTTGGCAGGTCATCCTGGCATTTTTGGAACCAGGGATTTGGTGGCAAGGTCCTTCTGGTGGCCTTCCCTGTCACGAGATGTGCGAGGCTTTGTGCAGTCTTGTGACGTTTGTGCTCGGGCCAAGCCTTGTTGCTCTCGGGCTAGTGGATTATTGTTGCCCTTGCCTATTCCTAAGAGGCCTTGGACGCACATCTCGATGGATTTTATTTCAGATCTGCCTGTTTCTCAGAAGATGTCTGTCATCTGGGTGGTGTGTGACCGGTTCTCTAAGATGGTCCATTTGGTTCCTCTGCCCAAGTTGCCTTCTTCTTCCGAGTTGGTTCCTCTGTTTTTTCAAAATGTTGTTCGTTTGCATGGTATTCCTGAGAATATCATTTCTGACAGAGGGACCCAATTCGTGTCTAGATTTTGGCGGGCATTCTGTGCTAGGATGGGCATAGATTTGTCTTTTTCGTCCGCTTTCCATCCTCAGACGAATGGCCAGACCGAGCGGACTAATCAGACCCTGGAGACATATCTGAGGTGTTTTGTGTCTGCTGACCAGGATGATTGGGTTGCTTTTTTGCCATTGGCGGAGTTCGCTCTCAATAATCGGGCCAGCTCTGCCACTTTGGTGTCCCCGTTTTTCTGTAATTCGGGGTTTCATCCTCGATTTTCCTCTGGTCAGGTGGAAACTTCGGATTGTCCTGGAGTGGATGCTGTGGTGGAGAGATTGCATCAGATCTGGGGACAGGTGGTGGACAATTTGAGGTTGTCCCAGGAGAAGACTCAGCTTTTTGCCAACCGCCACCGTCGTGTTGGTCCTCGGCTTTGTGTTGGGGATTTGGTGTGGTTGTCTTCTCGTTTTGTCCCTATGAGGGTCTCTTCTCCTAAGTTTAAGCCTCGGTTCATCGGCCCGTATAAGATATTGGAGATTCTTAACCCTGTTTCCTTCCGTTTGGACCTCCCTGCATCCTTTTCTATTCATAACGTTTTTCATCGGTCATTATTGCGCAGGTATGAGGTACCGGTTGTGCCTTCCGTTGAGCCTCCTGCTCCGGTGTTGGTTGAGGGTGAGTTGGAGTACGTTGTGGAGAAAATCTTAGACTCTCGTGTTTCCAGACGGAGACTCCAGTATCTGGTCAAGTGGAAGGGATACGGCCAGGAGGATAATTCTTGGGTGAATGCATCTGATGTTCATGCCTCTGATCTGGTTCGTGCCTTTCATAGGGCCCATCCTGATCGCCCTGGTGGTTCTGGTGAGGGTTCGGTGCCCCCTCCTTGAGGGGGGGGGTACTGTTGTGAATTTGGATTCTGGGCTCCCCCGGTGGCTACTGGTGGAATTGAACTGGTGTTGTCATCTTCTCTGTTCACCTGTTCCCATCAAGATGTGGGAGTCGCTATATAACCTTGCTGCTCTGTTAGTTGCTTGCCGGTCAACAATGTTATCAGAAGCCTCTCTGTGCTTGTTCCTGCTCCTAGACAACTACTAGATAAGTTGGACTCTTGTCCATGTGTGTTTTTGCATTTTTGTTCCAGTTCACAGCTGAAGTTTCGTTACTGTGTCTGGAAAGCTCTTGTGAACAGGAATTGCCACTCTGGTGTTATGAGTTAATGCCAGAGTTTTAAAGTAATTCCTGGATGGTGTTTTGATAGGGTTTTCAGCTGACCATGAAAGTGTCCTTTCTGTCTTCTGCTATGTAGTAAGTGGACCTCAAATTTGCTAAACCTATTTTCATACTACGTTTGTAATTTCATCTTAATTCACCGCCAATACATGTGGGGGGCCTCTGTCTCCTTTCGGGGTATTTCTCTAGAGGTGAGCTAGGACTAATATTTTCCTCTGCTAGCATTATTTAGTCCTCCGGCTGGTGCTGGGCATCTAGAATCAACGTAGGCATGCTACCCGGCCACTGCTAGTTGTGCGTTAGGTTTAGTTCATGGTCAGCTCAGTTTCCATCTTCCAAGAGCTAGTTCCTATATATGCTGATGCTATGTTCTCTTGCCATTGAGAACATGACACATCACTGAGCAATCGGAACTTTTCTGCGACAAAACCGCCCACGCTCCGATCTCGGAAGCATCGACCTCAACCTGAAAGGGGAGAGAGACATCAGGCTGGCGCAACACAGGGGCAGACGAAAAGCGGCGCTTAAGTTCCCGAAAGGCCTCCACAGCGGCAGAGGACCAATTGGCAACATCAGCACCCTTCTTAGTCAAATCCGTAAGAGGCTTAGCAACACCAGAAAAACCAGTTATAAATCGACGATAAAAATTAGCAAAGCCCAAGAACTTCTGAAGACCCTTTAGAGAAGTAGGCTGCGTCCAGTCACAAATAGCCCGAACCTTGACAGGGTCCATCTCAACAGAAGAAGGGGAAAAAATGTACCCCAAAAAGGAAATCTTTTGAACCCCAAAAACACACTTAGAACCCTTTACACACAGAGAATTCTCCCGCAAGACCTGAAAAACCCTCCTGACCTGCTGAACATGAGACTCCCAGTCCTCAGAAAAAATCAAAATATCGTCCAAATACACAATCATAAATTTATCCAGATATTCACGGAAAATATCATGCATAAAGGACTGAAAAACTGAAGGTGCATTAGAAAGGCCGAAAGGCATTACTAAATACTCAAAGTGGCCCTCAGGCGTATTAAATGCGGTTTTCCACTCATCCCCTTGCTTAATTCGCACCAAATTATACGCCCCACGGAGATCAATCTTGGAGAACCACTTAGTCCCCCTTATGCGAGCAAACAAATCAGTAAGCAGCGGCAACGGATACTGATATTTGACAGTAATTTTATTCAGGAGTCGATAATCAATACAAGGCCTCAGCGAGCCATCCTTTTTAGAGACAAAGAAAAACCCAGCTCCTAAAGGTGATGAAGAAGGACGAATATGTCCCTTTTCCAGGGACTCCTTAACATACTCTCGCATGGCAGCATGCTCAGGTACAGATAGGTTAAACAAACGACCCTTTGGAAATTTACTGCCTGGAATCAGATCTATGGCGCAATCACACTCTCTGTGGGGAGGGAGAGAACCAATTTTAGGCTCTTCAAAAATATCCCCAAAATCCGACAAAAATGCCGGAACCTCAGAGGGAATCGATGACGAGATAGAAACCAAAGGTATGTCCCCATGAGCCCCCCGACATCCCCAGCTTAACACAGACATAGTTTTCCAGTCCAGTACTGGGTTATGAGATTGCAACCATGGTAATCCAAGCACTAACACATCATGTAAATTATGCAACACGAGGAAGCGAATCATCTCCTGATGGTCTGGAGTCATACGCATAGTCACTTGCGTCCAGAACTGTGGTCTATTACAAGCCAGAGGTGTAGAATCAATACCCTTCAGAGGTATAGAAACTTCCAGAGGCTCCAAATCAAACCCACAGCGCCTGGCGAAGGACCAATCCATGAGACTCAGAGCGGCGCCAGAGTCCACATAGGCATCCACGGTAATAACTGATAATGAACAAATCAGAGTTACAGACAGAAGAAATTTAGACTGTAAAGTGCCAATAGAAACAGACTTGTCAACCTTCCTAGTACGTTTAGAGCATGCTGATATAACATGCGCGGAATCACCACAGTAGAAGCACAAGCCATTTTTTCGCCTATAATTCTGCCGCTCGCTTCTTGACAGAATTCTGTCACATTGCATTTTCTCTGGTGTCCCTTCAGAAGATACCGCCAAATGGTGCATGGGTTTGCGCTCCCGCAAACGCCGATCAATCTGAATCGCCATTGTGATGGACTCATTCAGACCTGTGGGCGTAGGAAACCCCACCATGACATCCTTAACGGCATCAGAAAGGCCTTCTCTGAAAATTGCCGCTAGGGCACACTCATTCCACTGAGTAAGCACAGACCATTTACGAAATTTTTGGCAGTATATCTCACCTTCATCTTGCCCTTGAGACAGGGCTATTAAAGCTTTTTCAGCTTGAATCTCCAAATTAGGTTCCTCATACAGCAACCCTAAAGCCAGAAAAAACGCATCCACATTGAGCAACGCAGGATCCCCTGGTGTCAATGAAAATGCCCAATTTTGAGGGTCACCTCGCAGCAAAGAAATCACAATCTTAACCTGCTGAACAGGATCTCCAGAGGAGTGAGGTCTGAGAGAAAGGAATAATTTACAATTACATTTGAAATTCAGAAACCGAGATCTATCTCCGGAAAATACCTCTGGTGTAGGAATCTTAGGTTCAGAAATAGGAGTACGTATAACATAATCTTGTAAATTCTGAACCTTCGTAGCAAGATTATTTAAACCTGCAGCCAAACTCTGAGAGTCCATCCATAAACCGGAGAGATCAGAGCCATTCAAGGATTAGAAGGAGAGAAAGGCAAGGCTGTAAATAGAGCAGAAATACAACTGAGCCAACTAAGTAGCAAACATGTGAGGAAAAAAAAAAAAAATAAATCTACAGACTTCTTTTACTCTCCTTTCTTCTGCCAATTACTTTAACAGTGGCCGGTCATACTGTCATGATTCCCCAATGGCATGGGAACATCAGAAACACAAAATAACAGACTAGCCCTCGGGTGATGGAAACTCAAGCTGACCGTGACCTAAATCTACCACACAACTAACAGTAGCCAGGAAGCACTCCTACGGCTGCCTAGATGCCATGCGCCAGCCGGAGAACTAACTACACCTGGAAGAGGAAGGAACAGACCTGGCTTACCTCTAGTGAAATTCCCCAAAGATGATAGTAGCCCCCACATATATTAACGGTGAGTTCAGAGGAAAAGACATACACAGTATGAAGGTAGATTTAGCAAAGCGAGGTCCACTTACTAGATAGAGGAAGGATACAAAAGAGGACTTCACGGTCAGCTGAAAAACCCTTTCAAAAACCCATCCTGAAATTACTTTAAGACTCCTGTGTCAACTCATGACACAGGAGTGGCAATTTCAGTCCACAAGAGCTTCCAGTAACAGGAAATGACAAACTGTAAACTGGACAAAAAATACAAAACAAAAAGGACAAGAGTCCACTTAGCTGATCAGCAGACTGGTAGCAGGAACATGCAACTGAAAGACACAGGTTACAATGATGACCGGCAAGGAAGTGACTGGAGAGCAAGGCTAAATAGGGAACTCCCAAAACTGATGGAAGCAGGTGAGCTGAGGCAGAAAAGAACACACAAGTCTCCAGTACCACCAGCCACCACTAGGGGAGCCCAAAAAGCGGATCACAACAGCTCCCCCTCCTCTGATGACACCACGGAGTGGGAGAGAGCGTTGGCACAAATGTTCTTCTTCCTGGATAGGAAATGAAGGGTGAAGTGGAATCGGGAGAAGAACAGGGACAATCTAGCCTGGCAAGAATTTAGCCGCTGGGCTGTTTGCAAATACACCAAATTCTTGTGGTCAGTGTAAACTTGGAAGGGAAAGCGAGCCCCTTCCAGGAGGTGTCTCCACTCTGAAAATGCCAACTTCATTGCTAGCAGCTCCCTGTCCCCGATGGAATAATTCCTCTCCACCGGAGTGAAGGTCTTGGAGTAGAAGAAGCAAGGATGCTTCCCACCTTGAGCATCCTTTTGAAAGAGGACTGACCGACTGACCGACGGATGAGGCATCCACCTCAATAATAAAGGGCTTATCTACACCAGGATGATGCAGAATGGGAGCGCTAGCAAAATGGGACTTAACAGATAAGAAGGCCTTGGAGACCTCCTCCGACCACAATTCAGGATTTGCACCCTTCTTGGTGAGGGCTACCAAGGGAGCTACCAAAGTGGAGAAGTGGGGAATGAACTGGCGATAATAATTAATGAACCCCATAAAGCGCTGCACCGCTTTGAGAGAATAAGGTTCCTGCCAGTCCATCACTGCTTGTAGCTTGGCAGGAACCATAGCTAATCCCTGGGCTGAGATGACATAGCCTAGGAAAGGCGTGGACTCCTTCTCAAACTGACACTTCTCCAACTTGGCATAGAGGGAGTTTGCCCGTAAGAGGTCAAAAACTCTGCAAACATCTCTACGGTGGGAATCTATATCTGGAGAGTAGATGAGAATATAATCCAGATAGTCTACCACTGCAGTGGAGAGCATATCCCAGAAGATGTCATTCACAAAGTCTTGGAAGACGGCTGGGGGATTACAGAGCCCAAAGGGCATCACCAGATACTCATAGTGCCCATCCCTGGTGTTAAAAGCCATCTTCCTTTCATCCCCCTCACGGATGTGAATCAGGTTGTAAGCACCCCGCAGATCTAACTTAGTAAATACCTTCACCCCTCATAGTATAACGAAGAGCTCAGATATCAAAGGCAGAGGGTACTTATTCTTAACGGTGATGGCGTTAAGACCCCGGTAGTCAATACATGAACGCAATATTCTGTTCTTCTTTTGCACAAAGAACCCCACCCCCTCAGGTGACACTCACTTCCTAATGAATCCTCTTGCCAGATTCTCTTGGATGTATAGTGACATTGCTTCCATCTCAGGGAGAGACAGGGGATAGACTCATCCCCGGGGAGGCTCTGACCCAGGCAAGAGATCAATAGTGCAGTCATAGGGGCGGTGAGGCGGAAGAGTCTCTGCAGCTCTTTTGGAGAATACATCCTCAAAAGACCAATAGTGTTTGGGGAGAGGGGAAAGATCTGCGGGCACCTCTGCTGTGGCAACCTGAATGCACTCCCTCAGACATCTGCCCTCACAAGATTTACTCCATCCCAGAATTCTCCCAGAGGACCACTCTACAGTATATGTGGAGAGTGGTAACACAACCAAGGTAACCAAGATATCCCTAGCAAAATCTCGTCTATTTCCTCAGGAATGACAAGGGAAATGATCTCCTGATGGGATGGAGACATGGATAATATAAACGGGATAGTCTGGTGTGTTATTTGTGAGGGCAGTGTTGACCCATTCATTACTCTTACGGTCACTGGTTTGGCTAAGATAACCAGGGGTATTGCATGCCTTTGGGCGAAAGCTGAGGACATGAAATTTCCCTCCACCCCAGAATCCACACAAAGCTCGACTGTAAAAGTGGAAAGGCCAAAAGGTAACTGTCCCTTTGAAGGAGAATTTGGAGGAAAACTCCGCTGTGTCTAGTGTACCTCCTCCTACAGTTACTAAACGCGGTCGTTTCCCCTGCCGCTGTGGACATTCTTGGTATAATGTCCTGACTGCAGGCAGACATGACAGACCATGGGTATTCGAGCTGCCCGACACTTAGGACCCGCACAAGAAACCTACATGACCTCATAGGGCTCGGACGCCTGAACAGGGGACTCCAGAGGCTTGGCGAAGGTAGGTGCCAGCCGAAACCTCTGCCTACACTAGGCTCGCTCCAACCCCCACTCATGAAAACAGAGGTCAATGAGAGTGGATATGGCTATCAGCTCTTCCAGTGTGGCAGGAATCTCCCTAGTGGCCAAGGCGTCCTTCACATGGTCAGCCAATCCTTTCCAGAACACAGTTATAAGGACTTTATCCGGCCACTCCAGCTCAGATGCCAAAGTCTGGAAGTGAACGGAAAAATGACTGACCATGGATGAATCCTGTGTCAAAGCCAGCAGTTGGAGTGCCAAATCATGGGTGATACGAGGTCCCAAAAAGAACTGTCTCAGAGAGTCCAGAAACCTTGGAGCACTCTGCACCACATGATCGTCACGTTCCCACAGTGGCGTTGCCCACTCCAATGCCCTGCCCGACAACAGTGATACAATAAATCCCACCTTCGCCCGCTCCATGGGAAAACGTGCAGCCAGAAGCTCAAGGTGTATGGGCACACTGACTCACGAATGCCCGACACAGCTTACTGTCACCAGTAAACTTATCAGGTAGCAGGGGATGGGATAAGGTTGGAGCAGGGGTGGCAGTGGACAAACTGGCTGCAGGTACGCTAGCAGCCTGAACAGCGACGGCAGTAACATCCACAGCCGAGGTTGTACGCTCAAGAGCCACCAACCTACCCTCTAGCTGCTGGATGTACCGGTGTAGATGCTGTTCGTCCGCCATTACAAGCCAGACCCTCGTGCTAGTGTAATGTTAGAGCTAGCAGAATGCACCAAATAATAAAGAGATTGATGCGAGGTGCGTTTGCAGCCCGGGGTCCACCGTGCAGAGATGGTACCTGCTACTATGTAATGGTGGATGGACACTTAGCTCACACGTGGGTTAGACTTCACCCCGTGTGAAATGGTAGCGAGTAGGGTTGAGCAAAACGGATCGGTCAATTTCATATGTCGCCGAATTCCGGCAAAGTCGGGTTTCGTGAAACCCGACCCGATCCCAGCGTGGGATCGACCATGCGGTTGGCGATTTTCGTGCCAAAGTCGCGTTTCGTATGACACTTTAAGGGCCATTTCTCATCCAATGAAGGTGCACGCAGAGTGTGGGCAGCGTGATGACATAGGTCTCAGTCCCCACCACCTTAGAGAAGGGCATTACAGTGATTGGCTTGCTTTCAGCGGCATCACAGGGGCTATAAAGGGGCGTGCACGCCGACCGCCATCTTACTGCTGCCGATCTGAGCATAGGGAGAGGTTGCTGTAGCTTCGTCAGAACCAGGGATATTGTTAGGGAGGAAATATTAACCCCCAAACCGCTTGTGCTGTAGCGATTTCCACTGTCCAACACCACCTTTTCTTTGCAGGGACAGTGGAGGCTAGATTTCTGTGCATCAGCTCTGTAGCTTATAAGGCTCCCTGATAGCTGCATTGCTGTTTGTACGCTGCTGTGCAAACCAACTGCTTTTTTCAAAGCAAAAATCCTGTTGTTTTTTTCTGCACAGTTCTCTTGTTTCTTTGTCCACACTCTTGTGTGCAGCAGTCCTTTTTATTGCTGACATACTTGTTCTTTGATCATTGATCATTGTAGGGAGATTGAAATTCTACTACAGCCCTTGTATTTTTTTATATATCTGCCAGCCACTTTCTGCCACTCAAACTGTGTAGTGTAATACAGTGGGCCTGATTTTTTCCTGGATTCTCCCACACAAAAAGAGAGATTTATATTGCCACTGAGTGCATCTGCGTCAGTCCTGTTTGTGGCATATCTGCCAGCCATTTTCTGCCAAGCAAACTGTGTAGTGTAATACAGTGGGCCTGATTTTTCTGCTGTCTCCCACACATAAAAAGGGAGATTTCTATTGCCACTGAGTGCATCTGCGTCAGTCCTGTTTGTGGCATATCTGTCAGTCACTTTCTGACACTGAAACTATGTAGTGTAATACAGTGGCCCTGATTTTCCCAGCAGTCTCCCACACCTATAAAGGGAAATTTCTATTGCTACTGAGTGCACCTGCGTCAGTCCTGTTTGTGGCATATCTGTCAGCCACTTTCTGACACTGAAACTGTGTAGTGTAATACAGTGTGCCTGATTTTTCTGCTGTCTCCCACACATGAAAAGGGAGATTTCTATTGCCACTGAGTGCATCTGCATCAGTCCTGTTTGTGGCATATCTGTCAGCCACTTTCAGACACTGAAACTGTGTAGTGTAATACAGTGGGCTTGATTTTCCCAGCAGTCTCCCACACCTATAAAGGGAAATATCTATTGCCACTGAGTGCACCTGCTTCAGTCCTGTTTGTGGCATATCTGTCAGCCACTTTCTGACACTCAAACTGTGTAGTGTAATACAGTAAGCCTGATTTTTTCTGCATTCTCCCACACATAAAAAAGAGAGATTTATATTGCCACTGAGTGCACCTGCGTCAGTCCTGTTTGTGGCATATCTGCCAGCCACTTTCTGCCACTCAATCTGTGTAGTGTAATACAGAGGGCCTGATTTTTCTGCTGTCTCCCACACATAAAAAGGGAGATTTATATTGCCAATGAGTGCATCTGCGTCAGTCCTGTTTGTGGCATATCTGCCAGCCACTTTCTGCCAATCAAACTGTGTAGTGTAATACAGTGGGCCTGATTTTTTCCTGCATTCTCCCACACATAAAAAGGAAGATTTATATTGCCACTGATTACATCTGTGTCAGACCTCTTTGTGGCATATCTGCCAGCCACTTTCAGACACTCAATCTGTGTAGTGTAATACAGTGGGACTGATTTTTTCCTGCATTCTCCCACACATAAAAAGGGAGATTTATATTGCCACTGATTACATCTGTGTCAGACCTCTTTGTGGCATATCTGCCAGCCACTTTCAGACACTCAATCTGTGTAGTGTAATACAGTGGGCCTGATTTTTCTGCTGTCTCCCACACATAAAAAGGGAGATTTATATTGCCAATGAGTGCATCTGCGTCAGTCCTGTTTGTGGCATATCTGCCAGCCACTTTCTGCCAATCAAACTGTGTAGTGTAATACAGTGGGCCTGATTTTTTCCTGCATTCTCCCACACATAAAAAGGAAGATTTATATTGCCACTGAGTGCACCTGTGCCAGTCCTGTTTGTGGCATATCTGCCAGCCACTTTCTGACACTGAAACTGTGTAGTGTAATACAGTGGGCCTGATTTTCCCAGCAGTCTCCCACACCTATAAAGGGGAATTTCTATTGCCACTGAGTGCACCTGCGTCAGTCCTGTTTGTGGCATATCTGTCAGCCACTTTCTGACACTGAAACTGTGTAGTGTAATACAGTGGGCCTGATTTTCTCAGCAGTCTCCCACACCTATAAAGGTAGATTTCTATTGCCACTGAGCGCATCTGCGTCAGTCCTGTTTGTGGCATATCTGTCAGCCACTTTCTGACACTGAAACTGTGTAGTGTAATACAGTGGGCCTGATTTTCTCAGCAGTCTCCCACACCTATAAAGGTAGATTTCTATTGCCACTGAGTGCACCTGCATCAGTCCTGTTTGTGGCATATCTGTCAGCCACTTTCTGACACTCAAACTGTGTAGTGTCATACGGTGGGCCTGATTTTCCCAGCAGTCTCCCACACCTATAAGGGAAATTTCTATTGCCACTGAGTACACCTGCGTCAGTCCTGTTTGTGGCATATCTGTCAGCCACTTTCTGACACTCAAACTGTGTACTGTAATTCAGTGGGCCTGATTTTTCCTGTATTCTCCCACACATAAAAAGGGAGATTTATATTGCCTCTGAGTGCATCTGCGTCAGTCCTGTTTGTGGCATATCTGCCAGCCGCTTTCTGCCAATCAAACTGTGTAGTGTAATACAGTGGGCCTGATTTTTCTGCTGTCTCCCACACATAAAAAGGGAGATTTCTATTGCCACTGAGTGCATCTGCGTCATTCCTGTTTGTGGCATATCTGTCAGCCACTTTCTGACACTGAAACTGTGTAGTGTAATACAGTGTGCCTGATTTTTCCAGCAGTCTCTCAGACCTATAAAAGGATATTTCTATTGCCACTGAGTGCACCTGCGTCAGTCCTGTTTGTGGCATATCTGTAAGCCACTTTCTGACACTCAAACTGTGTAGTGTAATACGGTGGGCCTGATTTTCCCAGCAGTCTCCCACACCTATAAAGGGAAATTTCTATTGCCACTGAGTACACCTGCGTCAGTCCTGTTTGTGGCATACCTGTCAGCCACTTTCTGACACTCAAACTGTGTAGTGTAATTCAGTGGGCCTGATTTTTTCTGCATTCGCCCACACATAAAAAAGGGAGATTTTTATTGCCACTGAGTGCACCTGCGTCAGTCCTGTTTGTGGCATATCTGCCAACCACTTTCTGCCAATCAAACTGTGTAGTGTAATACAGTGGGCCTGATTTTTCTGCTGTCTCCCACACATAAAAAGGGAAATTTATATTGCCACTGAGTGCATCTGTGTCAGTCCTGTTTGTGGCATAGCTGCCAGCCACTTTCTGCCACTCAATCTGTGTAGTGTAATACAATGGGCCTGATTTTTTCTGCTGTCTCCCACACATAAAAAGAGAGATTTATATTGCCATTGAGTGCACCTGCGTCAGTCCTGTTTGTGGCATATCTGTAAGCCACTTTCTGACACTCAAACTTTGTAGTGTAATACGGTGGGCCTGATTTTCCCAGCAGTCTCCCACACCTATAAAGGGAAATTTATATTGCCACTGAGTACACCTGCGTCAGTCTTGTTTGTGGCATATCTGTCAGCCACTTTCTGACACTCAAACTGTGTAGCGTAATTCAGTGGGCCTGATTTTTTCTGCATTTGCCCCCACACATAAAAAAAGGGAGATTTTTATTGCCACTGAGTGCACCTGCGTCAGTCCTGTTTGTGGCATATCTGCCAGCCACTTTCTGCCAATCAAACTGTGTAGTGTAATACAGTGGGCCTGATTTTTCTGCTGTCTCCCACACATAAAAAGGGAGATTTATATTGCCACTGAGTGCATCTGTGTCAGTCGTGTTTGTGGCATAGCTACCAGCCACTCTCTGACACTCAAACTGTGTAGTGTAATACAGTGGGCCTGATTTTTTCCTGCATTCTCCCACATATAAAAAGGGAGATTTATTGTTGTGAATTCTGTTCTTGGGCTCCCTCCGGTGGTTATAAGTGGTAGCGCTGCTGTCTGTCCTTCACAGCAGTTATCAGGTGTGTCCACTCTGGACTGGGCTATTTAGTCTTGCCTCACCCTTTAGTCAGTGCCAGTTGTCCATTGTTTCTGGAGGATTCACATCCCTTCATGGTTTCTCCTGCTTCCTGGTCTTTTCACCAAGATATGTCCTGCTTGTTTTGCAGCCCACATTTTGTGGGCCTCATTGTTCAGTGCATTTCATGTTTTTTCTTGTCCAGCTTAATCTGTGTAAGGATTTATGCAGTCAAGCTGGAATCTCTGGAGAGGCAGATATACCCTCCATGTCTATAGTTAGATGTGGAGTTCTAGTATTTTCTGTGGTGGATATTTCCTAGTATTTTAATACTGACCGCATAGTTCTCTGTCCTATCTTTCCTATTTAGCTAGATTTGCCTCCTTTGCTAAATCCTGTTTTCAGCCTGTGTATGTTTTTTCCTCTCCTCTCACAGTCAATATTTGTGGGGGGCTGCCTATCCTTTGGGAATTTTCTCTGAGGCGAGATAGTTTTCCCTTTTCTATCTATAGGGTTAATTAGTCCTCCGGCTGTGTCGAGGTGTCTAGGATCAGTAGGTACATCCCACGGCTACTTCAAGTTGCGGTGTTAAGTTCAGGGTCCGCGGTCAGTACAGATACCACCTTCTCCAGAGTACATCTTATGCTGCTCCTAGGCCACCAGATCATAACAGTACAACTGGCCAACAATGAGTTATCCGCATCTCAGAAGAAGGGAAAGAAAGTGCTGAGCCATTTTTTTTTCTGTACTCTGTTGTGTTTTTCTTTCCCTCTTTATCTCTGGGTGGCTCAGGAGTTTGGCGCTGATATGGATGTTCAGGGACTTGCTTCTCGTGTGGATCAACTTGCTGCTAGAGTACAGGGTATTTCTGATTATATCGTTCAGACTCTAGTTTTAGAGCCTAGAATTCCAACTCCTGATCTGTTTTTTGGGGACAGGTCTAAATTTCTGAGCTTTAAAAATAACTGTAAACTGTTTTTTGCTCTGAAGCCCCGTTCCTCTGGTGATCCCATCCAGCAGGTTAAAATTGTCATATCTCTGTTGCGTGGTGACCCCCAGAATTGGGCATTTGCCCTGGAACCTGGGAATCCGGCGTTGTTTAATGTAGACACCTTTTTTCAGGCGCTTGGGTTATTGGATGATGAACCTAACTCTGTAGAGCATGCTGAGAAAACATTGTTGGCCCTGTCTCAGGGTCAAGAAGCGGCAGAATCATATTGCCAGAAATTTAGAAAATGGTCTGTGTTGACTAAATGGAATGAGGATGCTTTGGCAGCAATTTTCAGAAAGGGTCTTTCTGAATCCGTTAAAGATGTTATGGTGGGGTTCCCCACGCCTGCTGGTCTGAGTGATTCTATGTCTCTGGCCATTCAAATTGATCGGCGTTTGCGTGAGCGCAGAGTTGTGCACACTATGGCGTTGTTTTCCGAGCGGAGTCCTGAGCCTATGCAATGTGATAGGATTGTGTCTAGAGCTGAACGACAAGGATTCAGACGTCAGAATAGGTTGTGTTTTTACTGCGGCGATTCTGCTCATGTTATTTCTGATTGCCCTAAGCGTGCCAAGAGAATCGCTAGTTCCGTTACTATCAGTACTGTACAACCTAAATTTCTGTTATCTGTGACCCTGATCTGCTCATTATCGTCATTTTCTGTCATGGCATTTGTGGATTCAGGCACCGCTTTAAATTTAATGGACTTGGAATTTGCCAGACGTTGTGGGTTTCCCTTACAGCCTTTGCAGAGTCCTATCCCTTTGAGGGGCATTGATGCTACACCATTGGCTAAAAATAAACCTCAGTTTTGGACACAGCTAACCATGTGCATGGTGCCAGCCCATCAGGAAGATTGTTGTTTTCTGGTGTTGTATAATCTGCATGATGCTATTGTGCTGGGGTTTCCATGGTTATAGGTGCATAATCCGGTGTTGGATTGGAAATCTATGTCTGTGACTAGTTGGGGTTGTCAGGGGATTCATGATGACGTTTCTTTGATGTCAATTTCCTCCTCCCCCTCTTCTGAAGTTCCTGAGTTTTTGTCAGATTTCCAGGATGTTTTTGATGAGCCCAAGTCCAGTTCCCTTCCACCGCATAGGGACTGTGATTGTGCTATTGACTTGATTCCAGGCTGTAAGTTCCCTATGGGACGACTTTTCAATCTTTCTGTGCCAGAACATGCCGCCATGCGGAGTTATGTTAAGGAGTCTTTGGAGAAGGGGAATATTCGGCCATCTTCTTCTCCATTGGGAGCAGGTTTCTTTTTTGTTGCCAAGAAGGATGGCTCCTTGAGACCCTGTATTGATTATCGCCTCTTGAATAAGATCACGGTCAAATTCCAATACCCTTTGCCTTTGCTCTCTGATTTGTTTGCCAGGATTAAGGGTGCTAGTTGGTTTACTAAGATTGACCTTCGAGGGGCATATAATCTTGTTCGTATTAAGCAGGGCGACGAATGGAAAACTGCGTTTAATACGCCCGAGGGCCATTTTGAATATCTTGTGATGCCATTCGGACTCTCTAATGCTCCATCTGTGTTTCAGTCCTTCATGCATGATATATTTCGGAATTATCTTGATAAATTCATGATTGTATATTTGGATGATATTTTGATTTTTTCGGATGATTGGGAGTCTCATGTGAAACAAGTCAGGATGGTATTTCAGATCCTTCGTGATAATGCCTTGTTTGTGAAGGGGTCTAAATGCCTCTTTGGAGTACAGAAGGTTTCTTTTTTGGGCTTCATTTTTTCTCCCTCATCTATAGAAATGGATCCGGTTAAGGTTCAGGCCATTCATGATTGGATCCAGCCCACATCCGTGAAGAGCCTTCAGAAATTTTTGGGCTTTGCTAATTTTTATCGCCGTTTCATTGCCAACTTCTCCAGTGTGGTTAAACCCCTGACCGATTTGACGAAGAAAGGCGCTGATGTGACGAATTGGTCCTCTGCGGCCGTTTCTGCCTTTCAGGAGCTTAAACGACGATTTACTTCTGCCCCTGTGTTGTGTCAGCTGGATGTTTCTCTTCCTTTTCAGGTTGAGGTTGATGCTTCTGAGATTGGGGCAGGGGCCGTTTTGTCTCAGAGTAATTCTGATGGTTCCTTGATGAAACCGTGTGCCTTCTTCTCTCGAAAGTTTTCGCCTGTGGAACGCAATTATGATGTCGGTAATCGTGAGTTGTTGGCTATGAAGTGGGCATTTGAGGAGTGGCGACATTGGCTTGAGGGAGCTAAGCACCGTATTGTGGTCTTGACCGATCATAAGAATCTGATTTACCTCGAGTCTGCTAAACGGCTGAATCCTAGACAGGCCTGATGGTCCCTGTTTTTCTCCCGTTTTGATTTTGTTGTCTCATATCTTCCGGGTTCTAAGAATGTTAAGGCTGATGCCCTCTCTAGGAGTTTTTTGCCTGATTCCCCTGGGGTCCTTGAGCCAGTCGGCATTCTGAAGGAGGGGGTGATTCTTTCTGCCATCTCCCTTGATTTACGATGGGTTCTTCAGGAATTTCAGGCTGATAAACCTGACCGCTGTCCAGTGGGGAAACTGTTTGTTCCTGATAGATGGACTAGCAATGTGATTTCTGAGGTTCACTGTTCTGTGTTGGCTGGCCATCCTGGGATTTTTGGTACCAGAGATTTGGTTAGTAGGTCATTTTGGAGTCCTTCTTTGTCACGGGATGTGCGTTCCTTTGTGCAGTCCTGTGGGACATGTGCGTGGGCGAAACCTTGCTGCTCACGTGCCAGTAGGTTGCTTTTGCCTTTGCCGGTCCCTGAGAGGCCTTGGATGCATATTTCTATGGATTTTATTTCGGATCTTCCGGTTTCCCAGCGGATGTCAGTTATCTGGGTGGTTTGTGACCGGTTTTCTAAGATGGTTCATTTGGTACCTTTGCCTAAATTGCCTTCCTCTTCTGAGTTGGTTCCGTTGTTTTTTCAGCATGTGGTTCGTTTGCATGGCATTCCGGAGAATATTGTGTCCGATAGAGGTTCCCAGTTTGTTTTCAGGTTTTGGCGGGCCTTTTGTGCTAGGCTGGGCATTGATTTGTCTTTTTCTTCCGCATTTCATCCTCAGACAAATGGCCAAACTGAGCGAACTAACCAGACTTTGGAAACTTATTTGAGATGCTTTGTGTCTGCCGATCAGGATGATTGGGTGGCTTTTTTGCCATTGGCCGAGTTTGCCCTTAATAATCGGGCTAGTTCTGCTACCTTGGTTTCACCTTTCTTTTGCAATTCTGGGTTTCATCCTCGTTTTTCTTCGGGGCAGGTTGAGCCTTCTGATTGTCCTGGGATGGACTCTGTGGTTGACAGGTTGCAGCAAATTTGGGCTCATGTTGTGGATAATTTGGTGTTGTCTCAGGAGGAGGCTCAGCGTTTTGCTAACCGTCGGCGGCGTGTGGGTTCCCGGCTTCGGGTTGGGGATTTGGTCTGGTTGTCTTCCCGTCATGTTCCTATGAAGGTTTCTTCCCCTAAGTTCAAGCCTCGGTTTATTGGTCCTTATAGGATTTCTGAGATTATCAATCCAGTGTCTTTTCGTTTGGCCCTTCCAACCTCTTTTTCCATCCACAATGTTTTTCATAGATCTTTGTTGCGGAAATATGTGGTACCCGTCGTTCCCTCTGTTGATCCTCCTGCCCCAGTGTTGATTGATGGGGAGTTGGAGTATGTTGTTGAGAAGATCTTGGATTCTCGTTTTTCAAGGCGGAGGCTTCAGTATCTTGTCAAGTGGAAGGGTTATGGCCAGGAGGATAATTCTTGGGTTGTTACCTCTGATGTTCATGCTGACGATTTGGTTCGTGCCTTCCATTTGGCTCGTCCTGATCGGCCTGGGGGCTCTGGTGAGGGTTCGCTGACCCCTCCTCAAGGGGGGGTAGTGTTGTGAATTCTGTTCTTGGGCTCCCTCCGGTGGTTATAAGTGGTAGCGCTGCTGTCTGTCCTTCACAGCAGTTATCAGGTGTGTCCACTCTGGACTGGGCTATTTAGTCTGGCCTCACCCTTTAGTCAGTGCCAGTTGTCCATTGTTTCTGGAGGATTCACATCCCTTCATGGTTTCTCCTGCTTCCTGGTCTTTTCACCAAGATAAGTCCTGCTTGTTTTGCAGCCCACATTTTGTGGGCCTCATTGTTCAGTGCATTTCATGTTTTTTCTTGTCCAGCTTAATCTGTGTAAGGATTTATGCAGTCAAGCTGGAATCTCTGGAGAGGCAGATATACCCTCCATGTTTTTAGTTAGATGTGGAGTTCTAGTATTTTCTGTGGTGGATATTTCCTAGTATTTTAATACTGACCGCATAGTTCTCTGTCCTATCTTTCCTATTTAGCTAGATTGGCCTCCTTTGCTAAATCCTGTTTTCAGCCTGTGTATGTTTTTTCCTCTCCTCTCACAGTCAATATTTGTGGGGGGCTGCCTATCCTTTGGGAATTTTCTCTGAGGTGAGATAGTTTTCCCTTTTCTATCTATAGGGTTAATTAGTCCTCCGGCTGTGTCGAGGTGTCTAGGATCAGTAGGTACATCCCACGGCTACTTCTAGTTGCGGTGTTAAGTTCAGGGTCCGCAGTCAGTACAGATACCACCTTCTCCAGAGTACGTCTTATGCTGCTCCTAGGCCACCAGATCATAACAATTTGTATTGCCACTGAGTGCATCTGTGTCAGTCCTGTTTGAGGCATATCTGCCAGCCACTTTTTGACACTCAATCTGTGTAGTGTAATACAGTGGGCCTGATTTTTCTGCTGTCTACCACACATAAAAAGAGAGATATATATTGCCACTGAGTGCATCTGCGTCAGTCCTCTTTGTGGCATATTTGCCAGCCACTTTGTGCCACTCACTGTGTAGTGTAATACAGTGTGCCTGATTTTTTTTGCTGCATTCTCCCACACATACAAAGGGAGATTTATATTGCCTCTGAGTGCATCTGCGTCAGTCCTGTTTGTGGCATATCTGCCAGCCGCTTTCTGCCAATCAAACTGTGTAGTGTAATACAGTGGGCCTGATTTTTCTGCTGTCTCCCACACATAAAAAGGGAGATTTCTATTGCCACTGAGTGCATCTGCGTCATTCTTGTTTGTGGCATATCTGTCAGCCACTTTCTGACACTGAAACTGTGTAGTGTAATACAGTGTGCCTGATTTTTCCAGCAGTCTCCCAGACATATAAAAGGATATTTCTATTGCCACTGAGTGCATCTGTGTCAGTCCTGTTTGAGGCATATCTGCCAGCCACTTTTTGACACTCAATCTGTGTAGTGTAATACAGTGGGCCTGATTTTTCTGCTGTCTACCACACATAAAAAGAGAGATATATATTGCCACTGAGTGCATCTGCGTCAGTCCTCTTTGTGGCATATTTGCCAGCCACTTTCTGCCACTCACTGTGTAGTGTAATACAGTGGGCCTGATTTTTCTGCTGTCTCCCACACATAAAAAGGGAGATTTCTATTGCCACTGAGTGCATCTGCGTCATTCTTGTTTGTGGCATATCTGTCAGCCACTTTCTGACACTGAAACTGTGTAGTGTAATACAGTGTGCCTGATTTTTCCAGCAGTCTCCCAGACATATAAAAGGATATTTCTATTGCCACTGAGTGCATCTGTGTCAGTCCTGTTTGAGGCATATCTGCCAGCCACTTTTTGACACTCAATCTGTGTAGTGTAATACAGTGGGCCTGATTTTTCTGCTGTCTACCACACATAAAAAGAGAGATATATATTGCCACTGAGTGCATCTGCGTCAGTCCTCTTTGTGGCATATTTGCCAGCCACTTTCTGCCACTCACTGTGTAGTGTAATACAGTGGGCCTGATTTTTCTGCTGTCTCCCACACATAAAAAGGGAGATTTCTATTGCCACTGAGTGCATCTGCGTCATTCCTGTTTGTGGCATATCTGTCAGCCACTTTCTGACACTGAAACTGTGTAGTGTAATACAGTGTGCCTGATTTTTCCAGCAGTCTCCCAGACCTATAAAAGGATATTTCTATTGCCACTGAGTGCACCTGCGTCAGTCCTGTTTGTGGCATATCTGTCAGCCACTTTCTGACACTGAAACTGTGTAGTGTAATACAGTGGGCCTGATTTTCCCAGCAGTCTCCCACACCTATAAGGGAAATTTCTATTGCCACTGAGTGCACCTGCTTCAGTCCTGTTTGAGGCATATCTGTCAGCCACTTTCTGACACTCAAACTGTGTAGTGTAATTCAGTGGGCCTGATTTTTTCTGCATTCTCCCACACATAAAAAAGTGAGATTTCTATTGCCACTGAGTGCACCTGCATCAGTCCTGTTTGTGGCATATCTGCCAGCCACTTTCTGCCAATCAAACTGGGTAGTGTAATACAGTGGGCCTGATTTTTCTGCTGTCTCCCACACATAAAAAGGGAGATTTCTATTGCCACTGACTGCATCTGCGTCAGTCCTGTTTGTGGCATATCTGCCAGCCACTTTCTGACACTGAAACTGTGTAGTGTAATACAGTGGGCCTGATTTTCCCAGCAGCCTCCCACACATATAAAGGGAGATTTTAATTCACAACAAGTTTACGTACACCTTCTACCTGATTTTACAGTACCATATAACGGTTGTTTGTTTGGTTACAGTTTTCCAAGAATGAGGAAGTCTGGTGGAAGAGGTCATGGCCGTGGGCGGTCGTTGCCAGCTGGTAATGATGGTGGTGGTGGTGGTAGTGGAGCATCAGGTGGTCGTGGGAAAAGCAATATAGCACCTAAGTCTCGAGTTGTTGAGCCAGCGTCATCGTCTGGCTACATAAGGCCTTGAACGCTCCCTTTTCTGGGAGTAGGAAAACCGCTTTTAAAGCCGGAGCAGCAGGAAAAAGCTATGGCTTTCCTTGCTGCCTCTGCCTCTAGCTCTTTCGCCTCCTCTTCAGAAAGTGCAAAATTTAAAAGCAGCGCATCGTCAGTGGATGCTCCCAGTCAGGTACAAGTCGCTTCCTTGTGTCCTTCACCCAGAACAACAGTGAAGGATGCGTCAGGCAACACAACAGGTTACTCCATGGAGCTCTTTACACATATGGTGCCTGGGTTAGAAAGGGAAATTGTTAACAGGCCATGCCCATTAGAAGATGAATTGGGCATGGAGTGCACAGATGCACAGCCACAGCTAGATAATTATGCTGTTCCATTGACTCAGATCACAACATTGCCCTCGCAGTGTACTGAGCCAGAATCTGACCCTGATGAGACTATGGTGCCCCGTCCCAAAAGCTATAGCACCGGCTTACATGGTGACACAGAGGAAGGTGCACAGCACATAGAAGAGGAGGTGATAGATGACCCAGTTGTTGACCCTGATTGGCAGCCATTGGGGAAGAGGGTGCCGCTGCCTGTAGCTCAGAAGCGGAGGTGGATAATCTGCTGCATCCATCTACATCGCAAAAGCTGTCATCTGGCAGGCCCGTATCATGCCCAAAACGTGTGTCAAAAACCACAACAGGTGTAGGACAGCGTTGCAATCCGGTGATAGTAGCACGGCGTGCAAAGCCTGAAAAGGTATTCCACAGTAGGATGAGTGCTGTGTGGCAATTTTTTAACCAAGATCCGAATGATCAGTCAAAAGTAATATGTAAGAAATGCTCCAAGACCTTCAACAGAGGGAAGAATCTACAAAGTTTAAATACAACGTGCATGCATAGACATCTAACCAGCAGGCACTTGGAAGCATGGACTAACTACCAAACTTCCCGTACAATTGATGCACCTCCTCATATTGAAGTCAGCAATGCAACTTTGCTTCCCTCACTGGAAGCCCACCGGTTATGGCACCACCAGTAACAAATGTGGAGGTATTGTCGCAAGGCCAAAGCAGTCATGGTCCGGGAAACACAAGGTTCTTGGTTGGAAACACTGTAGGTAGGCCACATCAAGAATACCATCACCAAGCCTCTCTCAATCTGCCATGTCCACCCCCCAGTAGTTCCACCATATGCAGCTCTCCAGTCCAGCTCAGCCTACAAGAGACTCTAGATAGGAAAAGAAAGTACTCTTCCTCTCATCCGCGTACACAGGGTTTGAACGGCTACATTGCTCGACTAATCTCGTTAGAGATGATGCCTTACCGGTTGGTTGAAAGCAAAGCTTTCAAAGCCCTGATGGCCTATGCAGTACCACGCTATGACCTACCCAGTCGACACTTCTTTGTAAGAAAAGCCATCCCAGCACTCCACCAACATGTCAAAGAACGCATTGTCCATGCACTGAGGCAATCGGTCAGTAGAAAGGCACACCTAACAACTGATGCATGGACCAGTAGGCATGGCCAGGGACATTACATGTCCATCACGGAACACTGGGTTAATGTGGTGGATGCAGGGTCCACAGGGGACAGTCTTAGTGGCACAGTTCTGCCTAGCCCCCGGTCTAGTAAACAGTTGGCTGTAGGCATTTTCACCTCCTCCAGAAGTGAAAGCTCGTCCACAGTGCTGTCGCATGAACACTCCATCTGCAGCTGCCAGTGTTGCACCAGTGGTGTCCCATTATGGAACAGCTTGTGGTAAGCGTCAGCAGGCTGTGCTGCAAATGAAGTGTTTGGGCAACAACAGACACACTGCGGAAGTACTGGCTGAGTACTTGCAGCAAGAAACTCAGTCATGGCTGGGCAGTGTACATCTTGAGGCAGGCAAGGTAGTCAGTGATAACGGAAGGAATTTTATGGCTGCCATAGCCCTTTCCAAAATGAAACACATACCTTGCCTCGCTCACACCTTGAACCTTGTGGTGCAGTGCTTCCTCAAGAATTACCCTGATTTACCAGCCCTGTTCCTGAAGGTGAGCAGACTTTGCTCGCACATCCGCCGGTCGTCCGTACACTCCAGCTGTATGCTTAACCATCAGCGATCGCTGAATCTTCCCCAGCACCGCCTAATAATAGACGTTGCAACAAGGTGGAACTCTACATTGCACATGCTTCAGAGGCTGTGTGAGCAGAGGCGTGCTGTCATATATTAGTGGGAGGATATACATACATGTGCAGGCAGTTGGATGGCAGACATGCAGTTGTCTGGTGTGCAGAGGTCAAAGCTCCAAGACCTCTGCCAAGTCCTTCAGTGTTTTGAAGAATGCACATGGCTGGTCAGTGCGGACGACGCCATCATAAGCATGAGCATCCCACTAATGCGTCTGCTGATGCAAAGTTTGACACACCTAAAGGAGCAGGTATCTGCGGCCAAGGAGGAGGGAAGCCTTGATGACAGTCAGCCATTGTCTGGTCAGGGAAGTCTCCAGGATGAGGTGGCAGATGAGGAGGAGGAGGAGGAGGATTATGGGGATGAATATTTATGGGAGGAGGATGCTTCTCAGGGGGCAATAGAAACTGGTGGCATTGCAAGGTCAGGTTCAGGGTTTTTGCGGGCCACAAGTGATGTTGATTTGCAAGAAAGTGCTCCTCAACCCAGCACAAGCAGTGAATTGACACCTGGAACATTGGCCCACATGGCTGAGTATGCCTTGCGTATCCTAAAAAGGGACCCCCGCATTATCAAAATGATGACCGATGATGATTACTGTTTGGCCTGCCTCCTGGATCCACGATACAAAGGCAAATTACAAAATATCATGCCACATGAGAACCTTGAGCAAATATTGGCTACCAAACAAGCAACTCTTGTAGACCGTTTGGTTCAGGCATTCCCAGCACACAGCGGCGCTGATGGTTCTCACACGAGCTGTAGGGGGCAACATGGCAGAGGTGCTAGAGGTGCATAAAGCCAAAGTGGCATTGGACAGAGGGGATTTCTTACCAGGTTGTGGAGTGATTTCGCAATGACCGCAGACACGGCAGGTACTGCTGCATCGATTCAAAGTGACAGGAGTCAGCATTTGTCCAGTATGGTTACCAACTATTTTTCCACCATTATCGATGTTCTCCCTCACAGGTCATTCCCCTTTGATTACTGGGAATCTAAACTAGACACCTGGCCCGAATTGGCAGAATATGCATTACAGGAGCTCGCTTGCCCAGCTGCTAGTGTGCTCTCAGAAAGAGTCTTCAGTGCTGCTGGTTCAATACTGACTGAAAAAAGGACACGTCTGGCTCCCTGAAATGTTGATGATCTAACCTTCATTGAAATGAACCAATCATGGATTTCAAATTATTTTGCCCCATCTTCCCCTGCTGACACATAGCTTGCCAGAAAAAATGTTCTTGTTTTTGGCCTCCTCTTACTGACTGCTCCAATTCCGCCATTTGCAGGTGCCGAATGTCCACCATAGGCCATTTGTATACCTCCCTAATGGGCTGACTCCCCCCCACAGGGCCGTGGTCACAATGTGGTGCAAGCACCCGTGCGAGTGCCGTTTGCCTGGACAGGTGGGTGTGCCCACTCTTGGGCCACAGCACTGGCACAGGGTCCCTCATAGTACAATGAAGTGTCTCTGATGGTGGTGGTGCACAACCAACATCAGACACACCGTCGTAATATGAGGGGCCCTGGGCCAGTACCACCGCCCATGAGAGAGTGTCCCCCCCCAGCTTGAACTGTGCTCTACCACTTGGAAAACTTTCCTCTCCCTGCCCCACCACTGTGTAGTCAGTGCTGTTAAATCCTTAAATGGCACTGCCATAACAAATTTGTTGCAATGATAGATGATAGTAAAAATATACAGGGGCCCTGGCCTCCATTTAGACCCCTTAATACTTAGCGCCAACTACACCTGTCTGCAACTCTGCAGAGGAGCCCACCCCTGTACCTCGCTATGCCACCAGTTTATTTATGACCAATTCCTTGGCTGACATTTAGGCCACTTTAGTATTTTGGCCTACTAACTGTGTCAGCCACTTCTAACAGTTGACCTCCGCTGAACAAAGCTGTGCCACCTCTTTACTCCTGTTACCAATTGTGAACTGCATGTAGCCAACTTACTTATTTGTTCCTAGTAACTGTGTCAGCCTCTCATAACGGTTGTCCTCCCATGCTGAAACAAGCTAGGCCACCAGGTTAGTCCTGCTAGCAGTTTAGAACTGCATGAAGCCACCGTTTTTTAGTTTAGGCCTCTGTCTGTCTGTCTGTCTGTAGGCGCCACACATTACAACAGTCCCACCCTGAAACAAGCTAGACCGCCAGGTTAGTCCTGCTAGCAGTTTTTGGACTGCATTTAGACACGATTTTTTTAGGTTAGGCCTCTGTCTGTCTGTCTGTTTGTCTGTCTGTTGGTGCCACACATTACAACAGTCCCCCCCTGAAACAAGCTAGGCCGCCAGGTTAGTCCTGCTAGCAGTTTTTGAACTGCATTTAGACACATTTTTTTGGAGGTTAGGCCTCTCCTCTGTCTGTCTGTCTGTCTGTCGGTGCCACACATTACAACTGTCCCCCCCTGAAACAAGCTAGGCCTCCAGGTTAGTCCTGCTGGCAGTTTTTGAACTGCATTTAGACACCTTTTTTTAGGTTAGGCCTCTGTCTGTCTGTCTGTCTGTCTGTCTTCGCCACACATTACAACTGTCCCCCCCTGAAACAAGGTAGGCCGCCTGTGTACTCCTCTTACCAATCTAGAACAGCATTTAGCCTACTTATATATTTTGTCCTAGTAACTGTGTCAGACTCTCACAACAGTTGTCCTCCACCGCTGAACCCAGCAAGGCCGCCTGTATACTCCTCTTACCAATTGTGAACTGTATATAGCCTTCTTTTTTATTTTACGCCTACTCAGTGTGTCAGAGCCACTAATTACACTTGTCCTCCTCCGCTGAACCACGCTATGCCGACTGTGTACAACTATTCCAAATTTTGAACTGCAATTAGCCACCTTTTTTAATTGTAGGCCTACTCTGTCTGTCTGAGCCACTTATTACAGTTGTCCTCCGCTGAACAAAGCTATGTCGCCTGTGTCCTCCACTAACCAATTTTGAACTGCATTTTGCCTACTTTCTTATGTATGCCTACTAACTGTGTCTGCCTCCCATTACAGTTGTCCTCCACTCAACAAAGCTGAGCCTCAGTTTTCATCCGATGTCAGATATTTAACTGCATTTGGCCTACTTGTTTGGTTGGGCCCTAGTAACGGTGCCTGCTGCTCCTTGGTGTTCTCCTCCACTGAACAAAGCTGACCTTCAATCTTCAGGCTTTCGGCCTATAGGAAATTTTAAACTGCATTTGGCCTACTACATTGGTTGGGCCCTAGTAACGGTGTCTGCCAGTCCTTGCTTGTCTCCTCCACTAAACAAAGCCGAGCTTCAATCTTCAGGCTTTCGGCCTATAGGAAATGTCAAAATGCATTTGGGCTACTAGTTTGGTTGGGCCCTACTAACGGTGTCTGCCGCTCCTTGGTGTTCTCCTGTGCTTTTCTCCTGAGCTTCAATCTTCAGACTTTTGGCCTGTATTTAGAATTTTAAACTGCATTTGGGTTACTAGTTTGGTTGGGCCCTACTAACGGTGTCTGCCGCTCCTTGGTGTTCTCCTGTGCTTTTCTCCTGAGCTTCAATCTTCAGGCTTTCAGCCTGTATTTCGAATTTTAAACTGCATTTGGGCTACTAGTTTGGTTGGGCCCTACTAACGGTGTCTGCCTCTCCTTGGTGTTCTCCTCCGCCAATTAAAGCTGAGCTTCAATCTTCATGCTTTCGGCCTGTATTTAGAATTTTAAACTGCATTTGGCCTACTAGATTGGTTGGGGCCTACTAACGGTGTCTGCCGCTCCTTGGTGTTCTCCAGGTTTTTTTAATATGAAACTGCATTTGGGATACTAGTTTGGTTGGGCCTACTAACAATGTCTGCCGCTCCTTGCTTTTCTCCTCCACTGAACAAAGCTGAGCTTCAATCTTCAGGCTTTCGGCCTAAAGTAATTTTTAAAATGCATTTGGCCTACTAGTTTGGTTGGGGCCTACTAACGGTGTCTGCCGCTCTTTGGTGTTCTCCTCCACTGAACAAAGCAGTGCCGCCTGTTTACTCCTGTTACCAATTTTGAACTTTATTTGGCCCATTTTATTATTTGGGACTACTAACTGTGTCTGCCTCTCATTACAGTTGTCCTCCACTGAACAAAGCAATGCCACCTGGTTAGTCCTGTTACCAATTTTGAACTGCATTTAGCCCACTTTATTATTTGGGCCTATATCTGTGCTTCCTCCTCATCCTGCCCATTGCCCAGCCAGTGCTACATGAGTCTGCTGGTACATTGACCCAGACCACTACATTCTCCTTGCACTCTACACAGCCAGAATCTGACCCTGCTGAAAGTCAGGTTCCCCTTCCTGCATACTATACCACCTTACATGGGGACAAAGAGGAAGGCGCAGATGAAAGTGCAGGTTCCTTCATCAGGTGGGGAGGGCATACTCGTTGGCGACGTCACTGTCACAGGGCCCCTCATAGTACGCAAAAGTGTCTCTGCCGGTGGGAGGCGCCCCCGCCGTCAAACATAACGCCGTAATTTAAGGGGCCGTGTGCCAGTGCCCATGCAAATGAGTGGGCCCCCCTGCTTGCTCAGGATCTCAGCGCTTGCAAAGCTGAAATACTGACCTCTCCCTGCTCCACCATCGTGATGTAGTCTGCGTTTCCTGGGCCCACTAAAAACCTTGAGCCAGCCCTAACCCCTCACAACTTTAGCCAAATGACCCCAATTTTCAGTGCCTAACTATTATTATAAGGTAACTTAAGATTCACAAGCTTAACACGAATTGATGTTTTTGACATTAAAATGGGCACTGTAGGTGTTTTCCTGTCCTCCACTCACTACCGACTTTGCTCCCCCATTGACTTACATTGCGTTTCGTGCTTCGGTCGATCTCCGACTTTGCGCGATAATCGGCCGATTTCACTCGACTCGACTTTTGACAAAGTTGGGTTTCGCGAAACCCGAATCGATCCTAAAAAAGTAAATGTCGCTCAACCCTAGAAGCAAGCTCTGTTGCTTCACAGAGTCGCACAATACCCTGCGCCCTGTTAGCAGTCGCAAGGTGCAGCTGCCAGACACTAGTGGGATCCCTAAGAATCACCCCTGTTATGATCCTTAGTGGTTGAGGATCACAAATTACTCCAGCAAGGTGACTAAACATAGGACAAGCTCTAGGGAGGTGGTAAACTGGACTGACTGCAAAACTGAACCTATCCAAACACACTAGAGGTAGCCGGTGAACGTGCCTAAAATTCCTAGATGTCTCGAGCCAGCCTGAGGAACTAACTACCCCTAGAGAGAAAGAAAGACTTCTCTTGCCTCCAGAGAAATAATCCCCAAAGATATAGAAGCCTGGGAGCAAGGTAGTCACAAGGAATCTGAAGAGCACTGAATACATTGATAGCAGGCAAGGAACTGAGTATCCAGGTGAGTAAAATAGGAAACCAACCAAGGGTAACGAACCAGCAGATGCAGCCAACCTGCAGAAAGACAACACTACACAGTACCGCTAGTGACCACTAGAGGGAGCCCAAAAATAGAGTTCACAACAGTACCCCCCCCCTTAAGGAGGGGTCACCGAACCCTCATCAAAACCCCCAGGGCGATCAGGATGAGCTGCGTGGAAGGCACGAACCAAATCGGCCGCATGAACATCAGAGGCGACAATTCAGGAGTTATCCTCCTGACCATAGCCCTTCCACTTTACCAAATACTGAAGTCTCCGTCTAGAGATACGAGAATCCAAAATCTTCTCCACCACGTACTCCAATTCGCCCTCGACCAGCACCGGAGCAGGAGGCTCAACAGAAGGAACCACAGGTACCACATACCTCCGCAACAAAGACCAATGGAACACATTATGGATGGCAAACGGTGCTGGGAGATCCAAATGAAAATACACCGGGTTAAGGATTTCCAAGATCTTATAAGGACCGATGAAGCGAGGCTTGAATTTAGGAGAGGAGACCTTCATAGAAACATACCGAGAAGACAGCCACACCAAATCCCCAACACGAAGTCGGGGACCCACACCGCGGCGGCGGTTGGCAAAGCGCTGAGCCTTCTCCTGTGACAACTTCAGACTGTCCACCACATGGTTCCAAATCTGCTGCAACCTATCCACCACAGAATCCACCCCCGGACAGTCCGAAGACTCAACCTGACCTGAGGAAAAACGAGGATGGAAACCAGAATTGCAGAAAAAAGGCGAAACCAAGGTAGCAGAACTAGCCCGATTATTTAGGGCAAACTCGGCCAATGGCAAAAAAGTCACCCAATCATCCTGATCAGCAGAAACAAAACATCTCAAATAAGTTTCCAACGTCTGATTAGTTCGCTCGGTTTGGCCATTAGTCTGAAAATGGAAGGCCGACGAAAAAGACAAATCAATGCCCATCTTAGCACAAAAAGTTCGCCAAAACCTGGACACAAACTGGGATCCTCTATCAGACACAATATTCTCAGGAATGCCATGCAAGCGAACCACATTCTGAAAAAATAGAGGAACCAAATCGGAGGAGGAAGGCAACTTAGGCAAGGGCACCAAATGGACCATCTTGGAAAAACGATCACACACTACCCAGATGACAGACATTTTCTGAGATACTGGCAGATCTGAAATAAAATCCATGGAAATGTGCGTCCAAGGCCTTTTCGGGACAGGCAAAGGCAAAAGCAAACCGCTGGCACGAGAACAGCAAGGCTTAGCTCGAGCACAAATCCCACAAGACTGCACAAAGGAACGCACATCCCGCGACAAGGAAGGCCACCAAAAGGACCTAGCCACCAAATCTCTGGTACCAAAAATCCCAGGATGAGCCGCCAACACCGAAGAATGAACCTCGGAAATAACTCTGCTGGTCCATCTATCCGGGACAAACAGTCTCTCTGGTGGACAACGGTCAGGTCTATCCGCCTGAAATTTCTGCAGCACTCGTCGCAAATCTGGAGAAATGGCAGACAAAATCACTCCCTCTCTGAGAATACCATCCGGCTCAGAAACTCCCGGAGAGTCAGGCACAAAGCTCCTAGAAAGTGCATCAGCCTTCACGCTCTTCGAACCAGGCAGGTATGAGACCACGAAGTTGAAACGGGAGAAAAACAACGACCAACGAGCCTGTCTAGGATTCAGGCGCTTGGCAGATTCGAGGTAAATCAGATTTTTGTGA
Organism: Ranitomeya variabilis; assembly: GCF_051348905.1. Classification (NCBI taxonomy): domain Eukaryota; kingdom Metazoa; phylum Chordata; class Amphibia; order Anura; family Dendrobatidae; genus Ranitomeya; species Ranitomeya variabilis. The sequence continues at coordinate 292,971,722 of NC_135233.1, read as the reverse complement.
TCAGTCAGGACCACCACACGATGTTTAGCTCCTTCGAGCCAATATCGCCACTCCTCAAATGCCCACTTCATAGCCAACAACTCCCGATTACCAACATCATAATTTCGCTCGGCAGGCGAAAATTTTCTAGAAAGGAAAGCACATGGCTTCATCACAGAGCCATCAGAGCTTCTCTGCGACAAAACAGCCCCTGCTCCAATCTCAGAAGCATCAACCTTGACCTGGAAGGGGAGAGAGACATCTGGCTGACATAAGACTGGAGCTGAAGAAAACCGGTACTTCAGCTCCCGAAAGGCCTCCACGGCCGCAGGAGACCAATTAGTCACATCAGAACCCTTCTTGGTCAAATCCGTCAAAGGTTTAACCACGCTAGAAAAATTAGCGATGAAACGACGGTAAAAATTAGCAAAACCCAAGAACTTCTGAAGGCTCTTAACAGACGTGGGCTGAGTCCAGTCATGAATAGCCTGGACCTTGACTGGGTCCATCTCCACAATAGAAGGAGAAAAAATAAAACCCAAAAAGGAGAAGCCCCCAACAGATAATGACGGTGAGGTAAGAGGAAGGCACATACATAGGGGTGAAAGCAGATTTAGCAAATGAGGCCCACTAATTCTAGATAGCAGAAAATAGAAAAGGGATCTATGCGGTCAGTAAAAAAACCCTAACAAAATATCCACACTGAGATTTCAAGAACCCCCGCACCAACTAACGGTGTGGGGGGAGAAACTCAGTCCCCTAGAGCAACCAGCAAGTAATTCACATTTTAGCAAGCTGGACAAAAAACATGATGAACACTGATAATCAGAAAATAAACAAACAAGAACTTAGCTTGTCTTGGAGAGACTGGGAGCAAGGTAGTCACAAGGAATCTGAAGAGCACTGAATACATTGATAGCAGGCAAGGAACTGAGTATCCAGGTGAGTAAAATAGGAAACCAACCAAGGATAACGAACCAGCTGATGCAGCCAACCTGCATAAAGACAACACTACACAGTACCGCTAGTGACCACTAGAGGGAGCCCAAAAATAGAGTTCACAACACACCACCACTAATCTGGTGATTGAACTGGCTCTGACCCTCGGTGGCTTTTAAGCCCGTGCATGAGGACGCCCTGAGTCAGATGCACAGACCAAGCGGGAATTCCCACCCTATACTGACGGTTGTCAGGAGAGTGCACTGATGGCTAGTGTTGAGCGATACCGTCCGATACTTGAAAGTATCGGTATCGGATAGTATCGGCCGATACCCGAAAAGTATCGGATATCGCCGATACCGATACCCGATACCAATACAAGTCAATGGGAAATTGGAAGGTATCCTGATGGTTCCCAGGGTCTGAAGGAGAGGAAACTCTCTTTCAGGCCCTGGGATCCATATTAATGTGTAAAATAAAGAATGAAAATAAAAAATATTGATATACTCACTAGGGTTGAGCGAAACGGATCGTTCATTTTCATAAGTCGCCGACTTTTGGCAAAGTCGGCGTCTCATGAAACCCGACCCGATCCCTGTGTGGGGTCGGCCATGCGGTACGCGACTTTCGCGCCAAAGTCGCGTTTCAATGACGCTAAAAGCGCCATTTCTCAGCCAATGAAGGTGGACGCAGAGTGTGGGCAGCGTGATGACATAGATCTCAGTCCCCACCATCTTACAGAAGGGCATTGCAGTGATTGGCTTGCTTTCTGCGGCGTCACAGGGGCTATAAAGGGGCATTCCCGCCGACCGCCATCTTACTGCTGCTGATCTGAGCGTAGGGAGAGGTTGCTGCCGCTTTGTCAGAAGCAGGGAGAGCGTTAGGCAGGGTACATTCACCCCCAAACCGCTTGTGCTGTAGCGATTACCACCTTTTGTTTGCAGGACAGTGGAAGCTACATTTTTTTTTCTTCAGCGCTGTAGCTCATTGGGCTGCCCTAGAAGGCTCCCTGATAGCTGCGTTGCTGTGTGTGTACGCCGCTGTGCAAACCAACTGCTTTTTTCAAAGCACAAATCCTGTTGTTCCTTCCTTTCTGCACAGCTATCTTGTTTGTTTGTCCACACTTTTGTGTGCAGCAGTCCTTTTTATAGCTGCCTGCCATACTTTTCTGAGATTACTGCAGGGAGATTAAGATTGGCAAGTCTGCCTCTGTGCCAGTGCTGTGTGTGGCATCTGTCTCTCCTTGTGTGCCACCGATAACCAGTGTGTAATACTGGGCCATTTTTTTTGGGGGGGGGAAATTCTCCCTGTTAAAAAAAAATTAATAGTGGGAGATAAAGATTGGCAAGTCTGCCTCTGTGCCAGTCCTGTGTGTGGCATCTGTCTCTCCTTGTGTGCCACCGAAAACCAGTGTGTAATATTGGGCCATTTTTTTTTTGGTAAATTCTCCCTGTAAAAAAAAAAAATAATAGTGGGAGATAAAGATTGGCAAGTCTGCCTCTGTGCAAGTCCTGTGTGTGGCATCTGTCTCTCCTTGTGTGCCACCGAAAACCAGTGTGTAATACTGGGCCATTTTTTGTGGGGGGTAAATTCTCCCTGTTAAAAAAAAATTAATAGTAGGAGATAAAGATTGGCAAGTCTGCCTCTGTGCCAGTCCTGTGTGTGGCATCTGTCTCTCATTGTGTGCCACCAAAAACCAGTGTGTAATACTGGGCCATTTTTTGTGGGGGGTAAATTCTCCCTGTTAAAAAAAAAATAATAGTGGGAGATAAAGATTGGCAAGTCTGCCTCTGTGCCAGTGCTGTGTGTGGCATCTGTCTCTCATTTTGTGCCACTGAAAACCAGTGTGTAATATTGGGCCATTTTTTTTGGGGGGTAAATTCTCCCTGTAAAAAAAAAATTAATAGTGGGAGATAAAGATTGGCAAGTCTGCCTCTGTGCCAGTCCTGTGTGTGGCATCTGTCTCTCATTGTGTGCCACCAAAAACCAGTGTGTAATACTGGGCCATTTTTTTTTTTGGTAAATTCTCCCTGTTAAAAAAAAATTAATAGTGGGAGATAAAGATTGGCAAGTCTGCCTCTGTGCCTGTCCTGTGTGTGGCATCTGTCTCTCCTTGTGTGCCACCGAAAACCAGTGTGTAATACTGGGCCATTTTTTTTGGGGGGGGGTAAATTCTCCCTGTTAAAAAAAAAATTAATAGTGGGAGATAAAGATTGGCAAGTCTGCCTCTGTGCCTGTCCTGTGTGTGGCATCTGTCTCTCATTGTGTGCCACCGACAACCAGTGTGTAATACTGGGCCATTTTTTTTGGGGGGGGGTAAATTCTCCCTGTAAAAAAAAAATTAATAGTGGGAGATAAAGATTGGCAAGTCTGCCTCTGTGCCAGTGCTGTGTGTGGCATCTGTCTCTCATTGTGTGCCACTGAAAACCAGTGTGTAATATTGGGCCATTTTTTTTTTTTTGGTAAATTCTCCCTGTAAAAAAAAAATTAATATTGGGAGATAAAGATTGGCAAGTCTGCCTCTGTGCCAGTCCTGTGTGTGGCATCTGTCTCTCATTGTGTGCCACCGAAAACCAGTGTGTAATACTGGCACATTTTTTTTTTTTTTTAAATTCTCCCTGAAAAAAAAAATAATGGGAGATTAAGATTGGCATTTCTGCTTGAGTGCTGGTCCTGTGTGTGCCATCTGTCTCAAATTATTGGGGCACAGAAAACCTAGTGTGTAACATTGGGCCTGATTTTCCTTTCAGTGTCAGGCACCTATAAAGGTATATATAAATCCTACAGAAGTTTGAGTTCACCTTATAAGTTGTTTTACAGTAACAAATACCGTTACTTTGGTTACGTTTTGCAAACAATGAAGAAGTCTAGTGGAAGAGGTCGTGGCCGTGGGCGGTCATTGTCAGCTGGTAATGATGGTAGTGGTGGTGGAGCATCAGGTGGTCGTGGTAAAAGCAGTACAGCACCTAAGTCTCGAGTTGTTGAGCCAGGTTCGTTGTCTGGCTACACAAGGCCTCGAACGCTCTCTTTTCTGGGAGTAGGAAAACCACTTTTGAAGCCGGAGCAGGAGGAACAAGTATTGGCTTTCATTGCTGACTCTGCCTCTAGCTCTTTCGCCTCCTCCTCGGAAAGTGCCAAATGTCAGAGCAGTGCATCGTCAGTGGATGCTCCCGGTCAGGAACAAGTCGCTTCCTTGTGTCCTTCACCCAGAACAACAGTGAAGGATGCGTCAGTCGACACAACAGGTTACTCCATGGAGCTCTTTACACATACCGTTCCTGGGTTAGACAGTGAAACAGTTAACAGGCTATGCCCATTAGAAGTTGAATCGGACATGGAGTGCACAGATGCACAGCCACAGCCAGATTACTATGCTGTTCCTTAGACCAGAACATTGCCCTCGCAGTGTAGTGAGGCAGAATCAAACCCAGCGGAGACTATGGTGCCCCGTCACGAACACTATACCACCGGCTTACACGGTGACACAGACGAAGTTGCACACGACATAGAAGAGGAGGTCATAGATGACCGAGTTGTTGACCCCGATTGGCAGCCATTGGGGGCACAGGGTGCAGGCGGCAGTAGTTCTGAAGCGGAGGAGGAGGAGCCACAGCAGGCATCAACATCACAACAGGTTCCATCTGCCGGGCTCGTATCTGGTCAAAAACGCTTGGCAAAGCCAAAACCAGTTGGAGGACAGCGTGGCCATCCGGTTAAAGAAGCTCAGTCTGCAATGCCTGAAAAGGTATCCGATAGTAGACAGAGTGCAGTCTGGCATTTTTTTAAACAACATCCAAATGATCAGCGCAAAGTCATCTGTCAAAAATGTTCAACTACCTTAAGCAGAGCTCAGAATCTTAAAAGTCTAAATACAAGTTGCATGCATAGACATTTATCCACCATGCATTTGCAAGCCTGGACTAACTACCAAATGTCCCTAAAGGTTGCAGCACCCTCGGCCAATGAAGCTAGTCAGCAACGCTACATCCCTTCCCTCACTGTAAACCCACCATTTCCCGCACCACCTGCAGTATCTGTGCAGCTTTCGTCGTCAGGCCAAAGCAGTCAGGGAATCACCAGGTTCGCAGTAGGAAACACTGCATGTAGGGCACCGGCAAGAATACCATCTCCAAGCCTCTCTCAGTCACCCATGTCCACCGGCACCACCGCTAGTTCCACGATCTCCAGCTCTCCAGTCCAGCTCACCCTACATGACTCTTGTTAGGAAAAGGAAGTACTCATCCTCGCATCCGTGTACACAGGGTTTGAACGCCCACATTGCTAGACTAATCTCATTAGAGATGATGCCCTACCGGTTAGTTGAAAGCAAAGCTTTCAAAGCGCTGATGGACTACGCTGTACCACGCTACGAGCTACGTAGTCGACACTTCTTTTCTAGAAAAGCCATCCCAGCCCTCCAACAGCATGTTAAAGACCGCATCATCCATGCACTCAGGCAGTCTGTGACTACAAAGGTGCACCTGACAACAGATGCATGGACCAGTAGGCATGGCCAGGGACGTTATGTGTCCATCACGGCACACTGGGTGAATGTGGTGGATGCAGGGTCCACAGGGGACAGCAATATTGGGACAGTTCTGCCTAGCCCACGGTCAAGGAAAGAGTTGGCTGTAGGCGTTCACCCCCCCTCCTCCTCTTCCTCCTCCTCCTGCAGAAGCGAGAGCTCGTCCACAAACCGCAGTTGCACATCCACTCCATCCGCAGCTGCCACTGTTGCACACCAGGTGTGCCATTATGGGACAGCTAGTGGCAAGTGTCAGCAGGCTGTATTGGCAATGAAGTGTTTGGGCGACAACAGACACACCGCGCAAGTTCTGTCCGAGTTCTTGCAGAAAGAAACTCAGTCATGGCTGGGCACTGTACATCTTGGGGCAGGCAAGGTAGTGAGTGATAACGGATGGAATTTCATGGCTGCCATAGCCCTTTCCCAACTGAAACACATTCCTTGCCTGGCTCACACCTTAAACCTGGTGGTGCAGTGCTTCCTGAAAAGTTATCCGGGGTTACCCGACCTGCTCCTCAAAGTACGCAGACTTTGCTCGCATATCCGCCGTTCGCCCGTACACTCCAGCCGTATGCAGAACTATCAGCGGACTTTGAACCTTCCCCAGCATCGCCTAATCATCGACGTTGCAACAAGGTGGAACTCCACACTGCACATGCTTCAGAGACTGTGCGAACAGAGGCGTGCTGTTATGTTTTTGTGGGAGGATAAACATACACGGGCAGGCAGTTGGATGGCAGACATGGAGTTGTTAGGTGTGCAGTGGTCGAAGCTACAAGACCTGTGTCAAGTCCTTCAGTGTTTTGAGGAATGCACACGGCTGGTTAGTGCAGACAACGCCATAATAAGCATGAGCATCCCCCTAATGCGTCTGCTGATGCAAAGTTTGACGCACATAAAGGAGCAGGCGTCTGCAGCCGAGGAAGAGGAAAGCCTTGATGACAGTCAGCCATTGTCTCATCAGGGCCGTGTAGAGGACGCGGTAGCAGGCGAAGAGGAGGAGGAGGACGAGGAGGATGATGGGGATGAGTACTTTTTTAACCCCTTCCCGACCCATGACGCCACATAGGCGTCATGAAAACCCGTGCCAATCCGACCCATGACGCCTATGTGGCGTCATGGAATGATCGCGTCCCTGCAGATCGGGTGAAGGGGTTAACTCCTATTTTACCCGATCTGCAGGGAGAGGGGGAGTGGTACTTCAGCCCAGGGGGGGTGGCTTCACCCCCCCGTGGCTACGATCGCTTTGATTGGCTGTTGAAAGTGAAACTGCCAATCAGAGCGATTTGTAATATTTCACCTAAAAAACTGGTGAAATATTACAATCCAGCCATGGCCGATGCTGCAATATCATCGGCCATGGCTGGAAACACTAATGTGACCCCCCCCCACCCCACCGATCGCCCCCCCAGTGCTCCGTTATAGGGTCCGGTCCCCTCCGTCCGCCTGCCGGCTCCCCCGTCCTGCTGTCCGCTCCCCCGTCCTCCTGCCCGCTCCCCCCCTGCTCCTATGTCACCCCCCCGTGCTCCGACGCCCCCCCCGTGCCCCGATCTCCCCCCCCTTATACTTACCGAGGCTCCCGGTCCCCGTCCGCCTCCATCATGGGCGCCGCCATCTTCCAAAATGGCGGGCGCATGCTCAGTGCGCCCGCCGGCCGGCAGATTCATTAGAGGTACATTTTGATCGCTGTGGTAGGTTCTATCACAGCGATCAAAATAAAAAAATAATAAATAAACCCCCCCCTTTATCACCCCCATAGGTAGGGACAATAATAAAATAAAGAAAATATTTTTTTTTTCTTTTTCCACTAGGGTTAGGGTTAGAACTAGGGTTAGAACTAGGGGTAGGGTTAGGGGTAGGGTTACGGGTAGGGTTAGGGTTAGGGGTAGGGTTATGGCATGTGCACACAGAGCGGATCGGCCGCGGATCCGCAGCGGATCGGCCGCAGATCCGCAGCGGATCGGCAGCGGATCGGCAGCGGATCGGCAGCGGATCCGCCGCGGATCGGCCGCGGATCCGCAGCGGATCGGCCGCGGATCCGCAGCGGATCGGCAGCGGATCGGCAGCGGATCGGCAGCGGATCGGCAGCGGATCCGCAGCGGATAGGCAGCGGATCCGCAGCGGATCGGCAGCGGATCCGCAGCGGATCCGCAGCGGATCGGCAGCGGATCGGCAGCGGATCGGCAGCGGATCGGCAGCGGATCGGCAGCGGATCCGCAGCGGATTGGCAGCGGATCCGCAGCGGATTGGCAGCGGATCCGCAGCGGATCCGCAGCGGATCGGCCGCGGATCCGCAGCGGATCCGCAGCGGATTGGCCGCGGATCCGCAGCGGATTGGCCGCGGATCCGCAGCGGATTGGCCGCTGCGAATTCGAAGCAGTTTTCCATCAGGTTTACAGTACCATGTACACCTAAGGAAAACCAAATCCGCTGTGCCCATGGTGCGGAAAATTCCGTGCAGAAACGCTGCGTTGTATTTTCCGCAGCATGTCAATTCTTTGTGCGGATTCCGCAGCGTTTTACACCTGTTCCTCAATAGGAATCCGCAGGTGAAATCTGCACAAAAAAACACTGGAAATCTGCTGTAAATCCGCAGGTAAAACGCAGTGCCTTTTACCTGCAGATTTTTCAAAAATCATGAGGAAAAATCTCACACGAATCCGCAACGTGGGCACATAGCCTTAGGGTTAGGGTTGGAATTAGAGTTAGGGTTGGAATTAGGGCTAGGGTTTGAAATAGGGTTAAGATTAGGCTTGTGGTTAGGGTTACGGATAGGGTTAGGGGTGTGTTGGGGTTACAGTTGTGGTTAGGGTTGGGATTAGGGTTACGGTTGGGATTAGGGTTAGGATTAGGGTTGGAATTAGGGTTACGGGTGTGTTGCGGTTAGGGTTGTGGTTAGGGGTGTGTTGGGGTTAAGGTTGTGATTAGGGTTATGGCTACAGTTGGGATTATGATTAGGGATGTGTTGGGGTTAGTGTTGAAGTTAGAATTGAGGGGTTTCCACTGTTTAGGCACATCAGGGGTCTCCAAACGCAACATGGCGCCACCATTGATTCCAGCCAATCTTGCGTTCAAAAAGTCAAATGGTGCTCCCGCCCTTCCAAGCCCCGACGTGCGCCCAAACAGTGGTTTACCCCCACATTTGGGGTACCAGCGTACTCAGGACAAACTGGGCAACAACTGCTGGGGTCTAATTTCTCCTGTTACCCTTGCAAAAATAAAAAATTACTTGCTAAAACATAATTTTTGAGGAAAGAACAATTATTTTTTATTTTCACGGCTCTGCGTTATAAACTTCTGTGAAGCACTTGGGGGTTGAAAGTGCTCACCACACATCTAGATAAGTTTCTTCGGGGGTCTAGTTTCCAAAATGGGGTCACTTGTGGGGTGTTTCTACTGTTTAGGTACATCAGGGGCTCTGCAAATGCAATGTGACGCCCGCAGACCATTCCATCAAAGTCTGCATTTCAAATGTCACTACTTCCCTTCCGAGCCCTGACGTGTGCCCAAACAGTGGTTTACCCCCACATATGGGGTATCAGCGTACTCACAACAAACTGGGCAACAAATATTGGGGTCCAAATTCTCCTGTTACCCTTGTGAAAATAAAAAATTGCTTGCTAAAACATCTTTTTTGAGGAAAGAAAAATGATTTTTTATTTTCACGGCTCTGCGTTGTAAACTTCTGTGAAGCACTTGGGGGTTGAACGTGCTCACCACACATCTAGATAAGTTCCTTGGGGGGTCTAGTTTCCAAAATGGGGTCACTTGTGGGGGGTTTCTACTGTTTAGGCATATCAGGGGCTCTGCAAACGCAACCTGACGCCCGCAGAGCATTCCATCAAAGTCTGCATTTCAAAACGTCACTACTTCCCTTCCGAACCCCGACGTGTGCCAAAACAGTGGTTTACCCCCACATATGGGGTATCAGCGTACTCAGGAGAAACTGGACAACATCTTTTGGGGTCCAATTTCTCCTGTTACTCTTGCAAAAATAAAAAAATTCTGGGCTAAAAAAATATTTTTGAGGAAAGGAAACACATTTTTTATTTTCACGGCTCTGCGTTATAAACTTCTGTGAAGCACTTGGGGGTTCAAAGTGCTCACTACACATCTAGATAAGTTCCCTTGGGGGTCTAGTTTCCAAAATGGAGTCAATTGTGGGGAGTTCCTACTGTTTAGGCACATCAGGGGCTCTGCAAACGCAACCTGACGCCCGCAGAGCATTCCATCAAAGTCTGCATTTCAAAACGTCACTACTTCCCTTCCGAACCCTGACGTGTGCCAAAACAGTGGTTTACCCCCACATATGGGGTATCAGCGTACTCAGGAGAAACTGGACAACAACTTTTGGGGTCCAATTTCTCCTGTTACCCTTGGGAAAATAAAAAATTGTGGGCTAAAAAATCATTTTTGAGAAAAGAAAAATTATTTTTTATTTTCATGGCTCTGCGTTATAAACTTCTGTGAAGCACTTGGGGGTTCAAAGTGCTCACCACACATCTAGATTAGTTCCTTGGGAGGTCTAGTTTCCAAAATGGGGTCACTTGTGCGGGAGCTCCAATGTTTAGGCACACAGGGGCTCTCCAAATGCGACATGGTGTCCGCTAATGATTGGAGCTAATTTTCCATTCAAAAAGCCAAATGGCGTGCCTTCCCTTCCGAGCCCTGCCGTGCGCCCAAACAGTGGTTTACCCCCACATATGGGGTATCATCGTACTCAGAACAAACTGGACAAAAACATTTGGGGTCCAATTTCTCCTATTACCCTTGGGAAAATAAAAAATTCTGGGCTAAAAATCATTTTTGAGGAAAGAAAAATTATTTTTTTATTTTCACGGCTCTGCGTTATAAACTTCTGTGAAGCACCTGGGGGTTATAAGTGCTCACTATGCATCTAGATAAGTTTCTTGGGGGGTCTAGTTTCCAAAATGGGGTCACTTGTAGGGGAGCTCCAATGTTTAGGCACACAGGGGCTCTCCAAACGCGACATGGTGTCCGCTAACGATTGGAGCTAATTTTCCATTCAAAAAGTCAAATGGCATGCCTCCCCTTCCGAGCCTTGCCGTGCACCCAAACAGTGGTTTACCCCCACATATGAGGTATCGGCATACTCAGGAGAAATTGCCCAACAAATTTTAGGATCCATTTTATCCTGTTGCCCATGTGAAAATGAAAGAATTGAGGCTAAAAGAAATTTTGTGTGAAAAAAAAGTACTTTTTCATTTTTGCGGATCAATTTGTGAAGCACCTGGGGGTTTAAAGTGCTCACTATGCCTCTGGATGAGTTCCTTGGGGGGTCTAGTTTCCAAAATGGGGTCACTTGTGGAGGAGCTCCAATGTTTAGGCACACAGGAGCTTTCCAAACGCGACATGGTGTCCGCTAACGATGGAGATAATTTTCCATTCAAAAAGTCAAATGGCGCTCCTTCCCTTCCGAGCCTTACCATGTGCCCAAACAGTGGTTTACCCCCACATGTGAGGTATTGGTGTACTCAGGAGAAATTGCCCAACAAAATTTAGGATCCATTTTATCCTGTTGCCCATGTGAAAATGAAAAAATTGAGGCTAAAATAATTTTTTTGTGAAAAAAAAGTACTTTTTCATTTTTACGGATCAATTTGTGAAGCACCTGGGGGTTTAAAGTGCTCACTATGCTTCTAGATAAGTTCCTTGGGGGGTCTAGTTTCCAAAATGTGGTCACTTGTGGGGGAGCTCCAATGTTTAGGCACACGGGGGCTCTCCAAACGCGACATGGTGTCCGCTAAAGATTGGAGCCAATTTTTCATTAAAAAAGTCAAATGGCGCTCCTTCCCTTCCGAGCCCTGCCGTGCGCCCAAACAGTGGTTTACCCCCACATATGAGGTATCAGCGTACTCAGGACAAATTGGACAACAACGTCCCTGGTCCAGTTTCTCCTTTTACCCTTGGGAAAATAAAAAAATTGTTGCTAAAAGATCATTTTTGTGACTAAAAAGTTAAATGTTCATTTTTTACTTCCATGTTGCTTCTGCTGCTGTGAAACACCTGAAGGGTTAATAAACTTCTTGAATGTGGTTTTGAGCACCTTGAGGGGTGCAGTTTTTAGAATGGTGTCACTTTTGGGTATTTTCAGCCATATAGAACCCTCAAAATGACTTCAAATGTGAGGTGGTCCCTAAAAAAAATGGTTTTGTAAATTTTGTTGTAAAAATGAGAAATCACTGGTCAAATTTTAACCCTTATAACTTCCTAGCAAAAAAAAAAATTGTTTCCAAAATTGAGCTGATGTAAAGTAGACATGTGGGAAACGTTATTTATTAACTATTTTGTGTCACATAACTCTCTGGTTTAACAGAATAAAAATTCAAAATGTGAAAATTGCGAAATTTTCAAATTTTTTGCCACATTTCCGTTTTTTTCACAAATAAACTCAAAAATTATCGACCTAAATTTACCACTAACATGAAGCCCAATATGTCACGAAAAAACGATCTCAGAATCGCTAGGATCCGTTGAAGCGTTCCTGAGTTATTACCTCATAAAGGGACACTGGTCAGAATTGCAAAAAACGGCAAGGTCATTAAGGCCAAAATAGGCTGGGTCATGAAGGGGTTAATGAGGAAGCTTCTCCTGGGCCAACAGAAATTAGTGGCGTTGCAAGGCCGGGTTCTGTTTTTTTAAGGGAGACAAGTGACATAGATTTGCCTGTAACTGCCCCTCAAACCAGCACAACCGCAGATTTGACAACTGGAACTTTGGCCCACATGGCGGATTATGCCTTACGTATCCTCAAAAGGGACCCACACATTATAAAAAAGATGAGCGATGATGATTACTGGTTGGCCTGCATCCTTGACCCTCGCTATAAAGGCAAATTGCAAAATATTATGCCACATGAGAACCTCGAACAAATATTAGCAACCAAACAAGCTACTCTTGTAGACTGTTTGATTCAGGCATTCCCAGCACACAGCACCGGTGATGGTTCTCACACGAGCTGCAGGGGGGTACAGGGCAGAGGTGTTAGAGGTGCACAAATCAGAAGTGGCGTTGGACAGAGGGGTTTTCTGACCAGGTTGTGGAGCGATTTCGCAATGACCGCAGACAGGACAGGTACTGCAGCATCTATTCAAAGTGACAGGAGACAACATTTGTCCAGTATGGTTACTAACTATTTTTCATCCCTTATCGATGTTCTCCCTCAACCGTCATTCCCATTTGATTACTGGGCATCCAAATTAGACACCTGGCCTGAATTGGCAGAATATGCATTGCAGGAGCTTGCTTGCCCAGCAGCTAGTGTGCTATCAGAAAGAGTATTCAGTGCTGCTGGTTCAATATTAACCGATAAAAGGACTCGTCTGGCTACCCAAAATGTGGATGATCTAACCTTCATAAAAATGAACCACTCCTGGATTTCAAATTATTTTGCCCCACCTTTCCTGGCTGACACCTAGCTTTCCTATAAAAAGGTCTTGCTTGTGGACTGGTCTTACTGAGTGTTCCAATCTCTTAATTTGCAGCAGCTGTTTGTCCAGCATACGACATGTTTAAACCTCCCTCAATGGGAAAACTCCCCCCACGGGGCCGTGGTCTCGCCACTTGGTGCAAGCACCCGTTAGAGTGACGTTTGTCTGAAGAGGTGGGTGTGCCCACTTTTGGTCGACGGCACTGCTACTGGGTCCCTCATAGTACAATAAAGTGTCTCTGGCGGTGGTGGCGCGCACCCAACGTCAGACACACCGTTGTAACATGAGGGGCCCTGGGACGGTACCGCCGGCCACAAGAGAGTTCACCCCCCCCAGCTCAAACTGTGCTCTACCACGTGCAAACTTATCTCTCACAGCTCCACCAATGATTAGTCTATGCGCTGACATCATTCAATGCCTGGCACTGACAATACCAATTTGTTGACATCTATGATGCTAGTTAAAGTAGTCTGGGTCAGTGTCCTATATTGACATCAGTAAATACTTACTGCCAAATTACTATGTCAGAAACTCAGCAGATGTGCCCACCCCTGTACCTAAGTATGCCACACTTTTTTTTTTGTTGTTGTTGTTTTGCGAGACATTAACATCTATTTATTTTTTGTGAGTACTAACTGTGTCAGACACTCCTTGCAATCCTCCTCCACTGACCACAATGCTGCCTGTGTATCCATGTAACCTATTTAAAACTGCATAGAGCCTATTTTTAGTTATTTTAGGCCTAGTATACCTGTCTGCGGTCCCTCCGTGCAATCCTCCTCCACTGACCACAATGCTGCTTGTGTATCCATGTAACCTATTTAAAACTGCATAGAGCCTATTTTAAGTTATTTTAGGCCTAGTAAGCCTGTCTGCGGTCCCTCCGTGCAATCCTCCTCCACTGACCACAAAGCTGCCTGTGTATCCATGTAACCTATTTAAAACTGCAAACAGCCTATTTTTATTTATTTTAGGCCTAGTAAGCCTGTCTGCGGTCCCTCCTTGCAATCCTCCTCCTCCGCTGACCACAATGATGCCTGTGTATCCATGTAACCGATTTAAAACTGCCTTGAGCCTATTTTTATTTATTTTAGGCCTAGTAAGCCTGTCTGCGGTCCCTCCTTGCAATCCTCCTCCTCCGCTGACCACAATGCTGCCTGTGTATCCATGTAACCGATTTAAAACTGCCTTGATCCTATTTTTATTTATTTTAGGTCTAGTAAGCCTGTCTGCGGTCCCTCCTTGCAATCCTCCTCCTCCGCTGACCACAATGCTGCCTGTGTATCCATGTAACCGATTTAAAACTGCCTTGATCCTATTTTTATTTATTTTAGGCCTAGTAAGCCTGTCTGCGGTCCCTCCTTGCAATCCTCCTCCTCCGCTGACCACACCAATGCTGCCCGTGTACCCCTGGAACCTATTTTAAAGTGCATAGAGCCTATTTCTTTATTTTATGTAATATTAAAAAAGCCATGATGGACTACGCTGTCCCACGCTACGAGCTACCCAGTCGACACTTCTTTTGCAAGAAAAGTCATCCCAGCCCTCCACCAGCACCACCTCCATTGTCCATGCACTCTGGCAATCTGTGAGTACAAAGGTGCACCTGACAACAGACGCATTGACCTGTAGGCATGGCCACGGAAGGTTACGTGTCCATTACGGTGCAATGGGTTAATGTGGTGGATGCATGGTCCACAGGGGACAGCCTACTAAGTCTGTCTGCAGTCCCTAATTCAAATTTTCCTCCACTGTCTAAATCTGAGCTTCAACCTTCTGGCTCTCATTAAGTGCTTTTTAAAAAAAAAAAATTGGTGGTTGGGGCCTAATACCTCTGTTTGCCGCTCCCTGGTGTTGTCCTCAACTGAATAAATCTGAGCTTCAACCTTCTGGCTCTCATTAAGTGCTTTTTTAAAAAAAATTGGTGGTTGGGGCCTAATACCTCTGTTTGCCGCTCCCTGGTGTTGTCCTCAACTGAATAAAGCTGAGCTTCAACCTTCTGGCTCTCATTAAGTGCTTTTTTTAAAACAATTGGTGATTGGGGCCTAATACCTCTGTTTGCCGCTCCCTGGTGTTGTCCTCAACTGAATAAAGCTGAGCTTCAACCTTCTGGCTCTCATTAAGTGCTTTTTTAAAAAAAATTTGTGGTTGGGGCCTAATACCTCTGTTTGCCGCTCCCTGGTGTTGTCCTCAACTGAATAAAGCTGAGCTTCAGTCTTTAGGCTTTCGGACTATAGTATCAGATATTAAACTGCATTTGGCCTTCAACTTTGGTTACAGCCTACTAACGGTGTCTACCGCTCCCTGGTGTTGTCCTAAACTGTATAAAGCTGAGCTTCAACCTTCTGGCTCTCATTAAGTGCTTTTTTAACAAAAAATTGGTGGTTACGGCCTACTAACGGTGTCTGCCGCTCCATGGTGTTGTCCTCCACTGTATAAAGCTGAGCTTCAGTCTTTAGGCTTTTGGCCTATAGTAGCAGATATTAAACTGCATTTGGCCTACTAGTGTGGTTGGGCCCTTAAAACAGTGTCTGCTGCTCCTGGGTTTGCTACTCCACTGAACAAAGCAATGCCGCCTGTTTAGTCCTGTTACCAATTTTGAGCTGCATTTAGCCTACTTTATTCTTTGGCCCTATATCTGTGTTTCCTCCTCATCCTGCCCATTGCCCAGCTACTGCTAGATGAGTCTGCTGGTACATTGACCTAGACAACTACATTCCCCTTGCACTCTACACAGCCAGAATCTGACCCTGCTGAAAGTAAGGTTCCCCTTCCCGCATGTTATACCACCTTACACAGGGACAAAGAGGAAGGTGCAGATGAAAGTGCAGGTTCCTTCATCAGGTGGGGGGGCATACTCGTTGGCGACGTCACTGGCACAGGGCCCCTCAGAGTACGCAAAAGTGTCGCTGCTGGTGGGAGGCTCCCCCGCCGTGCAAACACACCGCTGTACTTTGAGGGGCCCTGTGCCAGTGCCAATGCCAATGAGTGGGCCCCCCCTGCTTGCTTAGGATCACAGAACTTGCAAACTTGACATACTTACCTCTCACTGCTCCACCGCCGTGACGTAGTCCACGTTTCCTGGGCCCACTAAAACCTTGAACCAGCCCTACCCCCCACAACTTTTGCCAAATGACCCCCAATTTCCAATGCCCAACTATTATTATAAAGTTAATTAAGATTGACAAGCTTCAGAAACAAGAATGGATGTTTTTGGCATTAAAATGGGCACTGTAGGTGTTTTCCTGGCCTCCACTCACTGCCGACTATGCTTCCCCATTGACTTGCATTGGGTTTCGTGTTTCGGTCGATCCCCGACTTTTAGCGATAATCGGCCGACTGCACTCGACTCGACTTTGGACAAAGTCGGGTTTCGCAAAACCTGACTCGATCTTAAAAAAATGAAAGTCGCTCAACCCTAATACTCACCTCTCCGGAGGCCCCTGCACCTTACCGCTGTTAACCGGCAGCCTTCTTTGCTTAAAATGAGCGCGTTTAGGGCCTTCCATGACGTCACGGCTTCTGATTGGTCGCGTGACGCTCATGTGACCGCCACGCGACCAATCACAAGCCTCGAAGTCATTCTCAGGTCCTAAATTCCTAATTCTAGGAATTTAGGACCTGAGAATGATGTCTCGGCTTGTGATTGGTCGCGTGGCGGTCACATGAGCGGCACGCGACCAATCAGAAGCCGTGACGTCATGGAAGGCCCTAAACGCGCTCATTTTAAGCAAAGAAGGCTGCCGGTTAACAGCGGTAAGGTGCAGGGGCCTCCGGAGAGGTGAGTATATCAATATTTTTTATTTTCATTCTTTATTTTACACATTAATATGGATCCGATACCGATTCCCGATACCACAAAAGTATCGGAACTCGCAATCGGCCAATACCCGATACTTGCGGTATCGGAATGCTCAACACTACTGATGGCGCATGGTACCGTAGAGACGGGCACTGCAACGTGTGCTTAGTGTGCAGATAGCACTGTTGGGCACTAGATAGCTTCCACCATTCATGAGCAGTCTTCAACACAAGGAATGGGAATGATTAAGGAGCTTTCATCCATCGACAGTCATTCATCTACACAAACACATTGTCAAGGTATACACTAGTGCATGGCCGAGCGGCCATGAAAACCTTTTATAGCAGTAGCGCTCCAGGACCTTCCTGATGGTCCAATAGGAACCACAACAGGACCTGAGCATGTGACCCCTGACCTCCAACTAGAGGTCGCCCCGTGGGCATGCTCAGTGTGGGAAAAGCAGGACTTAGTCCCTGAAACGCCTACTCGCTGCTGAACAGTGCTGGCTACAAAGGCAGAGCCTGGAAAGCTAACAGTACCCAAGCACACAGTATCAGCTTCAGCCAGATGCTGGGATCGATGTCTCTGCTCAGCAGGTTCCTCTGTGGCTGGAGGAGAATGGGAGATCACAGTGGATATGGTTCCAGATTCCCCCTGTTCAGCGGTGGGAACTTGACGCCTAACTCTTTGTTTGCTATTTTTAAATATAAAAGTTAAAGTGTGTTTCTTATTTCAAATAAAGGACTTTATTTACAATATAACTGTAAGATTAGTAATGGAGAGGTGTCTTTTTGATGCCTCTCCATTACTAAGTAGTGGGCTTGTTGTCACCGGACAATACCAAGGTGACATAAACCCAAAAAATATAAACCCCTGAGAATATCATACACAAGCTGTCTGTCTTAGCTTAGCTGATTGTCAAAAATGTAATTCAATTATTTAAAGAAATGGCGTGTTGACCCCTTTATTCTTGATAAGCAGCCTTGCTAACGCTGACAGCTCAGTGTTCAAACATGCAGCTATCTGTTTAGCCTGGCTGGTTATCAAAAATACATGGAAACCCAAGCTGTTTTTCTTTTAATTTATTTATTTAAAGAGCAGGTGCCGGCTGATGAATACTCCCGTCAGCCACCACCTGCTCTAGCTGTTATTAGCGGCAGCAGGTGTAGGATGATGAGAGTAGTAGTCTCATCAGCCAATGCCTGTGATTGTAGGTAAACTTTTTACCTCCGGTCACAGCTACTTGCTCACACTGCCATCTGACAGCAGCTGAGACACATTGCTCTGACCAGTGGTAATGATCTTATCATCAATCAGAGGCAGTGCCTGCCATGCTGTCATGTACATGACTGCGTGGTAAACATTGGATGTTCAGCCTCCCTATTCATGTGAATTGGGTCTGGTTTCAGGTTCAGGCACTGTTCTCATACCCAAACCTAACTTTTTTTAACTGGTTGAACCCTCCCAACCCAGACATCCAGGGTTTTGCCCTTCACTAAAGGTACCGTCTCACAGTGGCACTTTGGTCGCTACGACAGCACGATCCGTGACGTTCCAGCGATATACATACGATCTCACTGTGTCTGACACGCAGCAGCTATCAGGGACCCCGCTGAGAATCGTATGTCATAGCAGATCGTTTGAAACTTTCTTTCGTCATCAAGTGTCCCGCTGTGGCGGCATGATCGCATCGTGCAACAAAGGTGTGCATGATATTGTATACGATGTAATGGGTGGAGGAGCTTGATACGTAGGAGCGCCAAATTCTCCACCTCCTGTGTGCTGATTGGGCGGTACAATACTGTGCGCTCATTCGACAGACGTAGTACTATTGTTCCCGGCCGATAAAACCGAAACTGTCGAGCGCTGTATTCTTTTCTTTCTGGAGCACATGCTTGAACCAGAACTCCTAAATCCCCTGGATTCCCTGGACTTTAAACTACAGACTTTTACCGCAAGAGGTATGTACAACGCTACAGCGTAGCAGATAGCAGATAGTGCCCTTCAACGAGGATGTTACCTCCTGTTTACCGCTGGAGCGTGGACGATTGTTCCTTATGGAGAGTAGGGTAGGCCAGAGCGCCTCAGGTAGACAGCTGTAGCGTGGCCTATTTTATCCTTTTACAGATCTAGCTGTTGCGCGGTGGACTGCCCCATTTAAGCCGGTAGCACCATATATATTTAGATCAATGGTCAAAACATTTTGTTTGTTAGCACGTGTATTTATTGTACGTTTGTTTTCTTTTTAGCAAGTATGCTCACTTCCGGTGAGAGGTCTGTCGTTGCTGCTGCCCTGGTGTTTGAGGCAGCACGGCTCTTAGAGGAGAGATGTCCAAAACGAAAACGTTGCATGTGGACCAGGAGCTGGCTGCAGAAAAGGTCAACATTGTCACACATGGGTCTCATAAGAGAGCTACGTGATAACAACCCAACTCATGATTTCCGAAACTACCTTAGGATGTCAGAGGAATCCTTCAAGATAATACTTGCTGCTGTTACTCCACTCATACAAAGGCGGGATATGCCGATGCGTGCAGCCGTGCCCGTGGATGAAAGGTTGGCAGTGACACTGCGGTTCCTGGCCACAGGAAGGTCTCTTCAGGATTTGCAGTTTTCTGCTGCTGTTTCCAGGCCTTTACTGAGCGTTATGATTCCGGAGACATGCGAGGCCATTGTGCAGAGCTTAAAGCATTATATGGAGGTGACTGTATGTTTCCTACTACTGGTTTTTGCTGCTGTGTTATGTTATGTCGATATAGTGTTCAGCAACCCTCTCAGTCAGTGAAGCAGTCTGATAAAATGGCTGCCTGCATACTCAGGATTGTTGACTTTGTTTGACTACTCCATACTGCGCGTCAATCACTCTAAGGATGTCCACATGAGAGTGTATGTGCAGACCAATATATTTTTCCTAATTTGTACATGTTTCCTTTTCATCTTGCAGTTTCCCAAGACGGTGGATGACTGGAAGAAGATTGCTTCCGATTTTGAGCAGCTGTGGCAGTTTCCAAACTGCGGTGGCGCCTTGGATGGAAAGCATGTGCGCATCACGCAACCAGCCAACTCGGGATCATTTTTCTACAACTACAAAGGATATTTCAGTCTGATCCTCATGGCCCTTGTCAATGCAAACTATGAGTTCGTGGATGTGGATGTTGGCATGAATGGTCGAGTCTCCGATGGTGGTGTTTTGGAACACACTTCATTTGGGGAAGGCTTGAGGAACAATCAACTGCAGTTGCCACAAAATGAAGACACAAAAGGAAACCTCAATTTTGTTTTCATCGCTGATGAAGCTTTCCCTCTTCATCCACATCTGCTGAAGCCATTTGCGCAGAGAACACTCACAGCAGAGCGGAGAATCTATAACTACCGGTTGTCTAGGGCCCGTCGTGTGGTCGAAAATGCCTTTGGAATTATGGCGAATCGGTTTAGAGTTTTCCACACAGCTATCAACTTGAAGCTGCCGTCTATAGACTTAGTGGTTTTGGCATGCTGTGTGCTGCATAACTTCCTGAGACGCCACGATACCAGCTCCTACTCTCCTCCTTCATTTATTGATTCTGTGGACCCAAGAACCGGAAATATTGTGCCCGGAGAATGGCGGACACAAGAAGAAAATTTAACAGGTCTTCAAGTGCTGGGATCTGGCAGACAGGCAGACGATGCAAGGGACTGTAGAGAAAAATACTGCCTGTACTTTAATGGTTCTGGAGCTGTGCCCTGGCAGGATCACCCCGTATAAAAACAAACTTGTATGTTTAGCGTAAACTCAACAATCTATATTTTATGCTTTGGTTTCCACAATGTCATAGTTTGAATAGGCAACTCTCTTTTGTTTAATAAAATTGTATTGCATTACTCCCGTTATTCATGGTTGTTCATTTTATATAAAGTGGTTAACTCCTTAATCCCATATGACGTACTATCCCGTCAAGGTGACCTGGGACTTAATTCCCAGTGACGGGATAGTACTAGTGTTGAGCATTCCGATACCGCAAGTATCGGGTATCGGCCGATACTTGTGGTATCGGAATTCCGATACCGAGTTCCGATACTTTTGTGGTATCGGGAATCGGTATCGGAACCATATTCATGTGTAAAATAAAGAATTAAAATAAAAAATATGGATATACTCACCTCTCCGGTGGCCCCTGGATCTTACCGCTGTAACCGGGACCCTTTGCTCCTAAGAATGAGCTCGTGAAGGGCCTTCGATGACGTCGCAGCTTCTGATTGGTCGCGTGACCGCCCATGTGACCGCTCACGCGACCAATCAGAAGCCGCGATGTCAGCTGTGACGTCATCGAAAGTCCTTTACGGGCTCATTCTTAGGAACGGAGGCTCCCGGTTACAGCGGTAAGGTCCAGGGGCCGCCGGAGAGGTGAGTATATGGATATATATGGATATACTCACCTCTCCGGTGGCCCCTGGATCTTACCGCTGTAACCGGGAGCCTCCGTTCCTAAGAATGAGCCCGTGAAGGACCTTCGATGACGTCGCGGCTGACGTCGCGGCTTCTGATTGGTCGCGTGAGCGGTCACATGAGCGGTCACACGACCAATCAGAAGTCGTGACATCATCGAAGGCCCTTCACGAGCTCATTCTTAGGAGCAAAGGCTCCCGGTTACAGCGGTAAGATCCAGGGGCCACCGAAGAGGTGAGTATATCCATATTTTTTATTTTAATTCTTTATTTTACACATGAATATGGATCCCAGGGCCTGAAGGAGAGTTTCCTCTCCTTCAGACCCTGGGAACCATTCCGATACTTTGCATCCCATTGAAATGCATTGGTATCGGGTATCGGTATCGGCGATATCCGATATTTTTCGGGTATCGGCCGATACTATTCGATACCGATACTTTCGTATCGAACGGTATCGCTCAACACTAGATAGTACGTCATAGCGATCGGTCAATTTTGCATTGAAAAGTCAAATGGCACTCCATCCCTTCCAAGCTCTGCCATGCACCCAAACAATGGTTTAGCCCCACATATGGGGTATCGTCGTACTCAGGACAAATTGTACAACATCTTTTGGGGTCCATTTTCTCCTGTTACCCTTGGTAAAATAAAACAAATTGGAGCTGAAGTAAATTTTGTGTGAAAAAAAGTTAAATGTTCATTTTTATTTAAACCTTCCAAAAATTCCTGTGAAACACCTGAAGGGTTAATAAACTTCTTGAATGTGGTTTAGAGCACCTTGAGGGGTGCAGTTTTTAGAATGGTGTCACACTTAGGTATTTTCTATCATATAGACCCCCTCAAAATGACTTCAAATGAGATGTGGTCCCTAAAAAAATGGTGTTGTAAAAATGAGAAATTGCTGGTCAACTTTTGACCCTTATAACTCCGTAACAAAAAAAAAAATTTGGTTCCAAAACTGTGCTGATGTAAAGTAGACATGTGGGAAATGTTACTTATTAAGTATTTTGCGTGACGTATCTCTGTGATTTAAGGGCATAAAAATTCAAAGTTGGAAAATTGTGAACTTTTCTAAATTTTTGACACATTTCCGTTTTTTTCGCAAATAAACACAAGTTATATCTAATAAATTTTACCACTGACATGAAGTACAATATCTCACGAGAAAACAGTGTCAGAATCGCCAAGATCCGTTGAAGTGTTCCAGAGTTATAACCTCATAAAGGGACAGTGGTCAGAATTATAAAAATTGGCCCAGTCATTAACGTGCAAACCACCCTCGGGGCGTAAGGGGTTCATTTCATCTCGCCAGAGCAACACGGTCTGAACGCTCATTGTATATGCCGGTCTGTAGATGGAAATTGTATTACGCCTGAGCGGCACGGAAGGAACGCACATAGTCAATGCTGTTCGATGGATGTGTACATAACGCCGGAGCGGCACGTAATGTACGCTCGTAGTCTATGACGGCGTGATGACGAACGTACGTTACAGCGTGCATGCATGCGTGCCTGCGCTAGCTTGCTTTGGTTCCCAGACATCCTGAACATGGCTGTCAGACGACGTGATCCACCAATGGGCATCCCGGAGCTGAAGTTCTTGATTGGTACAATGGATCAGCTGCAGAACAATACCACAGGGCTGGAGCTGCACCGCAACCAGCACAAGGAGGAAGTCGTGCGTGCGGTGTCTGAGGGCCTCAGGAAGCAGTTTGGAATAACCCGAAGCAAGGCCCAGATCGTTAAAAAATGGGGTGATCTGAAGTCTAAATGCCCTGCGCGCCTGCAGGACCTTCGCCGCGAGATCTGCAGAGGTGAGTACGCAGGTACCGTAGAGTATGGTACGCCGAAGGGTGAATTGGGTGATTAATGTGAATGGGGGGTACGCTGCAGGGACTTTTATAGGGCATTTTTATTAGCCTGTCCTCGTGGGATCGGTACGACATACGCTGACTGTTTTTTTTTAACATTCGAAGAGCCAAAGACACAGCGCCGCCACAAGGCATCCCACACCGCCTCTGATACATAAACTTTTTTTTTATTATTTTTTTTTTTTTGAAACAATTAACAAACTAATTAACAAACAATAAAAAAATAAATAAACATTTTCTCCTCCCAAGGCCCAACAGGTGTCGCAGAGTGCGGACCTGCTGCTGAACTTGAGCCAGCAGGAGCGCTGCTTTCCGCTCCAGGCACTGTTGTTTAGCCAGGAGCTCTCTCACGGTGAGCGGTTCTGTGGATAGAAGAGGTTGGAGAACGGACGGTGATTACGCTGCAAATACAGCATGTGTGAACATACCCTGACATTTACTACACACTCAATTTGGTCCTGTCCCAGAGGGCGAGAAAGTTTTTTTTTTTTTCGTTTTTGTTGTTGTCAAATGTGACATCCCACCGATCACCCCTCCCACTGTCTGTATACTTACGGAGAAGGGACACCGGTTCTTCATTGCCAGAACAAGAGCTGCTCATTTCCCAGCCCCTCGATCTGGCCACAGCTGCCGCAGCTAAAAGGAAACAATAACATATCTGGTTAACAATGGAACACGCCGTTGGGAAGCGCTCGCAGTTTTGGTCACTTACAAATGGTCGCTTCTGGGGAGAAGGCCACCGACCTGGGGGAGGAAGATGAGTGGTGGAAGGGAGGTGTCGAGGATGGTGGAGGGGTGCGAGGGCACCTGGTCCTAAGTGATGGTGGAGGGGTGGTAGGGCGCCTGGTCCTTACTGCGCCTGTAATGTATACAATATTTCCGCTACCCTCTTATGTCCCGTATGCAGTAATAAAATTGCAATGAATGATGGTAAACTTACGTGACGTCCTGGGCTGTGGGCTGCTGCTGGTGGCGGAAGAAGTGGTGCTGTTGGCAATGGCAGGTGCCTGTTGCCGGCGCCGTCTCTCTACACATAAATTAAAGAAACGCAATGTTTAGACACCAAAGTACAGGGCTCCAGACAAAAAGAAAAAGAAAAAAAACCTAGGCCATTGGCGGCAAGGAGTAAAATTAAATTTTGAGTCGCCTAATGTACGTACATATATTGAAAATAGAGATCACACTTCCCAGTGATGCTATACTCTGCATTGTCTGTGGGCTCTGGTGTTCAATGGTCTGCCAGGCCTGGGACACGTATTATTTCATCACTAGGAAGCGCCTCACGGCAGCGCGCGTCTCCTGATTCCCCCCTCCTGGCAGTGCGCACAGGGTTGCCAACCGCCTCCTAAATGATTTCTGGACAATCTAGATAAAAATTGCGGACAT
Source organism: Ranitomeya variabilis (assembly GCF_051348905.1). NCBI lineage: Eukaryota > Metazoa > Chordata > Amphibia > Anura > Dendrobatidae > Ranitomeya > Ranitomeya variabilis. The sequence continues at coordinate 292,947,342 of NC_135233.1, read as the reverse complement.
CCAAAAAATTTAAATATGGTGGTGGAGATTCTGTAACCCCTGACCTGACCATTTTTGTCACGGACACCGCATTTTCCTCTCGGACAATACGTTCATTATAAAAAAAGTGGCATGTTTTTCCAGGAATTCCAGGACAAGTTGGCAACCATGAGCGCGATTCTCCCAATTCCCCCCTCCCGGCAGCGTGCGTCTCCAAATTCCCCCATACTGGTACTTGCCTCGCCTTGTCTCCGCACGCAACTGTGCCAGATGCTGTGTGTTCTTGTAGCGGAGGTCAGCCCACTTTTTCCGCAGCTGCAGCGCACTGTGGCGGACGCCGAACCTCCTCTCCATCATTTGCCCAATGCGGAGCAGCACCTCCTGCTTGTGGAGGTTTGGGTGGGCAGGTCAAGTCTCCAGGCCCTCGTAGTCCAGGGCATCCATCTTGCTCACTAAAAAGCGGAGCTCGGTCTGCCCCAGAGGAGCAGATCGTTGTCTCGCCGCCATTTTAGCTCGAAAGACACTGTACGGCACCGCCTAACAACGCCCAGAGGAGGTCCTTGACTCAGCCGTGCTGCCGCGCGATCCGCATCGCTATAGCGTCTCCATTTATGCACAGCGTCGCGGTTGTGACACCAGTATGCACAGCGTCGCAGTTGTGATGCCGGTATACTCAGCATCGTGGTTGTGCCACCGGCTCAGAAATGCACCTTCGGCGTTCCCATTTTTTAGCTCATCAACAGTATGACATCTTTGAGTTGTTGTTTATTTCTTCTGTGTATAGTGTATGGCTATGCAGCAATGCTTATCTATGTAGTAGGTAAAAAGATGTATAAAACATCTCTGGCAGCCATCTTGTGCATCTGGCAAGCGGACGCACAAAATGGAGGCACTTTAGGATGCGGTTTGCAAACTCTTTTGCTATGGCTGCCATTTTGTGCGCACACTATATGGAAAGGTAAACCTACTCTTTTGTGTCTGCCTTGGCTTGGCTGGCCCTGGCCTGTTCCACTAGTTAATTAATACAGCACACAACATAACGGTTAAATATACCTCTTTTTTGGCCACGAGGCATCCCACACCTCCTCTGATCCAGCTGTGCCCTCTGGGTCAATGCCTCAACATCCTAGTACGTTTCCACAATAATGTGATTGGGATTTGGTTGCAGGTACGCCCCCCCGCAGTCACTGTTGCCATGTATGCTGACAGCACCTGTTTTTTTTCATTCAAAGAGGCAAAGACACAGCACCGCCACCACGAGGCATCCCACACCGCCTCTGATCCAGCTGTGCCCTCTGGGTCAATGCCTCAACATCCTAGTAGGTTTCCACAATAATGTGATTGGGATTTGGTTGCAGGTACGCCCCCCGCAGTCACTGTTGCCATGTATTCTGACAGCACCTGTTTTTTTTCATTCAAAGAGGCAAAGACACAGCGGCGGCGCCACCACAAGGCATCCCACACCGCCTCTGATCCAGCTGTGCCCTCCGGGTCAATGCCTCAACATCCTAATTGGTTTCCACAATAATGTGATTGGGATTTGGTTGCAGGTACGCCCCACCGCAGTCACTGTTGCCATGTATGCTGACAGCACCTGTTTTTTTCATTCAAAGAGGCAAAGACACAGCGGCGCCGCCACCACGAGGCATCCCACACTGCCTCTGATCCAGCTGTGCCCTCCGGGTCAATGCCTCAACATCCTAGTAGGTTCCCACAATAATGTGATTGGGATTTGGTTGCAGGTACGCCCCCCCGCAGTCACTGTTGCCATGTATGCTGACAGCACCTGTTTTTTTAATTCAAAGAGGCAAAGACACAGTGCCGCCACCACGAGGCATCCCACACCGCCTCTGATCCAGCTGTGCCCTCCGGGTCAATGCCTCAACATCCTAGTAGGTTTGCCATGTTAATTGTATTGTTCATGATAAGTTTATTTTTTTTTAACAACATTTCAAATGTCAAGAATAAAATAAGAAATAATAATAATAATACATTTTTTTAATCTTCATGTTATAGCTGCACATAGTCACGGACGGAGGCATGATGGGAGTCCCTGTGGAAGCACCCCTGAGTCCGCGCAGTACTGGCCCCCTCATTCACTTCCGGTCTTCTCTCCTTCGGAGAATATGTCCCCAGATGAGGTCTTGCCACGTAAGTTTTTTTAAACACGCTTAAGATTGTCACTCACTGCCTCTCTCTATCTAACCCGGGACAGCAAGGGCAGTTTCTGAGACTCCCCCGCCACAGAGAGGTTTCATTCATCCTAAACGCTAGTATGGGGATGTCATCCCAGCCCAATATCGGGAGACTACTGTGTTATTAATGTTATGCTTTTTGATCCACAGCGGCCGGCAGTGTGACCATGGAGGATCTAGAAGCCGGAATTGAAAGGCTGTTAGACACTCTGGCGCGGATTCAGGAGCAGCAGAATGTGGCAATGGGGGAGCTGCAGAAGCTTAGGGACATGTGCCAACAGTTGGAGGCAGGGCCTAAATAAAAACTAGTGTCTGTTTGTAAAGTTTATGTTGTAAATTAAAAAAAATTATATTTCCTTTTATTCCATTCTCAATGTTTTGTTTTTTGTAAAGTACATTTATTTGTTAAGTTCATTTCTGCCGTCATACTCTGCTGTGGACCCATTTTGTCTCTGTGATCGAGACCCACCAATCAAGCTGTTGAGATTGAAGTTCAAGAAAAAAGGTTTTATTAAAAACACATTATTAACAAAACAAAAAAATAAAAAACAGTAAAAAACCAAAGTATCACAATTCGTGATACACCGGTTCTTCATTTCTAATATTAAGGTGCCTGATGGGTGAAGCCATGTGAGACGGAATGGTGGGGTAGGAGTTAGGGGGTGACGGGCCGAAGTGGGACACGGGGACATTGGGGCGTATTGGTGTTTCTGGCCAAGCATGGCAATATGCCGACTCTGGCCGCTCCATTGGCCGGGAACAAACCAAGCGCGTGTGCTCGTCCAAAGTGCCATCAGAACCCTTATTAACTGCATCCATAATAAGACGCTCCGTAAGAGTTCTTTGCCTCTCGTCCATTTTTGAAAGTTTGTCTACAATGTAATGTCCAAACCCCTGCAACGCTGGGCTGACATTGTTCGTCAAGGCCTTTTTGGCCAGGGTCAAAAGTTCAAGGGAGACGTCAGAGTTGACTTTACGCTTCCTGGAACCTTGCCTCCATTGAGTCAGGGCAGGTGCAGCCTCCACTATTTGACTCTGCGAGCAGTCCTGTGCACTGTCCTGTGCACTGTCCTGTGCACTGCCCTGTGCACTGTCCTCCTGGGGAGAATAAAAAAGGAAGTTATTAAAAAAAAGAAAACGATTTACACCACCCTAACCGCATTCAAACTATATATTCTTATACATGCGAAAATGTAGTAATATATTATTATATTAGTAATATTATTTAACATTCCCATTTATTTATTACTTTGCACTCCACTGTTCAGACTAGTAGGGGAACCTGATTACCAATTTAGGGTCGAAATAGTTTCAAAGCAAGCCAAACTATAGGGTGTATCAAATTCAGATACCCCAGAACAAATCCTCTGATAGAAATATCAAAATAGCCAAGAGAATATCTTACATGCAATATAAAACATAACTTTTAATAGTAATGATATAAAAACAGTTTTATGGATAATAGACAACATGAAGTGCAAGCAGTGCTCAGAATACCAGTGCTCAATAAAAAATGGTTTTATCTCACCAAATCAGTCGTTTTTTCTTTCCAGGAGCTCTATTGCATAAAGGGGGAGGGGAAATTAGTTACTATCCTACCCCGGTCGTGCCCCTGTTTTGCTCCTGCCCTGACAAGGGCAGTCCCCAAGTCAGGCTAAATAATTGTCCCCACTATGAAATAGGTAAACTTCCCTACGCGTTTCCTCTCCCATAGGGGAGATTCATCAGGGGAATGTATGGGTATAAGTTGTAGGATATGCAGTTTTTAGAAAATGAGCCCCTCCATCGGGAGGTGGCTCCTATGTGTCCAGTGCACCTGTTTTTGGGTATGGACTTATGGTTACCATAAGTCCATACCCAAAAACAGGAGCACTGGACACATAGGAGCCACCTCCCGATGGAGGGGCTCATTTTCTAAAAACTGCATATCCCACAACTTATACCCATACATTCCCCTGATGAATCTCCCCTATGGGAGAGGAAACGCGTAGGGAAGTTTACCTATTTCATAGTGGGGACAATTATTTAGCCTGACTTGGGGACTGCCCTTGTCAGGGCAGGAGCAAAACAGGGGCACGACCGGGGTAGGATAGTAACTAATTTCCCCTCCCCCTTTATGCAATAGAGCTCCTGGAAAGAAAAAACGACTGATTTGGTGAGATAAAACCATTTTTTATTGAGCACTGGTATTCTGAGCACTGCTTGCACTTCATGTTGTCTATTATCCATAAAACTGTTTTTATATCATTACTATTAAAAGTTATGTTTTATATTGCATGTAAGATATTCTCTTGGCTATTTTGATCGAAATAGTTTCACCAAGAATACTTATCTGTAGCTGGAAGAGATACTATTTTCAATTAGTTTAGATGGTATGGGTTATGAAGGTCGCCATTTAATACTTTTCTGCGACAGGGTTACTTATCTGTACAGGAAAATGTTATAACTTCTAATTGATGGTATAATCTGATGGATAAAACAGAAAATGCAGATAAATTATATATAATTATAGGACACATTGATGAACCAGTGGTGCAAAGAGGTACTTACTTGTTGCCCTTGAGAGTCCAGCTCGACGAGGTTCTGTGACAATGTCGGTTCCACAGGTGCGAACGAGCGCATAGATGTAGATGACCGTGGCACCTCTTGGTCCCGAAGAAAATTCAGATGCTCAAAGTACCAGAGCTTGGGCACGTAGACCTCTTCCGTTGAAGCCCCGGACTTTGAACTGTGCAGGACCTTATTCAGCTCCTTCCTCCACACCGTGCGCAGCGCCTGAATTTTCTTCTTAACGACAGCTTCGTTTGCTTTCTCTTCAGGTGCATGGACATGGTAAAATTCAATTAGCCTCGAATATCCTTCCTTCCTATTTCCCTGTCAGAATACTCTGGAGATTTTATCTTCCAGAGGCAGGGAAAAGACTGGTATATCTCAATGAAATCACGGATAAACTCCACACGATTAGACATCTGAAAAATAACAAAAAAAGTTAGGCATTTGACAAAGAGTACATTAAAACAACAACAGCGAAAGGGGGACAAAAACATAAAAAAAAAAAAGGATCACATACAGAGGTGCAAACGCCACTCCAAAAACAGCAGTCAGCGTTCCATCCGCCACGCCCCAGCCCACCATAACCCAAAACAGAGCGTACCATCCGCTTCGATACAGCGGCGGCATGAAGCGCTCATGCCGACCATACATCATTCCATCTGCCATGCCCTAGCCCACCATAACCCAAAACAGTGTACCAATACATACCTCGAAGCAGCGGTGCAAATCGTGGATAGTCCCATCGACCACGCCCCAGCCCACCATAACCCAAAACAGTGTACCAATACATACCTCGAAGCAGCGGTGCAAATCGTGGATAGTCCCATCCACCACGCCCCAGCCCACCATAACCCAAAACAGTGTACCAATACATACCTCAAAGCAGCGGTGCAAATCGTGGATAGTCCCATCCACCACGCCCCAGCCCACCATAACCCAAAACAGTGTACCAATACAAACCTCGAAGCAGCAGTGCAAATGGTGGATAGTCCCATCCACCACGCCCCAGCCCACCATAACCCAAAACAGTGTACCAATACATACCCCGAAGCAGCGGTGCAAATCGTGGATAGTCCCATCGACCACGCCCCAGCCCACCATAACCCAAAACAGTGTACCAATACATACCTCGAAGCAGCGGTGCAAATCGTGGATAGTCCCATCCACCACGCCCCAGCCCACCATAACCCAAAACAGTGTACCAATACATACCTCGAAGCAACGGTGCAAATCGTGGATAGTCCCATCCACCACGCCCCAGCCCACCATAACCCAAAACAGTGTACCAATACATACCTCAAAGCAGCGGTGCAAATCGTGGATAGTCCCATTGACCACGCCCCAGCCCACCATAACCCAAAACAGTGCACCAATACATACCTCAAAGCAGTGGTGCAAATCGTGGATAGTCCCCTCCACCATGCCCCAGCCCACCATAACCCAAAACAGTGTAACAATACATACCTCGAAGCAGCGGTGCAAATCGTGGATAGTCCCATCCACCACGCCCCAGCCCACCATAACCCAAAACAGTGTACCAATACATACTTCGAAGCAGCGGTGCAAATCGTGGATAGTCCCATCCACCATGCCCCAGCCCACCATAACCCAAAACAGTGTACCAATACAAACCTCGAAGCAGCGGTGCAAATCGTGGATAGTCCCATCCACCACGCCCCAGCCCACCATATCCCAAAACAGTGTACCAATACATACCTCGAAGCAGCGGTGCAAATCGTGGATAGTCCCATCGACCACGCCCCAGCCCACCATAACCCAAAACAGTGTACCAATACATACCTCGAAGCAGCGGTGCAAATCGTGGATAGTCCCATCCACCACGCCCCAGCCCACCATAACCCAAAACAGAGCGTACCATCCGCTTCGCTACAGTGGCGGCACGAAGCGCTCATGCCGACCATACATCGTTCCATCTGCCACGCCCTAGCCCACCATAACCCAAAACAGTGTACCAATACATACCTCGAAGCAGCGGTGCAAATCGTGGATAGTCCCATCGACAACACCCCAGCCCACCATAACCCAAAACAGTGTACCAATACATACCTTGAAGCAGTGGTGCAAATTGTGGATAGTCCCATCCACCACGCCCCAGCCCACAATAACCCAAAACAGCGTACCATCCGCTTCGCTACAGCGGCGGCACGAAGCGCTCATGCCGACCATACATTGTTCCATCCACCACGCCCAAGCGCTTTGCATACCTCGAAGCAGCGGTGCAAATCATGGATAGTCTGGGAAATACAAAATCAGACGTCCAGGTCCACCAAGTGTTCAAGTACAAAGTGAAGGTAATTTTGAAAGCTGAGGTGGCGTCGGGAACAATAGCGCTCAGGTGACAATTTTTCCAACCAATGTGCGCACAGTAACCAATGCCAATCAGCACATTACAGGTGTAGTTAGTTAGCAGCACAACACGCCCCTCGTGAACAACGTCACGCATAGATTATGCAAAATGTGCTCTGAATTGTGAGAGCACCTCCTGTGTGACATGACCGTACGACTGTCCCATACGACTTCTATATCGCAAACACGTCATGAAATTATCGCTCCAGCGCCGTGCATTGCGAAGTGTGACCGCAGTCTACGATGCTGGAGCGATAATGAAGCGACGCTGGAGCGTCACGGGATCGTGCCGTCGTAGCGACCAAAGTGCCACTGTGAGACGGTACCCTAACTAAGAGGAGACTTAATAGATATCTACAAATATCTGAAGGGATTTCACAGTAAAGAGGGATCATCCTTATTCTCATTTGCACATGGATACATAAGAAACAATGGAATGAAGCTGAAATTTAGAAGATACAGATTAAATATTCAAGAAAACTTTTTGTCAGTGAGGGTGAGAATGGAGAATGGAGACCCCTAGGCAGATCTAATGTCACCTGTGTGTTCTATTCATCCCTATAAAGGTTCCGCATCTATTGTTAAGCAGGATACTTAATCTCTGCCTGACCCTGGCAATAAGCCCTGCATTGGAAAGGACATGATGAGCGCTATTCAATCCCCACTACCACTAAAGACATATGGGATACACAAACATGGGAGGATACTTAACTGGGGTACACTCAGAGAGAAACACGGACATCCTCAAAACATCAGAGAGGAAGATAGACTGCTATAGCTCCAAACCTCAACAGGGAAATAGCAATATCAACTTCCAGCAGCAAGCTGGGAGTTATATACACCCCGGGCCAGGTGTGTCAACTAGAACCAGGGGAGGTTGCCACTGGGTAATAAAGTCAGAAGGCACAGGAAAAAGTCTGCTAAGCAAACTGCTGAGATCTTCTGCAGTCAGATGCAGAGCAACGGTCTGCAGCCTCTGACACACCCGTGATAGTACCCCCTTCTACAAGTGGCCTTCAGAAACTCAGGACCAGGTTTCTCAGGATAAGAAGTGTGGAATGAATGAACCAATCTGGGGGTGCTCACCTCTGATGCAGAAACCCACATCCTTTCCTCTGGACCATAATCCCTCCAGTGCACCAAATATTGTAGAGAACAACATTGAAGGTGAGAATCTACAAACCTTGAAATTTGAAACTCTAGGTTTCCATCGACCATTATTGGTGGAGGCAGTAGGGGTTGGGGCTCAAGGCATTCCACATATCTCATGAGCAAAGACCTTTGAAAAACATTGTAGATCTTAAGAGCCTGAGGTAGCTCCAGATGAAACGCTGCTTGACCAATGACGGTGGATATCTCATAGGGACCAATGAATCTAGTTCCCATCTTCCAGGAAGGAACCCTCAATCTGAAATTCCTGGTAGACAACCACACGTAATTATTCACATTCAGGTCACGCGTTTACTGACAGTCATATGTTTATACCTGTCTCTCCTGACCCGGTTGAGAATAGGTAGTGGCAAAAAAGGATCAAATGAATGGGTAAGCTGTACTTTAGAATGTACACAAACATTGCAGGTAGACACTTGTTCAACCACATCCCAATGCAACCACGGCCACCAAAAATGACAAGGAAGTCTGCGGTTTCCTTGCCATCTGGGTGGACAGCAAGTGGAGATGAACGAATATTTCAATGTTCAGTTTGAAAAACGTAAGCTGAATTTGCAATATTCACTGATTAATTCATAGAATATTCACCGAACATTACAGAACAATATTCACGTCAATGGGAAACAAAAACAAATGCATGCATAACACCTTACAGTGGCCTCAAATACTGCCAAAGCTTTGGCAGTGTCGTGTACTTGAAAACGGGAAAAAAAATTCCAAGTGCAGTGACATTGCAAAAAAAGTGCAATTCCACACTTGTTTTTTGTTTGACTTTTTTGCTAGATTCACTAAATGCTAAAACTGACCTGCCATGCTGATTCTCCAGGTCATTACAAGTTCATAGACACCAAAGAAGTCTAGGTTCTACTTTATCTAAGTGGTGAAAAAAAATTCCAAATTTTGTTAAAACCTAAAGAAATTGTGCCATTTTCCGATACCCATAGCGTCTCCATTTTTCGTGATCTTGGGTTGGGTGAGTGCTTATTTTTTGCGTGCCGAGCTGACATTTTTAAAGATACCATTTTGGTGCACATATGATCTTTTGATCTACCATTATTGCATTTTAATTTAATGTCATGGCGACCAAAAAAAGTAATTCTGACGTTCTGACTTTTTTTTATCACTACGCTGTTTAGTGATCAGATTAATCCTTTTTTATTGATAAATCGGGCGATTCTGAATGTGGCGATACCATATATGTGTATGTTTGAATTTTTTATTGTTTATTTTGAATGTGGCAAAAGGGGGATGATTTGAACTTTTATATCTTTTTTTAAAAAATTTTTAAAAACTTTTTTTTTTACTTTTGGCATGCTTCAATAGTCTCCATGGTAGACTATAAGCTGCCACAACCCGATCAGCTCTGCTACATAGAGTCGATAATCAGATCCCCTCTATACAGTAGAATTACTCGGGCGGCGCTCACAGCATGCCGGCAGTGACAACCATAGACGTCGCCAGGAGACCTCTGGTTGTCATGCCAATGAACCGGTGACCCACGATCATGTGACGGCCGGGTCACCGGTGGGTGGATTTCCGGCCCAAAGGCCGGAAGCGCAAGTTAAATGCTGCTGTCAGCATTTGACAGTGGCATTTAATGGGTTCAAAACAGCTGACTTGTCTGCAAAAGATGAGAACTCACCGCCGGGGCCCACATCAACGGGAGGTAGTCCGACATCTGTGTAAATGTACACCCGATTTCAGAAAGGGGTTAAAGATAGGCAATCAAAACATGAGATGAGCAATATATGACAAATTAATCTGCTTTATCTTATTTAACAAAACCTAGGCCAAAATGCAGAGGTAGTGTGTGCTTCTATAAGATTAAGAGGACAATTAACATTGATTAAACATACTTGACTGGTCTGGAGCATTTAGGCATGTGTTAGCACAATACCAAAGAATAAAAGACATCAGCAATGATCTTAGATGGGCAATTGCTGCTGCCTATCAAACCAGGAAGGGTTAAAATTCAATTTTCAAATTATTTTGAGTCGATTGTTATATGGAGAGAAAAATTATTCATGAGTAGAAAACATTGAGCACAGTTTTCAGCCTTCTCAAGAGTGGTTGTAACATTCAATTCCCAAGGTAAGACAATGCAATGCACTGAGACATTGCGAAAAAAACTAAGAGCGTCAACAGCTCAGATTTCAGTTAGCATTTTAAGTTTTAAAGTTGATAAAAGTACAGTTAGAAAAGAATGAACTTGTTTGGAAGGGTTGCCAGAAGAACGTGTCTCCTTTTTGAAAACAGCATGTCAGCATGGCTACAGTTTACAAAGTTGATTCTGAACAAACCAAAAGATTTCTGGAATAATGTACTTTGGACAGATGATACGAAAGAGATGATGTTTAGCTACATTAGGTGAAAACCAAAACAGCACATACACCTAATACTCACTGTCAAGCACAGTGGTTGACTCGTGATGATTAATGGCTTGTTTTACAGCCTTAGTAACTCGACTTGTTGCAGTCAATGAATTGACCATGAACTCCTCTACTGTATATACAAAATCATTCTAGGGTCAATGAGGATTGTATAAGACTGGGTCATGCAACAAGGCAATGATTCTAAGCAAATCAGCAAATCTACATAAGATTGACTGAAAAGAAAAAGAATCAAGGTGTTTAATTGACCCTGTCAATCCAGACCTCAGCCCAAATGAAATGCTGTGTTTGGGACCTAAAGAGAGTCATGCAAAACCACATTTCTACAAACCTCAGTGAAATTAAACAATGTTGTAAAGAAAAGTGGTCCAAAATTCACCCAGAACAATGTGAGAGACTGAAAATTATTGCTTTGCGTTTTTGATGCTAATGGTAATTCTACAATACAAGCTATTGATTCATAGGGTGTAGGTAATTTTTCACAAATTTAATGTGTTTTTGTTGATCTTGGGTTGTATTTCCATAATATTAAGACCTAAGAACCAGATTTTTTTTCTTATTTTGCTTTGATATGAAAACCATAGAAATCAAAGTGGGGCACTTATTTTTTGTCCTGACTGTAGCAGGTATATTTTCTTGCAATACCATTCATGTATTTAACACTGTCAGCAGTTTTCAAGGGGTAAAACCTGCCAAGAATTTGGGGTTGGTGAAAGGTGTCAAAAATGGGTAACATCTTTACTTACATATACACAATTAAATTGATGCTCTACAACATTCTATACTATTTACTCCAGCCAAGGAAAAAAAATCAAGCCATTCTATCTCTATATAGACTACAAAATACTGTGTTTAGTCTCCAACAGTATCCTGTTTTGTTACTTCACTTTCCTACTTTGTATCATGTCCCGTAAAATGTACTGTCAGTCACTGCTTAGACTCAATGGAAAGTAAGCATAACTTTTACTTCTTAGTGTTTAATTCATATTGCACATTATTGTCCTTGTATCTAGTATACTAAGCAGCAATGTAGTAAGTCCTAGTAAGCTCTCGTTACAGGGGTTGTCAGGTCAATACTGTGAGGTCTGCAGTCACTCTGTGTGCCTGCAGACTTATGAATCCCCCGATATATGCACTGTGTGCTGTGGGGATTTGCCAATTTCAGACCCAGGAATAGGTCCGTCTGTGTCACTGGTTGGGACTCAGCTCAATACAGGGCTCTCCCTGATGAAGGTGTTCTGAAACGGGCATTGGGGCAGCACTGGGACCCTCTATTTGCCTGCACTTGCTTGCACTTTAGGTGATGTATTCATGTTATTTGTCTTGCACGCTTCAGCACTTTTATAGGTTATATTCGGTACCTGTGAAGGCACTATCCATTATCTGATTTAATCATGCCTATTTTCTGATGCGCAATCTACTGAATATATTCTCCCCTTTTGTAATTTGTGTGTAATATCCAGCACCTTATATAAATTTAAGCATTCATGGTCCACTGTGCCCCTAATTTATCTTTTTGGATGACTGTCCACGGTCTTCACCGTCTCCTTACCTTCCACAATAAAGCAGTTTTTAATATTATAGACCACAGGTTGTTGTTTGGATTTCTTCCTCCCCTTCAATACAAGTGTATGTAGCGTTACCCCTCAATACACGGGGTATCTAATATTACCACATAGACCTCAGTACAGAGCCTCTCACCTAGCAAAATCAGTCCTCATACTTTGCACTGACGAAAGGCAATACACTGAAACACCGTGTATGCAAATTGATATTCTGATTTGTCTTTTACTCAAAGTCACATTCCAAGGCTCGTTAAAGGCTTGATAGTGACTTGTAGGTTGCTGCCTCCAAATGGAGGAGCTTTAGAGTTCAAGATCTCTTCCTCTTAGAAGAAGCATTTTGCATAATAAATTTCCCAGAGGAGCATTGCATGGCAAATAAGCCTCCTTACCTTGGCATGCCTATTACGTATTAGACCTCATACAAGAAAAGAAATCCCTCTAGCAATCTGGCACCACTCCAATCCATCCTTACATTCTGCTGCCAGACTAATCCACCTGTCTCCCGTTATTCCCCAGCCTCTCCTCTCTGCCAAACCCTTCACTGGCTTCCTATTGTCCAGAGGCTCCAGTTCAAAACACTAACCATACAAAGCCATCCACAACATGTATCCTTCATACATCTGTGACATGGTCTCCCGGTACTTACCCACACGCAACCTTCGATCCTCTCAAGATCTCCTTCTCTAATCCCCTCTCATCTCTTCTTCCCACAACCACATCCAAGACTTCCCCTGTGCTTCCCCCATACTCTGAAACTCTCTACCCAACACATCAGACTCTCGCCTACCACGGAAACCTTCAAAGAGAACCTGAAGACCCACCTCTTCCAACAAGCCTACAACCTGCAGTGATCCTTAGTCTGCTGAACCACCGCAAGACCAGCTCTACCCTCTCCTGGTGTATCCTCACCCATCCCCTGTAGACTGTGAGCCCTCGCTGGCAGGGTCCTTTCTCCTTCTGTACCTGTGTGTGCCTTGTGTTTGCTCATGTTTATTGTACTTGTCTATATTTGCCCCTTTCACGTGTAAAGTGCCATGGAAGAAATGTTGCTATAAAAACATATAATAATAATAATAATAATAATAATAATAAATAAATAACTTAGAAAAATCAGTAGGTACAGACGAAGACCAGAGCATGTCTTCTCTACTTTATTTGAATGAATAAAAAACATCTGGGTCTCTCTGATAAGATTATATAAAAGAAGCAGTAAAGGAAACATGAGTTTGAAAGAATATAATTTTGCATTCATCTGATGGATTAAATGCTACATGTTCATAAAGTATAATATGATGGATAGAATAATATTACTTTATTATTATGGAGCTCAATGGCTTCTGATACTTTATAGAAGACATCATTTGAAGTTGATAGAAGTGAATATAAAGTGACTTAGTCATGGAAGATCAACATATTATATGTACCCAGGTGCATAATTTGCAAATGATTCACTACAGTTAGAGATGAGCAAATCTGTTGCAATATCTAGTATGATACAATTTACGGGTAATTTTTAGAATTTGCCTTCATTTTATGGATTTTCTCAAAGCTATGAAATGTTTATAAAAAATGCAAAAGCAAATCTTTTATGCCAAAAAGTAGCTAAATAACTAATAAATATTGAAACGTATGAAACACGCCTTAATAAATTACATGATTCTATATCCAATCTTCTATTTAGTAAAGTAGAAAAGGAATAAATATAATATACTAGTGTTAATAAAGCAAGGGAGGGTGAAAAGCTACTGCGATGGGACCCCTATCACTTTTCACTTTGTTATGGGAAAATATAGATGCACTAGATGGTAGCCCGATTCTAACGCAGTTCATTGCACAGCCCACGCAGTACATTGCACAGCCCACGCAGTATATTGCAGCCCACGTATTATATTGCACAGCCCACGTATTATATTGCACAGCCCACGTATTATATTGCACAGCCCATGTATTATATTGCACAGCCCACGCATTATATTGCACAGCCCATGTAGTATATAGCAATGTGGGCATCATATCCCTGTTAAAAAAAAGAATTAAAATAAAAAATAGATATATACTCATCTTCCGTTGGCCCCGGATCCAGGCGAAGCGGTTACCGTTATGACTGTCCAATTGACCACTTGCCTGGTGCAGAGCCTCCCCGGGGTAGAGTCTATCCGTTATCTCTTCCGGAGACAGAGGCAATGTCTCAGTGTATCCAAGAGAATCTGGCAAGAGGATTCATTAGGAAGTCAGTGTCACCTGCAGGGGCTGGGTTCTTCTTCGTGCAGAAGAAGAATGGAGAAGTGCATCAATGCATAGACTACAGGGGTCTTAACGCCATCACCGTTAAGAATAACTACCCACTACCCCTGATATCTGAGCTCTTTGATAGGTTACGTGGAGGAAGGGTATTTACTAAACTAGATCTGCGGGGTGCTTACAACCTGATTCGCATCCATGTGGAGGACAAATGGAAGACGCTTTTAACACCAGGGATGGGCACTATGAATACCTGGTGATGCCCTTCGGGCTCTGTAATGCCCCAGCCGTTTTCCAAGACTTTGTGAATGACATCTTCTGGGATATGCTCACCACCTCGGTTGTAGTCTATCTGGATGATATTCTCATCTACTCTCCAGATATTGACTCTTACCGGAGAGATGTTTGCAAAGTCTTCGACCTCTTATGGACAAACTCCCTCTACGCCAAGTGTGTTTGAGCAGGAGTCCTTGCTTTCCTTGGCTATATCATCTCTGCCAGGGATTGGCTATAGATCCAGCCAAGCTGCAGGCTGTGATGAACTGGCAGGAACCCCATTCTCTTATAGCGGTGCAGCGCTTTATGGGGTTCATTAATTACTATCGCCAGATCATTCTCCACTTCTCAACTTTGGTAGCTCCCTTGGTAGCCCTCACCAAGAAGGGAGCAAATCCTAAATTGTGGTCGGAGGTCTCCAAGGCTTTTCTCTCTGTTAAGTCACACTTCACTAGCGCTCCAATTCTACATCGCCCCGATGTTGATAAGCCGTTTATTATAGAGGTGGATGCCTCATCCTTAGGTGCTGGAGAAGTCCTCTTCCAAAAGGATGCTCAAGGTCATCCTTGCTTCTTCTTTTCCAAGACCTTCACACCAGTGGAGAGGAATTATTCCATTGGAGACAGGGAGTTGCTAGCCATGAGCTTTCTCAGAGTGAAGACAATTCCTTGAGGGGGCTCGCTTTCCCTTCCAAGTTTTCACAGACCACAAAAATTTGGTGTACCTACAGACAGCCCAGCGGCTAAATTCTCGCCAGGCCAGATGGTCCCTGTTCTTCTCCAGGGTTCCATTTCACCCTCCATTTTCTCTCCGGGGAGAAGAACATTTGTGCCGATGCTCTCTCTCGCTCCGTTGTGTCATCTGAGGAGGAGGAAGAGGAGCCTCGGCTTATTGTCCCCTCTGAGTGCCTGAGAACCATGGCTCCGGTTTCGCTAGAGTCTGTGCCCCCGGGCAAGACCTTTGTACCATTTCATTTGTGACTGGAGGTTCTCTCTTAGGCTCACTCGTCCAGGGTGGGTGGACACTTTGGGACCAAAAGGACATCTGAGCTTCTGGCGAGGACGTACTCATGGTCGCATATGGCCCATGACATCGGAGACTATATTCGGGCGTGTGTCTCCTGTGCCAAGAATAAGTCTCCTCGACAATGGCCAGCTGGGTTACTTTATCCCCTGCCGGTGGCAGACAGGCCCTGGGAGATGGTCGGGATGGACTTTGTGGTGGGCTTACCCAAGTCCCGTGGCTGCACCATAATTTGGGTAATCACCGACCATTTTTCTAAAATGGGGCACTTAGTGCCACTTCAACGGCTACCTTCTGCAAGGGCCTTGGCAGCGTTGTTTATAAAACACATTTTCCGCCTTCACGGTATGCCGGACAAAATTGTCAGTGACCGGGGTCCCCAGTTTGCGTCTCAGTTCTGGAGAGAGCTTTGTCATCTACTCAGCATCAAGTTGAATCTCTCTTCAGCATACCATCCCGAGACGAATGGGTTAGTAGAGAGGGCCAACCAGACCTTGGTCACATATCTGCGACATTTTGTTTCAGCCAGGCAGGATGACTGGGCATCCTTACTACCATTGGTGGAGTTTGCGCTGAACAACGCTGTAGCCAACTCCACTGGACAGACCCCATTCCTCCTTAACTACGGTCAGCATCCGCGAGTTCCTGTGTCTATGCCCGTGTCTTCCGCCGACTCCAAGGTGGCAGACTGGGCTGTGGAGGCACAGGACATTTGGGACCGCACTCAGGATGCCATCCGGGCCTCCAAGGAGAAAATGAGGTCCTCCGCTGATGCACATCAGCGCACCGCTCCGACCTTTGCTCCTGGCGATTTAGTGTGGCTCTCCACCCGAAACATCAGGCTGCAAGTTGAGTCCACTAAGCCCATACACATGTCCCGGTTTTCCGAGTCATCTTCCGGGACATTGGGTTTGTCGATGGACGATAACGAGGTGAATGCTATCTTAGTGTGTAAGGTGATACGTGGTAAAAAAATGTATTTGGTGGATTGGAAGGGTAATGGACCAGAGGACAGGTCCTGGAGCCTGCTGTGCACATTCGAGCTCCGCAGCTCATTGCTGCCTTCGAGCGTAGCAAGGTCCAAGGAGGGGGGCCATAGGAGGGTGGGTAATGTTAGGTGTCGAGTTCCCACCTCTGCACAGGGGGAATCTCAAACCATCTCCGCTGCGGTCTCCCATTCTTCTCCAGCTGCAGTGGAGCCTGCTCAGCAGAGACGTCAGTCCCAGTATCTGGCTCAGATTGATACTGTGCGACTGGTTACTGCTGCCCTTCCAGGCTCTGCCTTTGTAGCCAGCACTGTTCAGCAGCGAGCAGGTCTTTCTGGGACTAAGTCCTGCTTTTCCCATACTGAGCATGCCCATGGGACGACCTCCCATTGGAGGTCGGGGGTCACATGCTCAGGTCCTGTTGTGGCTCCCATTGGACCATCTGGAAGGTCTTGTAGCACTGCTGCCATAAAAGGTTTGCATGGCCGCTCGGCCATGCACTAGTGTATACTTGAAAACGTGTGTGTGTTGATGTGTGAAAGTTGCTCATTAATCATCCCCTCCTTTGTGTATGACTGCTCGTGTAAGGAGGATGATTGCCATCTAGCGCCCGACAGAGCCATCAGTACTTAACACATGATACAGCATCTATTGCTGTGACCGCCAGTGCAGCGCTATGTGCTATTGGAGCGCTTTCCTGACCCGAGTCTGGGTGGTTAGTGGCATCCACCAGAGCGGCACTGCATGCACTCTTGTGCATAAAAATTATTAAGTTATACTCTGACACCCACTAGCGGTGTCGAGCGCAAGTGGTCTAGACAAACTCTAATCCTGAGTCTTGGGATTGAGTTCTGTGACTACTTGCTTGTGCTCTTTGTGCGGTACCGCGGCCCTGTGACGCAACAGGGTTCGCTTCTTTCATACAGGGTGAAGCTAACCCGTGTGTGTATCCTCATTTTACTGTCATATAGTGCGTCATTACTCAGCAGCAGGTTCCATCTCTGCACGGTGGACCCAGGGCTGCGAACGCACCTTATACCATCTCTTTAATTATTTGGTGCATTCCGCTAGCCCTAACAATTAAATATATAGATTATGATCAATTTGTAGTTGTTAGAGATGAGTGATTGTTTTAAAATTTGAATTTGCCAGCATTTATGAATTTTATCCAAAAATTTGATACGTGCCGAATCACGAGTGATCAAATTGCCCTGAAAAGACTTGTTTGACACTCTGAAGTCTCTGAGAATTGTACCTACCGTATTTTCCGGCGTACAAGACGACTTTTTAACCCCTGAAAATCTTCTTAAAAGTCGGGGGTCGTCTTGTACGCCGGGAATCGCCTTGTACGCCGGGTGTATATGGTGGGTGGGGGGGGGGAGTGATCCTGATGACGACGAGGGGGCGTCTCACAGAAAAGTGAGTATCCCCCATTACCTTATCATAGCGCTGCAGCGTGGGGTCTCTGTGCTGGGAGCGGCGGCTGCTGTGCTGTGCTGTGGCGGCTCCTCTTCTGCAGTGTGGAGCCTCTGGTGCTGTGGGGCGGTGGCGGCGGCGGCGTATCTTCATGCAGTCGGGGCTCCTCCGGCATCTCAGCCTGGAAGCCCCGCCGGCAACTCCATCGGTACAATGCGCTGGCCTCCGGGAAAATGGCCGCTGCTTAGATTCAGATCTCGTTGAGATCTGAATCTGAGCATGCGCAGCCCCCAGCGGCCGGGCCACCGCATCGCACCTATTGAGCTGCCTCCGGGAAAATGGCCACTGCTCAGATTCAGATCTCGTCTCCCGAGATCTCGGGACGAGATCTGAATCTGAGCAGCGGCCATTTTCCCGGAGGCCACCTGACCGCATTGTACCCATGGAGTTGCCGGCGGGGCTTCCAGTCTTTGAGATGCCGGAGGAGCCCCGACTGTATGAAGATACGCCGCCGCCACCGCCCCACAGCACCAGAGGCCCCACACTGCAGAAGAGGAGCCGCCACAGCACAGCACAGCACAGCACAGCACAGCACAGCAGCCGCCGCTCCCAGCACAGAGACCCCACGCTGCAGCGCTATGATAAGGTAATGGGGGATACTCACTTTCCTGTGAGACGCCCCCTCGTCCTCATCAGGATCACTCCCCCCCCCCCCAAAAGGCACATATTCACCGGCCCTATAAGACGACATAGGGTGTATAAGAAGACCCCCGACTTTTAAGAAGATTTTATTTTTTAACTGGTAAAGTTGGGGGGTCGTCTTATACGCCCAGTCGTCTTATACGCCGGAAAATACGGTAAATCTCAATGGTCAGATCTTTTCTGTAAGTCCAGTTAATTTGATCATTTAAGCTCACTGAGGCACATGTCCATCTGTAGGTTAATTTAATTTCTAGTAAAAATGATTTAAAAATGTTCTTGCAAGAACTTAATAACTTTTTTTTTTCAGCCCCATAGCCGCATGAGAGCATGTTTTCTGCAGAATGTGTTTTACTTTTGAATTACACCATTCCTTCTGCCACAATGTGTATGGAAAAGCAGGAAAAAATTCCAAGTCTGGTGAAATTGTAAAAAGTGTGCAGTTCCACAATAGTTTTTTTTTTCTATTTGCCATGTTCAATATATGGCAAAACTCATCTGGCAATATGATTTCTCAGGTCAGTTTGAGTATGCTGATACAAAAATGTACATTATTTTTCTTCTAAGTGGTGAAAAAAAATTCTGAAATTTGTCAAAAAAATTTTTTTACGCTGTTGTCTCCATTTTCCGAGACCCCTAATGTTCTAATTTTTCGTGATCTGGTGCTGTGTGAGGGCTTATTTTTTGCAGCCTAAGCAGAAATTTTGGAGTAGATAAAATGTTTTGATTGTCCCTTATTGCATTTTATTGCAATGTTGTGGTTGCAAAAACCCGCAATTATGCAGTTTTTATTTTTTTCTTGTTGTGCCATTTACCCTTTGGATTAATTGATTTTATATTTTAATAGATTGGACATTTCTGAAAGCAATGATACCTAATATGTCTAGTTTTTATTTTATTTTTAATGGGGCAAAAGTGGGATGAATTGAACTTCTGTGTTTTTTTGATTTTGAAGCCCTGCTATGTGTAGCAAAAATCATGATCTCCTATGAGCTGGCATTCAAAGGAGGACCAACATCACAAGCATGGAGGTCTCCAGTAGACCCCTGGCAGGCATGACATCCCATCGGCGCCCCACGATCATGTGACGGGACGCTGATTGGTAGTATCAATGACGCCCTTTCTGTCAATGGTTGACATTTCATTGGTCAACAGCAGATCTCTGATGCATCCATGGCTATTAGAAGCAATTGATGGCTGATTAAATCAGTCATCAAGTGCACTGAAAGAAGTAGGCTCAGCATGTGATTCTGCATCAAAAGCAGGTACACAATGCACATCATCAGTCATGAAGGGGTTAACAAAATGTTTACATGGGAATGTATCATAAACTAGTATCTATTGCAGATGCATTTCAAGTTTAATGTTCTCTAGGCATTCATTACAAAATGTTGAGATTTTCTATTATGTGCATTTTGTAAAATTCTTGGTATACAATAATCTGCAAAACAGAAATACAGGCAGGTATTTATAATCTGAAACAGGACAAGTCATACATTGTGAAGGATGACCAATCTATTCAAATAGGACATAAGAACACTGCTAAAAATATGTAGAATGAACTTTTAAACCTGAATTAGAGACCAACAGAAAATGGCAGGAGAATTATTGCTAATGCAGCATGCACAAGGTCATGCCAGTAGAAATTTAGAACATGTGTAAGACAAAGCAGAAAGGGACACTTGAAGAAAAAATGTACATTATAAGCAGAACAATGGAAACAATTTAAAAAATGGGCTAGGCAAAAGTTAAAAAGTACAATCTCTGACACGTGTGTGGATAATTGGAATAGCACCATTAACCCATTCACTCCCAAGCGTGTTTTCAACTTCAAGACCTGGCCAATTTTTACGTTTCTGACTAGTGTCACATTATGTGGTAAGTTGTAACAACTCTGGAATGCTTCAACTTTTCCCAATGATTCTGAGATTTATTTTTCATGACATATTGTATTTAATCTTAGTGGTAAATTTAGGGAATTTTTTTTGCTTATTTGTGAGAATATCAGAATTTTGGTAACAATTTTGAAAATGTCTCAATTTTCAATTTTTTTTATTTATTTGCCTTTAAACCAGATAGTTATATCACACAAAATAGTTAATAGATAAAATTTACCACATATCTAGTTTATATCAGCATTACTTTTAAAACAGAATGTTTTTTTGTTAGGATGTTAGAAGGGTTAAAATTTTATCATCAATTTCTCAATTTTCCAACACAATTTACAAAACCTTTTTTTTTATTAACCACATCACATTTGAAATTACTGGAGAGGCCTATATGACAGAAATACTTAAAGTGACAGTAAATTTAAACCTATACCCCTCAAGGTGCTCAAAATCACATTCAATAAGTTTATTAACCTTTCAGGTGCTGAACAGAAATTAAAACAATGTGAAAGGAGAAAATGAAAATTTTACTTTTTCCCACAAAAATGTTGATTTAACCACAAATTTTGCACTTTCGCAACAGTAACAGGAGAAAATCGACCATACAAATTGTTGTGCAATTTTTCCTGAGTACACAGATACTAAACATGTGGTGGATAACTACTGTTTGGGCACATGGCAAAGTTTGGAATGGAAAGAGTACCATTTGCCTTTTGGAGTGCAAATTTGACAGAAATAGAGTGTTGACTCCATGTTGCTTTTGCAGAGCCTTTAATGTGCCTAAACAGTAGAAACCCGCCACAAGTGACCACATTTTGGAAATTACACCCCCTTGAGGAACTTATCTAGAGTTGTCGTGAGCACCTTGAATGCACAGGTGCTTCACAGAATTTTATGACGTTGAGCCATGAGAATGAAAAAAAAAATCCCTAAAAAATGTTAGCTTTGATCGAAATTTTAAATTTTCACAACTTAAAAAAGAGAAAATAGACCATATAATGTGTTGTGCAATTTCTGCTGAGTACACAGATACCCCATTTTTGAGGAAATACTTCTGTTTTGGAACATGGCAGGGCTCGGTTGGGAAGGAGTGCCAACTAAATTCCACAGCTCAATTTTTGATGGAATAGATTGCAGATGCTATGTCACATTTGAAGAGCTCCTGACATTCCCAAACAGCAGAAACCCCCAGAAGTGACCCCATTTTGGAAGCTATACCTCTCGAGGATTTACTTTAGGTGTGTAGAGAGCTTTTATAACCTTCAGGCTATTCACAGAATTGTATAACATTAGGCTTAGTAAATGGAAAATTACTATTTTTTCCACTAAAATGTTGTTTTTGCCCCAAGTTTTTAATTTTCACAACTGATAATAGGAGAAATTGAATAATACAATTTGTAACACAATTTCTCCTGAGTACGAAAATATGGTCAAAAGCTACTTTTAAAGCACAAAGTACAAAGCTTAGAAGTGAAGAAGCACTATATTAGAATTCAGATTTTGCTGGAATCGTTTGAAGGTGCCGTGTCACATTGGCATAGCTCCTGAGGTGCCAAAACAGCATAACCCTTCCATAAGTGACCCCATTTTACAAACTACACACCTAATGATTTTATCTAGGTGTGCAGTGAGCATGTTGATACCACATGTGTCTCACAGAATTTTATACCATTGGGCAGTAAAGAAAGAATAATTTCATTTTTACCAGAAAAATGTTGTTTAAGCATTAATTTTTTTAATTGTATAAGGACTAATAGGAAAAAATTGACTTCACAGTTTTTTGTGCAATTTCTCCTGAATGCAACATTACAGTACATGTAATCGGGAAATACTTCTTCGGCACTATGGAAAGTTCAGAAGGCAGCTGCTGGTGTGTTCAGTGAGTGGTGCCGGAGGTTTTAATGTCGGCATGCGGTGCCTCGGCCAGAAGTGCGTCAATGGAAGTGACGCGAGCAACCAACTGCGGTGCCAGTCTAGGACTGTATGCCAGAAGCACGTCACCAGAGGTGACATGTGACCGAGGGAAGGGGATGCTTCCGGTGACGCACTTCCATCTGGGGCACCACACGCCAACATTAAAACCTCCAGCACCACTCACCGAACATGCCAGCAGCAGGAGGCAACACATAGGAGTGCTGCCATGCACATTATTTAGAGGTACAGGAACCACATTCTACGGACTGCTACCAGAGCTCGCCGAGCCACAATATCTTCAAACTCCTAACCATATCAATTTAACTTCTCAACATACCGCTACATCCCCTTCATTCTGAGGAATACACAGGTACTGCATCCCAAATGGCTAGCTAACTCCTGAATATCATCTTACTCATCTCCCACATTTACTTTCTCCACAGCTTTCCATGCATACCATTGTAACCTGGTGATTTTCCCCATACAGACCGCATCTATCCCTATCACTAGGGTTTTCCAAGTAAGCATCTGACAGAAAGACTAGTCAAACCTTTAACACCTTCCCTCTTCCCCATGATGTAGGTCCCAGCTTACTTTATATTGTATACCCTTCCTACTTCACCCACCCATGTGGAACAAGTCTAGGCTATATGTCGTTTATGTCATTATGCAACCCATATATGGACAACTTGAGATTATCTTATATGAAATGTTTCTATGCTTTATATCTTTTTAATGTACTTTGTCACTGCCATTTTATTGTGTGGTACTAGGGAAGGAGAAAAAAGTAAATGCATGGAAATAGCACACTGCAGAGAGAAAATTAGGCAAAAATGTATAAACTTATTAGCTCACTGACATACAAAAACACCAAAGATAGATTAGAATCATTTAAGAACAGGTACAGAATAACACAACCACATCCCTGGTATAAGGCTATAAGGAAGTCAAAGACTATGATATAGAGTAAAATGGGGACTGCCCCCATTAGGACAACTCTGGCACAGCAGGGCAAATATCAACAGACAATGTATAATATACAAAATATCAAAATAGAAAATATTGTATTATATAGGTAATCAAATAACATAGAACCAAAAGTGGGTGTCCCCAAAGACAGTAGCTAAGTACATTTAGATAGATGGGCCCAACAAAAAAAACACCCCAAACTGCTGAGACATGGAGCAAATGTAAATCAATATCCCCAGGTGTAATAGCCTAAGAAATAGCAGGTAATGACCTATAAAATATTATTAGAATGGGGGAATCAGAGAGAATTGAAAGTGGAAACACCGGTGGTAGCTATACAAGGCCAACATATATCACCTATGTCAGGTAGTTAAATGGTTAAGCCAGAGAGTCAGGAATGTCCATAGTAAGAGGAGAGCAGTCCCGGAACCAGGGGGATGGAAGAGACCCCACGTGTATCGCTGCAAAAGGCAGCTTCATCAGGGAAAGTGTGGGGGATGTCAGTCTCTCAAACAATATAAGGAGCAGCAAATCAAGCAAGAGTTACTTACCAGTGTGTAGGCATGTTCAGTAGCAGGATCCTGGACAGGGATGCATGGGCGATCAAAAACTGTAACTTCCGGGGGGAAGCCGGAGCATGCATATAGGCAGATGCTAAAAGTAGCTGGTTGCTAAAGAAGCTATGAAAGCAATGTGCGCCTGCATGCATCATTGAGCAACAAACTCAAGCATCTTCAGCAGGAACCCAGCAGAGATCAGTATGTGCAGCAGAGTACTATAGAAATCTGCTGGTGGCCAAAATTCATAACAGTGCCACTGACTAGAGGTTATTATGGCCATACAGAATAATAAAAAGGAACTGATGCCACTAATATTAGAATTTAAAATGACACTCTAATGGCCAGGACAGAAGTATATGTACAAGATGTACAAAAATGAACCCCACTAAGAAATTACATCAAAGATATAAGGTAGAAACACTATGGCAGCACATTCACATATAAATCTAATTAATGATATGGCCAGGTGAATGATGTTGAGAGTTAGACCCCCAGGAACCAGATTGAAAGACAATACATAGAATATATACATGCACATTAAGTGTCTTTATTATGAAAAAGGAAGAGAAAGAGGGGGGGTGCAATGCATGACAACACATGGTTAAATCACCCACAGACCAAAGGCATGTCGATGAAAAGTTGTTTCAAAAACATATACTTTGTAGAAGATTAAAGATTGTATGGTAAGCCTAGGGGGATGATGCAGCCTAGAACAAAATCAAGGTTCACCTGGGGGACAATGAAACCCCAAACCACTTGTGCTGTAGTGATTTCCACTGTCCAACACCACCTTGTTTTTGCAGGGACAGTGGAGGGTATATTTTTGTGCATCAGCTCTGTAGCTTATTAGGCTGCCTTATAAGGCTCCCTGATAGCTGCTTTGCTGTGTGCACCGCTGCTGTGCAAACCAACTGCTTTTTTAAAAGCAAAAATCTTGTTGCTCCTTTCTGCACAGTTATCTTGTTTATTTGTCCACACTTTTGTGTGCAGCAGTCCTTTGTATTGCTGCCATACTTGTCCTGAGATCATTGTAGGGAGATTGAAATTGTACTACAGTCCTTGTATTTTTTCATATATCTTCCATCCACGTTCTGCCACTTACATTGTGTTGTGTTATACACTGGGCCTGAGTTTTGGTGCAGTCTCCCCCCCAAAAAAAGGAGAGTCAAATTGTCACAAAGTGGATATAAGTCAGTTCTGTTAGTTTGTCGTATATCAGCCAGCCACGTTCTGCCACTTACTTTGTGTTGTGTTATACACTGGCCCTGAGTTTTGGTGCAGTCGCCCCCCCAAAAAAGGGACATTCAAATTGTCACAAAGTGGATATACATCAGTTCTGTTAGTTTGTCGTATATCAGCCAGCCACGTTCTGCTATTTACATTGTGTTGTGTTAGACACTGGGCTGCCTGAGTTTTGGTGCAGTTTCCCCCCCAAAAAAGGGAGATTCAAATTGTCACAAAGTGGATATACGTCAGTTCTGTTAGTTTGTCGTATATCAGCCAGCCACGTTCTGCCACTTACATTGTGTTGTGTTATACACTGGGTCCGAGTTTTGGTGCAGTCTCCCCCCCAAAAAAAGGGATATTCAAATTGTCACAAAGTGGATATACATCAGTTCTTTTAGTTTGTCGTATATCAGCCAGCCACGTTCTGCCACTTACATTGTGTTGTTTTATACACTGGGCCTGAGTTTTGGTGCAGTCTCCCCCCAAAAAAAGGGACATTCAAATTGTCACAAAGTGCATATACGTCAGTTCTGTTAGTTTGTCGTATATCAGCCAGCCACGTTCTGCTACTTACATTGTGTTGTGTTATACACTGGCCCTGAGTTTTGGTGCAGTCTCCCCCCAAAAAAAGGGAGATTCAAATTGTCACAAAGTGGATATACATCAGTTCTGTTAGTTTGTTGTATATCAGCCAGCCACGTTCTGCCACTTACATTGTGTTGTTTTATACACTGGGCCTGAGTTTTGGTGCAGTCTCCCCCCAAAAAAAGGGACATTCAAATTGTCACAAAGTGCATATACGTCAGTTCTGTTAGTTTGTCGTATATCAGCCAGCCACGTTCTGCCACTTACATTGTGTTGTGTTATACACTGGGCTTGTGTTTTGGTGCAGTCTCCCCCCCAAAAAAGGGAGATTTAAATTCTCAACAAGTTTATTTACACCTTCTACCTTGTTTTACAGTACCATATAACGGTTGTTATTTTGGTTAGATTTTCCCCAAAATTAGGAAGTCTGGTGGAAGAGGTCATGGGCGGTCATTGCAAGCTGGTACTGATGGTGGTGGTGGTGGTGGAGCATCTGGTGGTAGTGGGAAAAGCAAAATAGCACCTAAGGCTGGAGGTGTTGAGCCAGCGTCATCGTCTGGCTACACAAGGCCTCGAAGGCTCCCTTATCTTGGAGTAGGAAAACCGCTTTTAAAGCCGGAGCAGCAGGAAAAAGTTTTGGCTTTCCTTGCTGACTCAGCCTCTAGCTCTTTCGCCTCCTCTTCAGAAAGTTCCAAATATAAAAGCAGCGAGTCGTCAGTGGATGCTCCCAGTCAGGAACAAGACGTTTCCTTGTGTCCTTCACCCAAACCAAAAGTGAAGGATGCGTCAGGCGACACTACAGGTTACTCCATGGAGCTCTTTACACATAACGTGCCTGGGTTAGAAAGGGAAATTGTTAACTGCCCATTACAAGATGAATCGGACATGGAGTGCACTGATGCACAGCCACAGCTAGATTATTATGCTGTTCCATTGATTCAGATCACTACATTGCCCTCGCAGTGTACTCAGCCAGAATCTGACCCTGATGAGATTATGGTGCCCCATCGCTATAGCACCTTACATGGTGACACAGAGGAAGGTGCACATGACATTGAAGAGGAGGTGATAGATGACCCAGTTTTTGATTGGCAGCCTTTGGGGGAAGAGGGTGCCGCTGCCAGTAGCTCAGAAGCAGAGGTGGATGATCCGCAGCAGCCATCTACATCACAAAAGCTTTCATCTGGCAGGCCCGTATCAGGCCAAAAACGTGTCAAAAACAAAAACAGTTTTAGGACAGCGTGGCTGTCCGGTGAAAGTAGCACAGCGTGCAATGCCTGAAAAGGTATTCAATAGTAGGAAGAGTGCAGTTTGGCAATTTTTTAACCAAGATCCGAATGATCAGTCAAAAGTTATCTGTAAGAAATGCTCAAAGACCTTTAGCAGAGGGAAGAATCTTCAAAATTTAAATACAACATGCATGCGTAGACATTTAACCAGCATGCACTTGCAAGCCTGGACTAACTACCAAACGTCACGTACCATTGGTGCACCTGCTCAGAATGAAGGTAGTCAGCAATGCTACATTGCTTCCCTCACTGTAAGCCCACCACTTAGGACACCACCAGCAGCAAATGTGGAGGTATCGTCGCAAGGCCAAAGCAGTCAGGGAACCACAAGGTTCTTGGAAGGAAACACTGTATGTAGGCCAACATCAAGAATACCATCACCAACCCTCTCTCAATTTGCCATGTCCACCACCACCCCCGCTAGTTCCACCATATGCAGCTCTCAAGTCCAGCTCACCCTACAGGAGACTCTTGTTAGGAAAAGGAAGTACTCATCCTCTCATCCGTGTACACATGGTTTGAACGCCCACATTGCTAGACTAATCTCGTTAGAGATGATGCCCTACCGGTTGGTTGAAAGTGAAGCTTTCAAAGCCCTGAAGGCCTACTCAGTACCACGCTATGACCTACCCAGTCGACACTTCTTTGCAAGAAAAGCCATCCCAGCCCTTCACCAGCATGTCAAAGGCCACATTGTCTATGCCCTGAGGCAATCAGTCAGTAGAAAGGTGCACCTCACAACATATGCATGGACCAGTAGGCATGGCCAGGGACATTACGTTTCCATCACAGCGCACTGGGTTAATGTGGTGGATGCAGGGTCCACAGGGGACAGCCATATTGGGACAGTTCTGCCTAGCTCACAGTCTAGGAAACAGTTGGCTGTAGGCGTTCGCCACCCCTCCTCCTCCTCCAGAAGCAAAAGCTCATCCACAGAGCACAGTCGCACGACCACTCCATCCGCAGCGGCCAGTGTTGCACTCGAGGTGTCCCATTGTGGAACAGCTAGTGGTAAGCGTCAGCAGGCTGTGTTGGAAATGAAGTGTTTGGGCGATAACAGACACACCGTGGAAGTACTTGCCGAGTACTTGCAGCAAGAAGCTCAGTCATGGCTAGGCAGTGTACATCTTGAGGCAGGCAAGGCAGTCAGTAATAACGGAAGGAATTTTATGGCTGCCATAGCCCTTTCAGAACTGAAACACATACCTTGCTTGGCTTACACCTTGAACCTGGTGGTGCAGTGCTTCCTGAAAAATTATCTGGGGTTACCAGCACTGCTCCTGAAGGTGCGAAGACTTTGCTCGCACATCCACCGGTTGCCCATACACTCCAGCCGTATGCTGAACCATCAGGGATCACTGAATCTTCCCCAGCACCGCCTAATAATTGATGTTGCAACAAGGTAGAACTCCACACTGCACATGCTTCAGAGGCTGTGCGAGCAGAGGCATACTGTAATTTATTTGTGGGAGGATACACATACACGGGCAGGCACTTGGATGGCAGACATGGAGTTGTCTGGTGTGCAGTGGTCGAAGCTCCAAGACCTGTGTCAAGTCCTTCAGTGTTTTGAGGAATGCACATGGCTGGTAAGTGCAGACGACGCCATCATAAGCATGAGCATCCCACTAATGCGTCTGCTGATGCAAAGTTTGACGCACATAAAGGAGCAGGCATCTGCAGCCGAAGAGGAAGGAAGCCTTGATGACAGTCAGACATTGTCAGCTCAGGGAACTCTCCTGGACGAGGTGGCGGATGAAGAGGAGGAGGAGGAGGATGGGGATGAATATTTATGGGAGGAGGATGCTTCTCAGGGGGCAATAGAAACTGGTGGTGTTGCAAGGTCAGGTACAGGGTTTTTGCAGGACACATGTGATGTTGATTTGCAAGAAAGTGCTCCTCAACCCAGCACAAGCAGTGAATTGACACCTGGAACATTGGCCCACATGGCTGAGTATGCCTTGCGTATCCTAAAAAGGGACCCCCACATTATCAAAATGATGAACGATGACGATTACTGGTTGGCCTGCCTCCTGGTTCCACGATATAAATTACAAAATATCATGCCACATGAGAACCTTGAGCAAATATTGGCTACCAAACAAGCAACTCTTGTAGACCGTTTGGTTCAGGCATTCCCAGTGTCGGGACCACACTCAGTCGGAGCAGCCTTTGGAAGTGAGGAATCACCAGAAATAATACACAAGACACGTCTCGTATAGTATATCACTGGGAAGCCTCTGAAGCACGCCTGCCTTCAAGGTGCTATCCCCTCTTTATATAGTTGTACAGGTAGTTTCAGTGGTTATACAAGTTTTGCTTGTTTAAACAAAGAGAGAAAAGAGAAGACAAAAAAAACAGTTTTGGCTATGTGATAGTTTCACAACAAACAAAACAGTACAGTTTCGCCTAAGTGGCAGTTTCACAAACAAAAAATAGGATTTCACACTATAGCTAAAATGTCCTTGAATGGACAGGTCAATATTGATCACAAATTCTTTTTGGTTTATTGAGATAACCATTTTTGTTCCGCTCTTCACAATCCCCCCTTTGACATATTCCATTCAAAACATTGTCATATAGACGATTATTTTAGTCATTCTTTTTGTGATATTACAAAAAAAAAAAAAAAAACTTTATATTCTCGCATCCATTACACAAAATTTATTTGTGCATACCGAGATACCCTTGAGTACAACCTTGAATAATACATATATAATTACAATAACTATAACTGTATGTATTAGGCTTTGCATAATCCCGGTAACCCACCCACCGATCCCCCTGAACCAATTGGCCGGGTTAAGAAAAGAAAAGGTATCTGACCACCAGCTATCCTTATTTTGGTCACTGTCTTTGTCATACTGATCCCTGAGTCGTTGTACGTCTTCTAATTTAAATCTCATACTCATAGTACTATTCTGGTCTATATAATGACAGCAGGTGGGTCCGATGATTTGACACATACCCCCTTGTGAGGCAGTTAGGTAATCCAATACCAGGGTATGTTGGTTAGTGACTATTATAAGCTGATTCTGTACAGCTATACTAGTATTTAATATGTCCAATATATCCCAAATCTGGTCATCTAGATAATCCGTGGCTCTAACTAATTTATCCCACATCTGTGTTAACATAGGATAAATAAAAATGGTACTAGCAATTTTGTTGGGAATTCCCATTTGTACTATATGTGGCCTCCCCGAGGGACGTGGTGAGTTATCTGCAGCTCTTTTATACAGTGTGTGCTTGGGCACGGCTTGCATATTCACTTGTTTGTTCGAAATTATGAAAGTAGCCGGGGTTAGGCGTCCTAATGTACAAGTACCCTTTATACCTACGGGAAGCCATTTATATGCTCCTTCTCCGCATATCCAAAATGTACCCTCAGGCAGATCCCACAAAGCTGAGTGCTGCAATACCAATCTGTGAGCCAAATCCACAAAACTAGATACATTCTGAAGCATACACCAAGAGGGTTTTTGTCCCAAGGGGCTACAGTACCCGGCTGCGGGATTCCCACATACATGCATTCCATTGACATACTCATCGGATTCATTACAAACCAGGTTCCCCGGCTTACTTGTACAACTGTTTGCATCACCTTGGGGGAACAACTCGGAATGTTCCCATTTTCTATTATGTATGTACCTTTCCAATACTGTAGGTTTGAAAGCATCAGAGGAAGGGGTGGTTGTACTGAAACTGAGCTGTAGATTTTCAGTGGGGACCTGTCCTAAATCAGTTAATCCAGTCTTATTCCTAGGTACCCATGCTCCTCCTCTGAGTGCTAAATATTGTAAGTTGCCTAATTTTCCTGTAAGATTGCCCTGCCACCAAGGAAATTCTACCCATCCCACAACTGGTATGGCGATTGTAGTATTCCATAGTCTAGTATTGCCAGGTTGGTTGTTGGCCAGGTTGTCTGAACAATTAGGCCAAGCGAATATTTCTTCAGCTGACACGGGAACTGCTAGAAAAGGTATACTTGTGGCTGATACTGGTGAATGGGTACAGATCCAACAATCTGCCAGGGGTTGCGTATTATTTAACAAATCATGCACTAATTTTCTATGATGTTGTACGAATCTATTGTTCAAAGGGGCTAGAGAATTCAATCTTTCCCATGCCTCCATTGAGGTTAACATTATTAACATCAATATCATGAGTCTTATACTGCTTTTTTGCAATGGCTTGCATGTATCCATGATGCCTTTCCTTCAAGCTTGACTGCTGTTGGAGTTGTTAACAGGACTTGGAAAGGTCCGTCAAATCTCGGTTCCAGAGTCTTTCTGGTGTGTCTTTTCACATAGATTTGATCACCAGGTTCCAACTTGTGGCCTCCTTCGAGATTTTCTGGATCTGGAAGGGAAGCAAAAACTTGCGAATGCACTTTAGTTAAACGTTTTTGTAATTCTTGTACATAAGCAGTTAAAGTCTCAGTATTCAACATCAGTTGTTGTGGAAAATAACAACCCAAATTTGCTGCTCTACCAAAAAGAATCTCATGTGGTGACAGCTTAGCCTTCCCCCTTGGGGTGTTTCGGATGGAATACAGGGCAAGTGGTAGACACTCGGTCCAAGGCTTTCCTGTTTCTGCCATGGCCTTCTGGATTTTTAATTTTATTGTTCCATTTAATCTTTCCACTTTACCTGAACTCTGTGGGTGATACGGAGTGTGAAACTGGTTTTCTACTCCCAACATTTTCATAACATTCTGGAATATTTCTCCAGTAAAATGGGTACCCCTATCTGACTCGATCACCTCAGGCATGCCGTAACGGGGTATCAGTTCATGTGCTATTTTAATGGCAGTAGTTTTTGCTGAGGCTTTACGAACTGGATAAGCCTCTGGCCACCCTGAGAACATGTCCACACACACAAGCACATATTCGTATCCATTGTACCTAGGAAGCTGGATGTAGTCGATCTGGAGTCTTTGAAAGGGATACAGTGGTCTTACATGATGCTTGGTTGGGGTTTTAATGGTCTGACCTGGATTGTGTGCCAGGCATATAGCGCATGCAGCACACATGTTCCGAGCGAAATTACCAAAGCCTGGAGCCAACCACCTTTCTTTTACCTTGAGCGTCATACCGTTTGCCGATACATGCGTAGGTAGGTGGAGGTCACTCGCCACTGCGGGGTACCAGGCTCTGGGTAAACACAACAAAGTTCCTTTTTTCCATAATCCTTGCTGATCTTCTGCCCCTTTTTTCTGCCACTGCCCTCGTTCTTCGTCGTCTACCTGTTTCTGAGCTTCCTTCAATCTCTCCTCATCATCTTCAGAGCTATCTAGTGTGTGGGCATGATGTAAGGGTTTACGTGCTGCCTGTTTTGCTGCTTTGTCGGCTTTATCGTTACCCCTAGCTTCCTCGGTGTCGAGTCTCACATGTGCAGCTACCTTTATCACCGCTATTTCTTTAGTTTCTTGTGCTGCCTCCAGAATCTGTCTAATGAGGGAGGCATGTTTAACAGGTTGGCCTGAAGCAGTCATATAACCTCTGGCTCTCCATTTTACGCCAAAATCGAAAATAATGCCATGTGCATATCTAGAATCAGTGTATATGTTTGCTGTCTGATCTTTGGCTATTTTTAGAGCTTCAACTAATGCCGTAAGTTCTGCTTCTTGTGCAGACTGATTAGCAGGGAGAGGTTCTGCTTTCAGCACTTCATGCTGAGTTACTACCGCATAACCTGTATGAAATTGTCCATTCATATCTGCATATCTACTGCCATCTATGAAAAGTTCAAATGTAGCATTACAGAGTGGCTTGTCACGTACATTACGTAAGCCCTGAGTCTCTTGTTCCATTAATTGTACACAATCATGCATTGACTCTGATGGGTCAAAGGAGTTGGAGAGTGCAGTTTCCTCAGGTATGGTACCCCCCTCAGACTCTAAAGGGAGCAAAGACGCGAGATTAAGAGTCTGAACCCTGGCAAAGGAAATGTTGGGCGGCAGTAGTAGGGAACATTGGAGGCGGAGGTGTCTGGCCATTGAAATATGTTTAGGTTGGACCTGGTTAAGAATGCCATGTACATCATGAGTGGTCTGAACTAGAAGTGGGTGATCAAGAACAATCTCAGAAGCTTTATCTAATAACAGTGAAATTGCGGCTACTACTCTTACACAAGAAGGTGCGGCTCTAGCTACAGGGTCCAGATGAGCTGATATGTATGCCACAGGTCTCTGTTTGTTTCCATGTTTTTGTGTGAGCACCCCTGTAGCATGTGAGGATATCTCAGCTGCCATCAATTGAAAAGGTTTAGTGTAGTCTGGGAGTCCCAAAGCCGGAGCTGATACCAGTGCTGTTTTCAAAGAGGAAAATGACTGTTTAGCCTCTTCACTGAGTGAATATGGCGTGTTGGCAATACAGTCATATAAAGACTGCATGAGTTGACTTGCATGTATGATCCACTGTCTACAGTGTGAAACAATACCCAGGAAAGCACGCAGCTGTTTGTGATTCCTGGGTTCAAGCATGTTACGTATGGCTTCCGTACGTTGAGGTGTGAGGTGTCTGATGCCCTGTGATATGCAGTGACCTAAGAACACGACTGTTTGTTGACAAGCCTGGAGTTTCTGTCTATTTACTTTACAGCCTTCTTGCGCTAGGAAAATTAAGAAATTAACAGTTGAGGTAACTGCCGTCTGCTCATCAGGGCAACAAATAAGTAAGTCATCTACATACTGTAGAATGACTACTCCTGGTTCTGGGGTGAAATTTTTCAGCACGGTCTGCATTGCTTCAGAGTACAAAGTTGGTGAGTGTACCATACCTTGTGGCAATCTTGTCCATGCTAATTGTTTACCCTTGAATGTAAAGGCAAACAAATGCCAACAGTTCTTATGTAGTGGCACAGAAAAAAATGCGTTTGATAAGTCAATTACCGTAAAATATGCAGCAGTGCTGGGAATTTGAGACAGTAAGGTATGAGGATTCGGTACCACAGGGGTGACCGGTGCCAAAACCTTATTGATTTCCCGTAGGTCGTGCACCATGCGATATTTCACCATAGTTTCTTTGGAGGAAACTTTCTTTTTGACAGGATATAAGGGTGTATTGGCGGGTGACCTGATTTCTACCAAAACACCTTGTAACACATAATCCTGAATTTGTTGAGAAATCGCCAGTTCTTGCTGGGCGCTGATGGGGTATTGCCTAAGCTGAGGTAAAATGGTTCCCGGGGCAGTTTCTAACAGTATAGGAGCTACTGATAAGAATCCTACATCAGTGTCTCCTTTTGCCCATAGGCTGTCAGGAACCCGAGACAGGTCAATTTTTGCTTGTTGAGTATAAATTTCGGGAAAATCCTCCATTGCCTGTATTCTAACATATTGTTCCAGAGTTTCTGCATCTTCAGGGATGGTCAGCAAACTGTGCCATTTTCTCTAAAATGGATGTTTGCATGTATTTTACTTAAGACATCAGTACCCAGCAAGCAGGTAGGTGCACCTTTAGCAAATAAAAATTTGGATACAAAGGTTTTAGGGCCAAAGCTCACATTTAAAGGTTTTGTAAAGGGCAACGCCTGAATTTTACCATCATACCCTTCTGCATATGTTACCTTTGAGGATATATTGTCAGGATATGGTAAAAAGTCTTGATTTAAAATGGAGGATGTTGCTCCCGTATCTATCAGAAAAGGTACATTTTTACCCTCAACCTCAACTTGTATTATTGGTCTTCTAGAAGGAAGAGAGACCTGCATAACCTTCAGTCATTCTGAGCTGTCTGTTTGATCAGGCGCTGGGTTATTTATCCTATTTTTGGGTACAAAGGTTCCTGAATCTATATCTGCTTTTCTCTTTCTACATTCCCTTTGGAAATGTCCTGGCTTCTTACAGTAATGACAAGTAAACTTTTGATTAGCAGAGCCAGTATTAGCCTGTGCAATTCTTACTGGCTTAGAATTTTCTCTTAAGTCCATTTCTATCCCTACAGCTTTCTGTCTAGCCAGGTGTGGGTCTTCCAAGGTTCTCCAATCAGGGGTTGCGGCCTTAAGCTTTTCCTTCACTTTTGGAGACAATCCATCTATAAAGGTTTTTGTAGCTAACCTCATCATTCCTGAAGCGGTTAGATCCATGCCTTCATCTCTGAAATTATTTTCTACACTTAGATAATATTCGTCTACTGATTGTCCAGATTTCTGAGCCACCACTCCCGTTGTTCCTCTCTGCCTCTGTTTTTCCCTCATGAAAACCATTAAGTGATCTACAAATTGCGTACCTGATTCTATCGTTTGTAAGGCACCATCTCCTGCCTGGGGCCTATGTACCTGTAGATTTGCTAATAGCTCCTGGAAGAGCCCAGGAGTCATTTTCATTCTACATAATTCTTCTCCATCTGCCCAAACTCCAGCGTGAGTCTGCATAATTTGCTGTATATATTGTGCAAATCTAACTGGACACTGGGTGGGATCTGGTGCGTTATGCAAGAGAGACATGCCTTCAGCGGGGGACCAAGGGAAATATTGTCGAGTTTGGTGATATCTAGTTCCCATTACTCCGTCAGCACCAGGTTCCCTAAAGGGTCTTGGTACTACCCTAACAGGGGCAAATACAGCGCCATGTCTAGGTGTACCACAGGCTAGGCAATCATTTCTCCAGTCTGGATTTTGTTGTCCACAGTGCGGACATACCCATCCTCCTGGTCCGGCTAAACTTTGAGGTGGTGTTTGGAGAAAAGATGGGGCATGTGGGTTAAGGTATGGGGGTGGGGTGTTCTTATATTCCACATTTTGTTTTTCTCCATAGCCTGCGGGTCTAATACACCACTTTTTATTCTGTTGATTATATGTCCATCCCTCTTTTTCTGCTACCCTAGAGACATCAATCAATGCTTGGATCTGATCTATCCATTTCTTGTCTCTGATTATGCCTTTTTTTTCCTGAATTCCTTCCCATTTTTTTCTACTAAAGGCTTCTGCCTTAGTAACTCCAAACTTACTAAAAATCTTTCTCAGCCCCTTAGTGGCATCTTCACCACTTCTCTCCTTTATGATAGTATAGATATCTAATTCTTCTGGTTCCGACTTTGTTTGCTTATTCCCCATTTTCTTATCCTGAGCTTTTTTCTTTTCTTGCCCTAGGTGGCGTTTGGGTATGAGAATACCTCGTTACCTTCTTCCTAAGGAGCTAGGATGTTTAACGGCTTCTGCGTACCATGTTGATGTAAGAAAATCCTGATTCCTACACCTATAGCAAACAACACAAATGCAACCAGACAGAGGATCAAAATACAACGTATCTTGTCCCAGGCTAATTTATCTGTCCTGGGCTCATACTATCATACACTTATCCGTCACCAGGTTTTCGTCAAAGACAGGATCAGAGATTGAACATAGGCGCGGAGGTCTCCCCGAAAGGATGCAACCACGTTGCCCAGTGGGACAGTCACTTCTTCTGTTTCAACACCCTGGGTGGCTTATAGGGCTATTCCCAACTTCCACACACCTTCTATTCACATTCACTCTCATTCAATTCCGTACTCCGTGAGGTGGTCAATTCCTAAGTAGTTCAAGGACCCGAGCTATAGGTATCCTCCTCTACTAGAACTACCCGCTAAAGGACACGACACAGAAAATCTTACGGACAGTGCAGGGCAGATATAAGAGATCTAACAGTGTCTCTTACCTGGCCAGGTTTTTATTCATCTGCCGTCCATTATCCCAGATTCTCTTTTCGTTCGTATTCTGCCGGTGTTCTTGAAGGAGTACACAGACCTCGGGTCCCTGTTCAGGCGCCAGGAAATGTCGGGACCACACTCAGTCGGAGCAGCCTTTGGAAGTGGGGAATCACCAGAAATAATACACAAGACACGTCTCATATAGTATATCACTGGGAAGCCTCTGAAGCACGCCTGCCTTCAAGGTGCTATCCCCTCTTTATATAGTTGTACAGGTAGTTTCAGTGGTTATACAAGTTTTGCTTGTTTAAACAAAGAGAGAAAAGAGAAGACAAAAAAAACAGTTTCGGCTATGTGATAGTTTCACAACAAACAAAACAGTACAGTTTCGCCTAAGTGGCAGTTTCACAAACAAAAAATAGGATTTCACACTATAGCTAAAATGTCCTTGAATGGACAGGTCAATATTGATCACAAATTCTTTTTGGTTTATTGAGATAACCATTTTTGTTCCGCTCTTCACACCAGCACACAGCGGCGGTGATGGTTCTCACACGAGCCATAGTGGGCAACATGGCAGAGGTGTTAGAGGTGCAGAAATCCGAAGTGGCGGTGAACAGAGGGGTTTTATGACCAGGTTGTGGAGTGATTTCGCAACAACCGCTGACACGACAGGTACTGCTGCATCGATTGAAAGTGACAGGAGACAGCATTTTTCCAGTATGGTTATGAACTACTTTTCCGCCCTTATCGATGTTCTCCCTCACAGTTCATTCCCCTTTGATTACTGGGCATCTAAAATGGACACCTGGCCTGAATTGGCAGAATATGCATTACAGGAGCTCGCATGCCCTGCTGCTAGTGTGCTATCAGACAGAGTATTCAGTGCTGCTGGTTCAATACTGACCGAAAAAAGGATACGTCTGGCTACCCGAAATGTTGATGATCTAACCTTTATTAAAATGAACCAATCATGGATTTCAAATTATTTGGCCCCACCTTCCCCTGCAGACACGTAGCTTGCCTGAAAAATGTCTTGCTTTTGGCCTCCTCTTACTGACTTCTCTAATTCCTCCATTTGCAGCTGCTGAATGTCCACCATACGCCATTTTTATACCTCCCTAAATGGGCTGACTCCCCCCACAGGGCCGTGGTCACCACCTGGCACAAGCACCTGTGCAAGTGCCGTTTGCCTGGACAGGTGGGTGTGCCCACTCTTGGGCGACGGCACTGGCACAGGGTCCCTCATAATACAATGAAGTGTCTCTGATGGTGGTGGTGCGCAACCAACGTCAGACACACCGACGTAATATGAGGGGCCCTGTGCCAGTACCGCCACCCACGAGAGTGTTCCCCCCCAGCTCGAACAGTGCTCTACCACTTGCAATACTTACCTCTCCCTGCTCCACCACTGTGTAGTCTGTGCTGTTAAATCCTTCAATGGCACTGCCAATACAAATTTGTTGAAATGATAGATGATACTTAAAATATACAGGGGCCCTGGCCTCCATTTAGACCAGTTAATACTTTGCGCCTACTACCACTGTCTGCTACTCAGCAGAGGAGCCCACCCCTGTACCTAGCTATGCCACCTGTTTATTTATGAAAACATTTTTGGCAGTCATTTAGCCTACTTACTTATTTGGCCTACTCACTGTGTCAGCCTCTCCTTACAGTTGTCCTCTACTGAACAAAGCAATGCCGCCTGTTTAGTCCTGTTACCAATTTTGAACTGCATTTAGCCTACTTACTTATTTGGGCCTACTCACTGTGTCAGCCTCTTATTATAGTTGTCCTCCACTGAACAAAGCAATGCCGCCTGGTTAGTCCTGTTACCAATTTTGAACTGCATTTAGCCTACTTACTTATTTGGGCCTACTCACTGTGTCAGCCTCTCCTTACAGTTGTCCTCCGCTGAACAAAGCAATGCCGCCTGGTTAGTCCTGTTACCATTTTTGAACTGCATTTAGCCTACTTACTTATTTGGGCCTACTCACTGTGTCAGCCTCTCCTTACAGTTGTCCTCCGCTGAACAAAGCAATGACGCCTGGTTAGTCCTGTTACCAATTTTGTACTGCATTTAGACTACTTACTTATTTGGGCTTACTCACTGTGTCAGCCTCTCATTACAGTTGTCCTCCACTGAACAAAGCAATGCCACCTGTTTAGTCCTGTTACCAATTTTGAACTGCATTTAGCCTACTTACTTATTTGGGCCTACTCACTGTGTCAGCCTCTCATTATAGTTGTCCTCCACTGAACAAAGCAATGCCGCCTGTTTAGTCCTGTTACCAATTTTGAACTGCATTTAGCCTACTTACTTATTTGGGCCTACTCACTGTGTCAACCACTCCTTACAGTTGTCCTCCGCTGAACAAAGCAATGCCGCCTGGTTAGTCCTGTTACCAATTTTGAACTGCATTTAGCCTACTTTATTCTTTGGCCCTATATCTGTGTTTCCTCCTCATCCTGCCCATTGCCCAGCCACTTCTAGATGAGTCTGCTGGTACATTGACCCAGACCACTACATTCCCCTTGCACTCTACACAGCCAGAATCTGACCCTGCTGAAAGTCAGGTTCCCCTTCCTGCATACTATACCACCTTACACGGGGACAAAGAGGAAGGTGCAGATGAAAGTGCAGGTTCCTTCATCAGGTGGGGGGCATACTCGTTGGCGATGTCACTGGCACAGGGCCCCTCATAGTATGCAAAAGTGTCTCTGCCGGTGGGAGGCACCACCCGCCGTCAAACACACCGCCGTACTATGAGGGGCCCTGTGCCAGTGCCAATGCCAACGAGTGGGCCCCCACTGCATGCTCAGGATCACAGCACTTGCAAAGTTGAAATACTTACCTCTCCCTGCTCCACCGCCGTGACGTATTCCGCATTTCCTGGGCCCACGAAAAACTTGAGCCAGCCCTACCCCCCCACAACTTTAGCCAAATGACCCCCAGTTTTCAATGCCTAACTATTATTATAAACTAAATTAAGATTGACAAGCTTCAGTAATAAGAATTGATGTTTTTAGCATTAAAATGGGCA
Source organism: Ranitomeya variabilis (assembly GCF_051348905.1). NCBI lineage: Eukaryota > Metazoa > Chordata > Amphibia > Anura > Dendrobatidae > Ranitomeya > Ranitomeya variabilis. The sequence continues at coordinate 292,907,373 of NC_135233.1, read as the reverse complement.
CTGTAGGTGTTTTCCTGTCCTACACTCACTGCCGACTTTGTTTACCCATTGACTTGCATTGGGTTTCGTGTTTCAGTCGGCCCCTGACTTTACGCAATAATCAGCCGATTTCACCCGACTTTTGACAAAGTCGGGTTTCGCGAAACCCGACTCGATCCGAAAAAAGTAAAAGTCGCTCAACTCTAGCCCCCACATCTTGTCCTATTTTGAGATTGCTTCCCCCTGAAGATAAAAAATCACTAGAGCTTGTGGCTCCAGTGGGAGTGTCTGCAGGAAGGCGAGCTTGTACAGTGGCTGTTTGGCCAATATGATGAGCATTCCCAGAGTGTTTCCACTTAAATGCTGTCTGATTCTCAAAGTCAGATTGATCTCTATGGAATTTCCTGCTTTTCATAGTAATGATATCTGATTCAAATTTGTCTAAAGTAGTCTTAAGATTGTATTTAAATGGAGTAATTTGGGTAATGTCATCAAAGGCTGTGATTTTGTTCTCTAACTCTTTGATCTGATTTTTAGTAAAGGCAAGAAGCTCCTTATCATGCTCAAGCAGCATGGAGATGATGATGCTCGAGCAGCAGAGCAATCCCTGTTCCCATATCTGCTTAAAGGAAGGCCCAAGCAGGGAACCAACCCCTTCCCTAGTACTATACCTGTTCTTATGCATGGTGCGGCACCCGTTTATAGTTTATTTACGCCTATTAATGTAGTGACCATCTGCCCTTTGCAGTTCTGCCATTTTATTGTGTGAGCACAACACTGATGTATCTTTCTTTCTTACAGTGCAATAAGACCTGGGACACGTCGAAACATCACTAGTGAACATAGTCGCTCTAGAATTTTTTTCTGAGCTTTGCTTATTTTTGTTTCATTCTCACCAAGTGAAATAAATATAATTTTCTTGCATCACCCAAAGCAACAGAGTGTGCAGTGAGTTTTGACTTTCATGGACTTAGGGTCTTCGGGCTCATTACACCGGCACCTCGTTTAGGACAGAGTGCAGGCCAATACTTCTTCCTCAAATGCTGCCAAAGCACATCAAATAAGGGACAGACACCAGGAAAGTAACCTCAATTCACTCACAGTGCAAATTGTAGCATGGCACTGCAGTACTCAGCCAGGCATGAGGTATCGGGGTCTGGGACAGGATGTAGAGCTTTGAATTGAATGTCACAGTAAGACGAGGTAGGTGAGGGATTGGTGTAGGCCTCCTTTGCTAGGAGCCCTGATATCACATGCAACCCTCTACCTACTTTCAGGCTGAGCCACACTCAGGTGGCACAAATATCAGTTTTGCAGACTACTATTGTCAGAAAAATTTAAGGATAGTAATACTAGTAGTTGACTCTAAGGAAGTAGAGGCCTGATTTTCTCGGAGGCCTACTGCTACAGACAAAATGCATGAAGGAGCCCCAACCAGGAGTGTTCACATTTCCAAAAATTATTATCAGACAATACCAAAGTGGCATCATTTTCACCACAGTATAGATAGTATAATAGCAACCAACAGGTCTTCCATTACACCCAATCCAGCAGATGGACATTCAAGCTGGAGTGTTCACATTTAAACAAATGAGGGCCCACCACCAAAGTGGAATAACTGTCACGAGAATAGATATAGTATAATTGGGACCAACACATCTTCCACTACAGCTAACCCAGCAGATGTAGACCAACCATGACTGTTCACATTTCCACAAATTAACGGCAGACAATACCAAAGTGGCATCAATTTCACCACAGTAGAAACAGTATAATAGGGAACTACAGGTCTTTCACTACACCCATTCCAGCAGATAAACACCCAACCAGGAGTGTTCACATTTAAACAAATGAGGGCCTTACACCACTGAAGTAGCATCAATTTCACCACAGTAGAAATAGTATAATAGGGTCCGACAGGTCTTCCACTACACCCAATCCAGCAGATGGACACCCAACCAGGAGTGTTCACATTTCCAAAAATTACTGGCAGACACCACAAAACTGGCAGCAATTTCACCACAGCATAGATAGTATAATAGGGACCGACAGGTATTCCACTATGCCCAATCCAGCAGATGGACACCCAACCTGGAGTTTTCACATTTTAAAAAATGAGGGCCTGACACCACCTAAATGGAATAACTATCACGAGACTAAAAATAGTATATTTGGGACTGACACTACAATTAACCCAGCAGATGTAGACCAACCATGACTATTCACATTTCTACAAATTTGTGTTAACATCATCAGCAGCAGTAGCAGCCACAGCAGGCACTGCAGCCACACTAAAGATATCGCAGAGTGCAGTTATGTGACATTAATGCATCACTCTAAAAAATGCTGTATCACCTAGTCTGTACAATCTGTAGTACGATTGTAGAGCAACAGTCCTTGGAGATCCATGAATTGTTCATCTTGATGAAAGTTAGGGGGTCGAGACTTTCAAGTGACAGATAGCTGCGCTTGTCCATCAGGATGTCAGGACTCTGAACATTTTTTATTACCTTTTTGTGCATTACTGCCCTTTTCCAAGATGGTGTCTTTGGTCTCATGTGCACTGTGTCTTCCTGCTATAAAACTCCACCCCAGCCTTCAGTCTGTGCTAGTCTGCCTTGCATCAAGCTCCTAACCTCTGGTGACTCCATGGCTATATACCTGCTCCTGTGAACCTGTGGGGTTATCCTGCTACTCTGCTCTGAGTTCCTGCTGCATACACCAGTTCCAGTAATCCTCCTTCATCTGCTGCTCGTGTTTGCTTCCATCTGCATTTGCTGGACATGTCAGCTGTTTCTGCTCTGCAAGAACCTGAGACTATTACCCAGACCTCCCTGGTTGAGCTAAGATATTATTTGAACTTCCTTATTAGCATATATATCTGTGTTTTGGACTAAGCAAGGACTTATTCGTGTCAAGTATCCTCAAGAATAATTGTGCTTCATAGACTTTCTGCGTGATTGCATTTTCCTCTGAAGTTTCCTATAGACTGCTGAGCTGCATTTGATATTTGCACCAAGTGTTGTGGACTTGAGTTACTCTCTGCACCTGTTTGTATCACCGTGTGATAATATAGACTTTACCACTTATAAAACTGTGTCCTGTAGTTGTCTTGTTCCACGCAAAGAGTCTCCTGAGTTATCCCCTATAATTATTACACAGGACACCACCAGCAGCGCTGAAGTTCTGAAAGAACACTGGCTACCAAGCTCGATAAAACCTCCAAGACAAATGAGGCAAGCTCAGGGCACTCATCCATTTTAGAAGACCAAAATGTAAAAGGGTCCAAACCCTCCGTGATGGTATTGATATTCAGTTCTAGACACTCCTGCACCATCCTCTCCATTCTTCACCACGTGTTAGACTTAGACTCTGTTGTGCTGGTGCACAAGCTGGTCTCAAAAAATGTCAAAGGACTCACAGATATTGCTTTTTCCACTTACACCACTGCTGCTGCTAATGTTTTGGCACTGAAAAATTGACGTGCTGGAGGTTGAAAGTCTAGAGCTGTGATGAGAACTGTGTGCTTCACTGCTGACTTGGTGAAAAGCTCTCTTAAGGTTGTGTAAAAGCGTGCTTCGATACTCCAGTATTTGCTGGTCTCTTTTCAGGGCGGGAAGCATCTGGCAAAATTTGGATTTATAACGTGGTTCTAACAGAGTGGCAACCCAGTAGTCAGCAGTATTTCTAAACTTTACTATATGGGGATCATGTTGCAGATAGTGGAGCAAGAAGGTAGTCATATGTCAGCCTCTACCATGAGGTCCAAGCCCATGCTGTGTGGGTGGCTGGGTAACAATGAGGCTTGCTTACTCCATCCCCTCCCGTGAACCCCAAACAGCAGAGAGGGGAGGATTATCCTCTTCATCTGAAAATTGCTCACCCATCACCTCTTCCTCCTCCATTTGTTTCTCATATCTTGCACCTTCGACTGGAATAGTGATGTTGATGATGGCGTCATCAGAGCTAACCATCTTAGTAGCCATTTTTATACTGTTCAGAATTGTGCAGAAGCCCTTAATCTGTGTCTGCTCTGTAAACGTGAGATGCGCCACGTCCGTACTGTTTTGGCCCAGGCTATACGACATGACATACTGCGTTAGTGCTTGTTGCTGCTGCCACAGTTGCTGCAACATGTGCAGAGTTCAATTCCACCGTGTCGGCACATTGCATATTAACCTGTTAACTGGCATGGACAAAGACCTCTGTATCGATGCAAGTCGATTACCTGAGAGGTGCAAAAGGCGGAAATGAACACACAGCTTACATGCTTTCCCAAACAGCTCACCCAGGCCAGAATAGTGGCAAAAAAATGCTGTGCCACCAGGTTGAGGCCGTGAGCTATGCAAGGCATATGTGTGAGCTTGTCTCAACGTAGGGCCGCCACCAGGATTGCACCATTATTGGCCACGGCTTTCCCTGGATGCAGGTTCAGCAGAGACAGCCATTGATGAAACTCAGCCTGGAGAGCTGTCCAAAATTCTTCAGCTGTATGACTGCGATCTCTGTCATGGTTCCCAATGGCAAGGGAACGTAAGAAACATATAAATAACGAACGAGCTCTTGGGTGATGGAAACTCGAGTTGACCGTGAGCTAAATCTACCACACAACTAATAGTAGCCAGGGAGCATACCTACGGCTTCCTAAATGCCACGCGCCAGCCGGAGGACTAACTAAGCCTGGTAGAGGAAGAAACAGACCTGGCTTACCTCTAGGGAAATACCCCAAAAGATGATAGCAGCCCCCCACATGTAATAACGGTGAAATAAGAGGAAAAAACATACACAGTATGAAAGTAGATTTAGCAAAGAGAGGTCCACTTACTAGATAGCAGAAGGATACAAAAGAGGACTTCACGGTCAACTGAAAACCCTTTCAAAAAACCATCCTGAAATTACTTTAAGACTCCTGTGTCAACTCATGACACAGGAGTGGCAATTTCAGCCCGCAAGAGCTTCCAGCTACAGAGAATTACAAAACTGCAAACTGGACTAAAGATACAAAACAAAAGGACAAAGTCCACTTAGCTGATCAGCAGACTAGTAGCAGGAACATGCAACCGAAGACTCTGGTTACAATGATGACCGGCAAGGAAATGACTGGAGAGCAAGGCTAAATAGGAAACTCCCAAACACTGATGGAAGCAGGTGAACAGAAGCAGCAAAGTGCAAACAAGTCACCAATACCACCAGCAACCACCAGGGGAGCCCAAAAAGCGGATACACAACAGTACCCTCCCCTTAAGGAGGGGGCACCGAACCCTCACAAGAACTGCCAGGGCGATCTGGATGAGCCCTATGAAAGGCACGAACCAAATCCGAGGCATGAACATCAGAGGCAGTTACCTGTCATGAATCCCCAATGGCTAGGGATAGCACAGGACAAGCAAAGTATAACAAATATCGGACGAGCTCTAGGGTGATGGAACCTGGGCTGACCGCTGCCCTACGCCTGACAAACGCAACTAGAGATAGCCAGGGAGCGTTCCTACGTTGGTTCTAGACGCCACGCACCAGCCTAAGAGCTAACTAGTACTGCAGAGAAAACAAGACCTCACTTGCCTCCAGAGGAATTAACCCCAAAGGTATAGTTGCCCCCCACATGTATTGACGGTGAAATGAGAGGAAGGCACACACATAGAGATGATGTATATAGCTTGAGCTAATAGAGGCCCGCTGAAAACTAGAAAGCAGAATGATACAAAAGGGGACTGAGCGGTCAGCAAAAAACCCTAATCAAAAAAACCATCCTGAGATTACAAGAACCCATGTGCCAACTCATGGCACATGGGGAGAACCTCAGTCCACTAGAGCAACCAGCTAGCATAGAGACATTCTAAGCAAGCTGGACCAAAAACCAAACAACTGAAAATCAGCACTTAGCTTATCCTGAAAGATCTGGGAGCAGGTAGGCAGGAACCAAACAGAGCACATCTGAACACAATGATAGCCGGCAAGGGAAATGACAGAAAGGCCAGGTAAAATAGGAAACACCCAGCCTCTGATGGACAGGTGGAAACCAAAGGCCGCAACCCACCAAAGTCACCCAGTACCAGCAGTAACCACCAGAGGGAGCCCACCAACAGAATCCACAACAGTACCCCCCCCTTGAGGAGGGGTCACCGAACCCTCACGAGAACCCCCAGGGCGATCAGGGTGAGCTCTATGGAAGGCGCGGACCAAATCAGTCGCGTGAACATCGGAGGCGACCACCCAGGAATTATCCTCCTGACCATAACCCTTCCACTTAACCAAATACTGGAGTTTGCGTCTGGAAACACGAGAATCCAAGATCTTTTCAACAACATACTCCAATTCTCCCTCCACCAGCACCGGAGCAGGAGGCTCGACCGAAGGAACAACGGGCACCTCATACCTCCGCAACAACGACCGATGGAACACATTATGAATAGCAAACGATGCTGGGAGATCCAAACTAAAAGATACAGGGTTAAGAATCTCCGAGATCCTATAAGGACCGATGAACCGAGGCTTGAACTTAGGAGACGAGACCTTCATAGGGACAAAACGAGAAGACAACCACACCAAGTCCCCAACAAGAAGTCGGGGACCCACGCGGCGACGGCGATTAGCAAACTGCTGAGTCTTCTCCTGAGATAACTTCAAATTGTCCACCACCTGATTCCAAATCTGATGTAGCCTGTCCACCACCACGTCCACTCCAGGACAATCCGAAGATTCCCCCTGACCAGAGGAAAAACGAGGATGAAACCCCGAATTACAAAAAAAAGGAGAGACCAACGTGGCAGAACTAGCCCGATTATTAAGAGCAAATTCGGCCAGTGGCAAAAAAGCAACCCAGTCATCCTGATCAGCAGAAACAAAACACCTCAAATAAGTTTCCAAAGTCTGATTAGTTCGCTCCGTCTGGCCATTCGTCTGAGGATGGAATGCAGACGAGAAAGACAAATCAATGCCCATCTTGGCACAAAACGTCCGCCAAAATCTAGACACAAACTGGGATCCCCTGTCAGAAACGATATTCTCTGGAATCCCATGCAAACGAACCACGTTCTGAAAAAACAAAGGAACAAACTCAGAGGAGGAGGGTAACTTAGGCAAGGGCACCAAATGAACCATCTTAGAAAAGCGGTCACACACAACCCAGATAACGGACATCTTCTGTGAAACCGGGAGATCAGAAATAAAATCCATGGAAATGTGCGTCCAAGGCCTCTTCGGGATGGGCAAAGATAACAACAACCCACTAGCCCGTGAACAGCAAGGCTTAGCTCGAGCACACACTTCACAAGACTGCACAAAGGTACGCACATCCCTAGACAAGGAAGGCCACCAAAAAGACCTGGCCACCAAATCTCTTGTACCAAATATTCCAGGATGACCAGCCAACACAGAAGAATGGACCTCGGAGATGACTCTACTGGTCCAATCATCCGGAACAAACAGTCTTTCTGGTGGACATCGATCCGGTTTATCCACCTGAAACTCCTGCAATGCGCGTCGCAAGTCTGGGGATATGGCGGACAATATTACCCCATCCCTAAGGATACCAGCAGGCCCAGTGTCTCCAGGAGAATCAGGCACAAAACTCCTGGAAAGAGCATCTGCCTTCACATTCTTTGAACCTGGCAGGTATGAAACCACGAAATTGAAACGAGAAAAAAATAATGACCAACGAGCCTGTCTAGGATTCAAACGCCTGGCAGACTCAAGGTAAATGAGATTCTTGTGATCAGTCAAGACCACCACGCGATGTTTAGCACCCTCAAGCCAATGACGCCACTCCTCAAATGCCCACTTCATGGCCAAAAGCTCCCGATTACCCACATCATAATTGCGCTCGGCAGGCGAGAATTCTCTAGAGAAGAAAGCACATGGCTTCGTCACCGAGCCATTAGAACTTCTCTGTGACAAAACCGCCCCCGCTCCAATCTCGGAAGCATCAACCTCCACCTGAAAAGGAAGTGAAACATCTGGTTGACACAACACAGGAGCAGAAGAAAACCGGCGCTTAAGTTCCCGAAAGGCCTCCACGGCCGCAGGAGACCAATCAGCAACATCAGCACCCTTTTTAGTCAAATCAGTCAAAGGTTTAACAATACTGGAAAAATTAGCAATGAACCGACGATAAAAATTAGCAAACCCCAAGAACTTCTGAAGGCTCTTAACAGATGTAGGTTGTGTCCAGTCACAAATAGCCTGAACCTTAACGGGATCCATCTCAATAGTAGAAGGAGAAAAAATGTACCCCAAAAAAGAAATCTTCTGGACTCCGAAGAGACACTTTGAGCCCTTCACAAACAGAGAATTGGCCCGCAAAACCTGAAACACCTTCCTGACCTGTAGAACATGAGACTCCCAGTCATCAGAAAACACCAAAATATCATCCAAATACACAATCATAAACTTATCCAGATATTCACGGAAAATATTGTGCATAAAGGACTGAAAGACTGACGGAGCATTGGAGAGTCCAAAAGGCATTACCAAATACTCAAAATGGCCCTCAGGCGTATTAAATGCGGTTTTCCACTCATCACCCTGTTTTATCCGCACCAGATTATACGCACCACGAAGATCTATTTTAGTGAACCACCTAGCCCCCTTAATGCGAGCAAACAAATCAGTAAATAATGGCAATGGATACTGATACTTGACTGTAATCTTATTCAGAAGGCGATAATCTATACAAGGCCTCAGGGAACCATCTTTTTTTGCCACGAAAAAAAAACCTGCTCAAAGAGGGGACGAAGATGGACGAATATGTCCCTTTTCCAAGGACTCCTTAATATAATTCCGCATAGCAGTATGCTCTGGCAGTGACAGATTAAATAAACGACCCTTAGGGAACTTACTGCCAGGAATCAATTCTATAGCACAGTCACACCCTCTATGAGGAGGGAGCGAATTGAGCTTAGGCTCCTCAAAAACATCCTTATAATCTGACAAAAACGCAGGGATCTCCGAAGGAGTCGATGAAGCGATAGAAATCGGAGGTGCATCATCATGAACCCCCTGACATCCCCAGCTTAGCACAGACATTGTTTTCCAGTCCAGGACAGGATTATGAGTTTGTAACCATGGCAGACCAAGCACTAGTACATCATGTAAACTATACAGTACAAGGAAGCGAATCACCTCCTGATGAACGGGAGTCATGCGCATGGTCACTTGTGTCCAATACTGCGGTTTATTCATAGCCAATGGTGTAGAATCAATTCCCTTCAGAGGAATAGGAACTTCCAGAGGCTCTAGACTAAAACCGCAGCGTTTAGCAAATGACCAATCCATAAGACTCAGGGCAGCGCCTGAATCCACATAGGCATCGACGGAAATGGAAGACAGTGAAAAAATCAGAGTCACAGACAAAATGAACTTAGACTGCAGAGTATCAATGGCAAAAGATTTATCAACCCTTTTAGTGCGTTTAGAGCATGCTGATATAACATGAGCTGAATCACCACAATAAAAACACAAACCATTTTTCCGCCTATAATTTTGCCGTTCACTTCTGGACTGAATTCTATCACATTGCATAGTCTCAGGTGCCTGTTCAGAAGACACCGCCAACTGGTGCACGGGTTTGCGCTCCCGTAAACGCCGATCAATCTGAATGGCCATAGCCATAGACTCATTCAGACCTGTAGGCGCAGGGAACCCCACCATAACATCCTTAATGGCCTCAGATAGACCATTTCTGAAGTTTGCAGCCAGGGCGCACTCATTCCACTGAGTAAGCACCGACCATTTCCGAAATTTCTGACAATATATTTCCGCTTCATCATGCCCCTGAGAGAGGGCTAATAAAGCCTTTTCAGCCTGAATCTCTAGGTTAGGTTCCTCATAGAGCAATCCCAATGCCAGAAAAAACGCATCCACACTGAGCAACGCAGGATCCCCTGGTGCCAATGCAAATGCCCAATTCTGAGGGTCGCCCCGTAGGAACGATATAACAATCTTGACCTGTTGAGCAGGGTCTCCAGAGGAGTGAGATTTCAAAGAGAGAAACAATTTACAATTGTTCCTGAAATTCAGGAAGGTAGATCTATCTCCAGAAAAAAACTCTGGAATAGGAATTCTAGGTTCAGACATGGGAGTGTGAACAACGAAATCCTGTATATTTTGAACCTTTGCCGCGAGATTACTCAGGCTGGAAGCCAAACTCTGGACATCCATGATAAACAGCTAAGATCAGAGCCATTCAAGGGTTAAGAGGAGGTAAGAAGCAGCTAGACAGCAATTAAGGGCTAGGCAGCAAAACTCTGAAGGAAAAAAAAAAAAAAATTTCCTTGAACACTTCTTTTCCTCCTGCTTCAGCCCAAACAATTAACACTTTGTTGGCCGGCTATACTGTCATGAATCCCCAATGGCTAGGGATAGCACAGGACAAGCAAAGTATAACAAATATCGGACGAGCTCTAGGGTGATGGAACCTGGGCTGACCGCTGCCCTACGCCTGACAAACGCAACTAGAGATAGCCAGGGAGCGTTCCTACGTTGGTTCTAGACACCACGCACCAGCATAAGAGCTAACTAGTACTGCAGAGAAAACAAGACCTCACTTGCCTCCAGAGGAATTAACCCCAAAGGTATAGTTGCCCCCCACATGTATTGACGGTGAAATGAGAGGAAGGCACACACATAGAGATGATGTATATAGCTTTAGCAAATAGAGGCCCGCTGAAAACTAGAAAGCAGAATGATACAAAAGGGGACTGAGCGGTCAGCAAAAAACCCTAATCAAAAAAACCATCCTGAGATTACAAGAACCCATGTGCCAACTCATGGCACATGGGGAGAACCTCAGTCCACTAGAGCAACCAGCTAGCATAGAGACATTCTAAGCAAGCTGGACCAAAAACCAAACAACTGAAAATCAGCACTTAGCTTATCCTGAAAGATCTGGGAGCAGGTAGGCAGCAACCAAACAGAGCACATCTGAACACATTGATAGCCGGCAAGGGAAATGACAGAAAGGCCAGGTAAAATAGGAAACACCCAGCCTCTGATGGACAGGTGGAAACCAAAGGCCGCAACCCACCAAAGTCACCCAGTACCAGCAGTAACCACCAGAGGGAGCCCACCAACAGAATCCACAACAGTTACCCAAGAATTATCTTCCTGACCATAGCCCTTCCATTTAACCAGATATTGAAGTCTCCGTCTGGAAATACGGGAATCCAAGATCTTTTCTACCACTTACTCCAATTCACCCTCCACCAGCACAGGAGCAGGAGGTTCAGTAGAAGGAACCACCGGTACCTCATATCTCCGCAACAGCGACCGATGGAACACATTATGGATAGCGAAAGATGCCGGGAGGTCCAAACGAAAGGAGACAGGGTTAAGAATCTCCAAAATCCTATAAGGACCGATGAACCGAGGCTTAAATTTAGGAGAAGAAACCCTCATAGGGACAAAACGGGAAGACAACCACACCAAGTCCCCAACACGAAGGTGGGGGCCAACACGACGACGGCGGTTAGCAAACTGCTGAGTCCTCTCCTGGGACAATTCCAAATTATCCACCACTTGTCCCCAAATCTGATGCAACCGATCCACTACCGCATCCACTCCAGGACAATCCGAAGATTCAACCTGACCAGATGAGAAACGCGGATGAAACCCTGAATTGCAAAAGAAAGGAGAAACCAAAGTGGCAGAACTAGCCCGATTATTAAGAGCAAACTCCGCCAACGGCAGAAAGGCAACCCAATCACCCTGATCCGCAGACACAAAACACCTCAAATAAGTCTCCAAAGTTTGATTAGTTCGTTCTGTCTGGCCATTGGTCTGAGGATGGAATGCAGACGAAAAAGACAAATCAATGCCCAACCTGGCACAGACTGCCCGCCAAAATCTAGACACGAACTGGGTACCCCTGTCAGAAACGATGTTTTCCGGAATACCATGCAGGCGAACCACATTTTGAAAAAACAGAGGGACCAACTCAGATGAGGAAGGCAACTTAGGCAATGGCACCAAATGAACCATTTTAGAAAAACGGTCACACACCACCCAGATGACAGACATCTTCTGAGAAACAGGGAGGTCCGAGATAAAGTCCATAGAGATGTGCGTCCAAGGCCTCTTCGGAATAGGCAAGGGCAACAACAACCCACTAGCCCTAGAACAACAAGGCTTGGCCCGAGCACACACATGGCAAGACTACACAAAAACACGCACATCTCGAGACAGGGAAGGCCACCAGAAGAATCTAGCCACCAAATCTCTGGTGCCAAAAATTCCCGGATGACCTGCCAGAGTAGAAGAATGAACTTCCGAGATGACTCTAGTGGTCCACTCGTCAGTAACAAACAGTCTACCAGACGGACAACGATCAGGTCTATCCGCCTGAAATTCTTGCAAAGCACGTCGCAAATCAGGAGAGACAGCAGACAAAACCACTCCATCCTTAAGGACACCAGCAGGTTCAGAATTCCCAGGAGAGTCAGGCTCAAAACTCCTAGAAAGAGCATCTGCCTTCACATTCCTAGAACCCGGTAAGTACGAGACCACAAAATTAAACCGGGAAAAGAACAACGACCAACGTGCCTGTCTAGGATTCAGGCGCCTGGCAGACTCCAAATAAATTAAATTCTTGTGATCAGTCAAAACTACCACCTGATGTTTGGCACCCTCAAGCCAATGACGCCACTCCTCAAATGCCCACTTCATGGCCAAAAGCTCCCGATTACCAACATCATAGTTTCGCTCGGCGGCCGAAAATTTTCGCGAAAAGAACGCACAAGGTCTCATCACTGAGCAGTCGGGACTTTTCTGCGACAAAACCGCCCCCGCTCCAATCTCGGAAGCATCGACCTCAACCTGAAAGGGAAGGGAAACATCAGGCTGGCGCAACACAGGGGCAGACAAAAAGCGGCACTTAAGCTCCCGAAAGGCCTCCACGGCAGCAGGGGACCAATTGGCAACATCAGCACCCTTTTTAGTCAAATCCGTCAGAGGTTTAGCAACGCCAGAAAAACCAGCTATAAATCGACGATAAAAATTAGCAAAGCCCAAGAATTTCTGGAGACTCTTCAGAGAAGTAGGCTGCGTCCAGTTGTAAATAGCCCGAACCTTGACAGGGTCCATCTCAATAGAAGAAGGGGAAAAAATGTACCCCAAAAAGGAAATTTTTTGAACCTCAAAAATACACTTTGAACCCTTTACACACAAAGAATTTTCCCGCAAAACCTGAAAAACCCTCCTGACCTGCTGAACATGAGACTCCCAGTCATCAGAAAAAATCAAAATATCATCCAAGTACACTATCATAAATTTATCCAAATATTCACGGAAAATATCATGCATTAAGGACTGAAAGACAGAAGGTGCATTAGAAAGGCCGAAAGGCATTACCAAATACTCAAAATGGCCCTCAGGCGTATTAAATGCGGTTTTCCACTCATCCCCCTGCTTAATTCGCACCAAATTATACGCCCCACGAAGATCAATCTTAGAGAACCACTTAGCCCCCCTTATGCGAGCAAACAAATCAGTCAGCAAAGGCAACGGATACTGATATTTGACTGTAATTTTATTCAGGAGTCGATAATCAATACAAGGCCTCAGAGAGCCATCCTTTTTAGAGACAAAGAAATACCAGCTCCTAAAGGTGATGAAGAAGGACGAATATGTCCCTTTTCCAGGGACTCCGTAATATACTCGCGCATAGCAGCATGTTCAGGTACAGATAGGTTAAACAAACGACCCTTTGGAAATTTACTGCCAGGAATCAGATCTATGGCGCAATCACAATCCCTGTGAGGAGGGAGTGAACCAATCTTAGGCTCTTCAAAAATATCACGATAATCAGACAAAAATGCCGGAATCTCAGATGGAATAGATGACAAAATGGGCACCATAGGAGTGTCCCCATGAGCCCCCCGACATCCCCAGCTTAACACAGACATAGCTTTCCAGTCAAGGACTGGGTTATGAGACTGTAACCATGGTAATCCAAGCACCAAAACATCATGTAAATTGTACAACACAAGGAAGCGAATCACCTCCTGATGGTCTGGAGTCATACGCATAGTCACTTGCGTCTAGAACTGTGGTTTATTACAAGCCAAAGGTGTAGAATCAATACCCTTCAGAGGTATAGAGACTTCCAGAGGCTCTAAATCAAACCCACAGCGCCTGGCAAAGGACCAGTCCATAAGACTCAAAGCGGCGCCAGAGTCCACATAGGCATCCACGGTAATAACTGATAATGAACAAATCAAGGTTACAGACAAAATAAATTTGGACTGTAAAGTGCCAATTGAAATAGACTTGTCAACCTTCCTAGTACGTTTAGAGCATGCCGATATAACATGAGCAGAATCACCACAATAGAAGCATAACCCATTTTTACGCCTATAATTCTGCCGCTCGCTTCTGGACATAATTCTGTCACATTGCATTTTCTCTGGCGTCTCTTCAGAAGATACCGCCAAATGGTGCACGGGTTTGCGCTCCCGCAAACGCCGATCAATCTGAATTGCCATTGTCATGGACTCATTCAGACCTGTAGGCGCAGGGAACCCGACCATAACATCTTTAACGGCATCAGAAAGGCCCTCTCTGAAATTTGCCGCTAAGGCGCACTCATTCCACTGAGTAAGCACAGACCATTTACGAAATTTTTGGCAGTATATCTCAGCTTCATCTTGCCCTTGAGATAGGGCTATCAAAGCTTTTTCAGCTTGAATCTCCAAATTAGGTTCCTCATAAAGCAACCCTAAAGCCAGGAAAAACGCATCCACATTGAGCAACGCAGGATCCCCTGGTGCCAATGAAAATGCCCAATTTTGAGGGTCACCTCGCAGCAAAGAAATTACAATCTTAACCTGCTGGACAGGATCTCCTGAGGAGTGAGGTCTGAGAGAAAGGAATAATTTACAATTATATTTGAAATTCAGAAACCGAGATCTATCTCCGGAAAAAACCTCTGGTGTAGGGATTTTAGGTTCAGAAATAGGAGTATGCATAACAAAATCTTGTAAATTTTGAACCTTCGTAGCAAGATTATTTAAACCTGCAGCCAAACTCTGAGGATCCATCTTTAAACAGGTGAGCTCAGAGCCATTCAAGGATTATAAGGAGAGAAAGGCAAAGGCAGTAATTAGAGCTGAAATACAACTGATCCAACTATGGAGCAAGCATAGGGAAAAAGAAAAAAAAAATTTACAGACTTCCTTTTTCTCTCCTTTCTTCTGCCAATAAGTTTAACACAGGGCCGGTCATACTGTCATGGTTCCCAATGGCAAGGGAACGTAAGAAACATATAAATAACGAACGAGCTCTCGGGTGATGGAAACTCGAGTTGACCGTGAGCTAAATCTACCACACAACTAATAGTAGCCAGGGAGCATACCTACGGCTTCCTAAATGCCACGCGCCAGCCGGAGGACTAACTAAGCCTGGTAGAGGAAGAAACAGACCTGGCTTACCTCTAGGGAAATACCCCAAAAGATGATAGCAGCCCCCCACATGTAATAACGGTGAAATAAGAGGAAAAAACATACACAGTATGAAAGTAGATTTAGCAAAGAGAGGTCCACTTACTAGATAGCAGAAGGATACAAAAGAGGACTTCACGGTCAACTGAAAACCCTTTCAAAAAACCATCCTGAAATTACTTTAAGACTCCTGTGTCAACTCATGACACAGGAGTGGCAATTTCAGCCCGCAAGAGCTTCCAGCTACAGAGAATTACAAAACTGAAAACTGGACTAAAGATACAAAACAAAAGGACAAAGTCCACTTAGCTGATCAGCAGACTAGTAGCAGGAACATGCAACCGAAGGCTCTGGTTACAATGATGACCGGCAAGGAAATGACTGGAGATCAAGGCTAAATAGGAAACTCCCAAACACTGATGGAAGCAGGTGAACAGAAGCAGCAAAGTGCAAACAAGTCACCAATACCACCAGCAACCACCAGGGGAACCCAAAAAGCGGATACACAACAGATCTCCAAGGCATATCAATTTTAATACTTCCTGATTGTGGTGATCCCTGGCTGTGCAGTCCGGAGGTGGTAGGTATTCGCTCAGCACTGTTGGAACACATGTTTCATTAAGGCAGAGATTAAGAGCACAGGTGGAGGCCCTAGAGCAGGAGGCAGAAGCCGTGGAGAAAGTGTTAAATGTAGAGGTTTGTCCTGTAAGTTTTAGGGATTCCAAGACTTGTGGAGGATCACCAGCTCCTACAGCCACCAGAGTCACCCAGTGCCCAGTCAGCGAGATGTAAAGTCATTGGCCTTGCTTACTCATCCAAGTATCTGTGGAGAAATACATACTGGTAGAAAGAGATTTAGTCAAGGAATGGGTGATGTCTGCAACCTGCTGGTGTAGCACAGGCACAGCTTTCTAAGAAAAGTAATGGTGACTGGGTAATTGGTATTGGGGGATTGCAACAGTCATCAGCTTTTGGAAACCATCTGTATCAACTAGGCAGAAATGCAGAACATCTGTGGCCAACAGATTGGAAATGGTGGAGTTCAACTTCTTTATCATGTGTAGTAGGAAACAATCTTTTACGTGACCACAACTGCAGAACCGTGGGCTGGCTGCAGTCCTGAAAGAGGGTGGAGTACAGTGAACCGGACAAACTGCTGGACCATGAGAAAGGTGCAGGTGGAGATGTTACAGTGGATTGATAAACTTGTGGTGTGCTCGTTCTCTGAGAACCATCAAAAACAGCAGGCATGTCCTCTTCTGTTACAGCTGACAGCTGGCTCTCAGTCAACGTGACTGGAGCGGGTAAAGAATCCAAGGTTCTGTGGTCGAATACCTGCATTTCAATAGTTGGCACAGTTACAGAAAAGGAGGAAGAAGCAGATGCGATTTATGGGGCGGCTGATGGTTGTTGAGGTCTACTGGTCTGCATTTTTCTGCAGTGGGATTCCCAAAGTAGCGCATGTTGATTGCACATGTGAATTTTCATACATGTAGTAGTCAAATTATAGCACTTTTTACCTCAGCTCAGTTTTTTTGCAAAGTTGGCAGATTACGTGAGTTGGCTCATCTTTTGCAGTATCAAAAAAGGCCCAGGCTAGGCAACCCTTGCCACCCCTGCGAGCTGCAGACCCACTGACACTGCTGGACACAGCCTCAGTTGTGGCTGAGGACGCATTGTTCATCGTGGCTGCATCACTACATGTCTGCGACGTACGGTGCAACGTAACCTCCTCGTGTTCCTCCTCAGATGACCTACTCATCTGTGAAATAAGGGTGCGTGGCACTACACAGAAGAGGGTGCACGAATAGTATACCACTCCAATTAATCCAAAATTAAATTTGGCACTCCAAAGTTAGATGCAGAAGAACATAGATAATATTTTATTGACAAAGGTACATCCACTGTGTATGCAAACTTGACATTTCGGCCAACACTAGGCCTTCATCAGAACTACAAATGATCACAAAAAAGAATTTTTATCAATATAATGTACACATTTCATACATAGGTAGAGACCTTATATGGATAAGAGAAAAAAAAGAAAAAGAAAACAATAAAAAACACAAAAAACAGAGTTCTTATTAAATATACACATCAATCTATCATAGACTGGATGCAGCTCAAATAGACAGTATATCTTGTAGGTCATGTATTGGTTAGAAAAGACTAGTGACATTTATCACAGAATGCAAAGGCCGAAATACAGGGATGAAAAAAAGGGCAAAAACAGAACAGAATAAAAACAAAAAAATTGCAATGACATACATAGTCTTCAATTCTCAGTTCTCAGAGGCGATACAGCAGGTCAGATGTAACTGACCTATAAAGAAAAGAATATATGCATCTATACAGCATAATGGAGCAAAGCCATTCACAATACATAGCATGATGCATAATATCAGACCTATAGATCCACTCGGTTAATACTCACCAGTAGAAATGTGACAATAATGTGGCTAGGCGCCAAGGTTACTGCACTAAAGTGCGGGAGATAGAGCACTGTATGTGTCACAATGTAAGCATCTTAAATATGCTGTCCCATCAGCGCATTGGCGCCCTCTGCCGCGGTCCCGGAAGTGTGGTAAGAGGTGACTTCACCAGAAGTGACGTAGATGGACTGGGGAGGAAAAAACCTTCCCCTGTAATTGTGTCATTAACCGGCCAGCACATCTAAAAATGTATTCCCCCGCTGTTAGCAACCAGAAGTGTTGCCGCAAGAGGAAGGTTTTGCCTCACATGAGTAACTAATGGAAAAAAAGGGAACCTATCTTAATGAGACAGCATTTAAATAGTATATATAGTGTGTATGGTATGTGAGGTACAGGATTTGTAGAAGCTGAACAACTACTGTATATATAGAAACGGATATGAGGGAATATGGATAAAATGAGTCTTTTTAGGTCAGTTACATCTGCCCTGATGTATCGCCTCTGAGAACTGAGAGTTGAAGACTATGTATGTCATTGCAATTTTTTTGTTTTTATTCTGTTTTTCCTTTTTTTATCCCTGTATTATGGCCTTTGGATTCTGTGATAAATTTCACTAATCTTTTCTAACCAATACATGACCTACAAGTTATACTGTTTATTTGAGCTGCTTCCAGTCGATGATAGATTGACATGTATATTTATTAAGGACTCTGTTCTTTGTTTTTTTTTTCTCTTATCCATATAGGGTCTCTACCTATGTATGAAATGTATACATTATATTGATACATTTTTTGTTATCATTTGTAGTTCTGATGAAGGCCTAGTGTTGGACGAAACGTCAAGTTTGCATACACAGTGGATGTACCTTTGTCAATAAAATTTTATCTATGTTTTTCTGCATCTAACGTTGGACTACTCAGCTGTGTGCCTCTATGTTCACGCCAACTGGAATCTAACACTTCATCATCATCATCATCATCATTATCCACTGTGTTATCACAGTCCTCACCATTGAAGTCGCCCTCCTCTTCTTCCTGCCCTGACAGCACAGTACAGTCCGTGTGAGCCTCAGATATCTGAATCTCATTAGGATCACCTCCCCCAGGGGTTAACGTCTGATGATGAGGGTCAGGATGCGGTTCGGACCCTACTTTGTCCTGGAATGGATCCAAGCTAAAAAAAATTTGGGCATCGGTGAACATTTCCTCCTCTTGACTCTTCAAAGCTTTTTAGTACACTTCTGATGACCATGGCATAGAATGTGTGAACAGCTTTTCAGATTCACCCATCCGTGGTTTTGTACAGTCAGTTGTATGGTTGGAGAGTTGGGATGCGGGGGGAAGCAAGAGGAATTTGGGTGCCACCTCTGTGGATTGTACTGGGTGTGATGTTGAGGTGGAGGAAGAGGAGGAGAGGCCACTTGAAGCTGCGATTGCCATTCACTCCAGTACATGCTCTTTCTGGGCATCATCAACAAGGCGTACCTCTGTGCATCTGCCAAATAAAGGTAGTGGAGTAGCCCATTCAGCAACAGAAGATGTCAGTTGTCTTTGCATAGGACGTAACATTTTTGATTCACTATTGCTTTCACTAACCTTACCACCTACCCCATGTACACCTTGAACACAAGCCTAATTCCCCTTCCACCATAGCCTCGCTTTTTCTCAATCATGTTGCTCAGATAGTATGATAGGAGCACAGTATTAGCAGCAAAAAATTAGAATTTAAACTCTGCACCACCTCTGCAAACACCTGAATTTCAGCGACAGTAAATTTCAAGGTGAAATATGGCATGCTGTATCATGTTAGTCAAAGAAAAATGAATTGTTTGAGTGTGGATGAGGCCTGTATGACAAAGAAGATATGATACAAACAATTTGAAAGTCAGATGTCCCCTACTTTATGATATTAGGAAAACAAGAATTGTTTGATGGTCTCTGGATAAGACCTCTGTAACACACTAGATGCTGCAAATTATTTTAAAGTCAGGTCCCCTACTGTATGACACTAGGAACAGAAGGATATTTTGTGGCCTTTGGATCAGGCCTCTATAACACACTAGATGCTACAAACTATTTTAAAGTCAGGTCCCCTACTGTATGTTACAGCTGCGACTGCAGACGCAGCCTAGCCGATGCCACCACGTCGCCTGACCATGACGACATGGGCGAGCGTCCCAAGAAGGAACACAATGTGGACTCACTGGACCACAAAGAGTAACCTGGACCTACCCAGATTAGGGAAGAGCAGCGAGCAGGGTCTGTGGCAGCTGAACATGTGAACAAAATGGCGATATGCAGAACTAAATTACACCACACAACTTCATGTATGAAGAAACAAAGTTTACTCAAATAAAAGCACAGTACAAAACAAAACAAAATGATGTCAGGATCTCGATTCCACACGTCTAGGAAGGGTACACGTCTCAGGATAACAGACGAAGGCAGGAAGACATCATGGGATGATGCAGTCCCGGTTTATCTGGCATGGGCATACTAGGGCGGCCTCTCTTTCAGGCCTCAGGCGCAGCACAGGCTCAGCAGGAGAACATCAGTCACCAACCTCGGACAGATGTCAGATGATGGCAGGAGTCATCACAGGTTGATGCAGTCCAGGATCATTTGGCCCGGGCATACTAGAATGGCCTCTCTCTCAGGCCTCAGGCGTAGCACAGGCTCAGCAGGAGAACATCAGACGCCGATCCCGGAAGGACGTCGTCGCTGGGTGGACCCCGGAGAACCGGTGGAACATTGGGTCACAGGCAAGACATCAGGACATTGGTTACAGGCTGGACATCAGGACATCAGACACAGGCAGGACATCAGGAATACTGGATAGACATCTGGCGTGGCAGCCCAGGTCATCGGCTGGGTCACTGGCGTGGCAGCCCAGAGCATCAGTTACATCAGGACATGGGAGACAGGCAGGACATCAGGACACAAGCAGGACATCTGGACATCAGGAATACCAGATAGACATCTGGGACACTGGATAGGCAGCCCAATTTATCGGCTGGGACACAGATGGCACAGGACCACGCAACGGTGGTCATCAGGTTCCTAGCTACAGCCGTCAGGCTCCAGGCATTGGACCTAAGAAGGAACTCAAGCTTGATGGTGCAAGCACCGCCGGATTGAACCTGGGCCGGAGGGGTTAGCACTGAATAGCAGGCTGAGCACAGCATAGTATAAGCTCAGTAAGAACACCAGACTCCATCTTTAAAAGATGAGCCCAGAAAGTTCACAGTAACTCGGTACGGGGTGTCAGACACAAAAAGACTTCAGGAACATAACACAGGACACAGTTCAGACAGGGTCAGGTACTGGATATGCAGCCTCCAGAATAGGCAGATCTGGGTACTCTGCCCCCAGAACAGGTGGAAAAACAAAACACAATCGGACTGTATATGCAGCCTCCAGGATAGGCGGACCTGGGTACTCTGCCCCAGAACAGGCGGAAAAACAAGACACAGACAAATCTGGGTATTCTGCCCCAGAGCAGGCGGGATATGTGTACTCTGCCCCAGAACAGGTGGAAGACAAGTATCAGCTCTCACAGAACAGACTGTAGACAGAACGGGAGCTGGATACCTCATACACAAGGCTAGACTCAGAAAAACAATGCAATGCTCCGGCGCTGCCCAACAGGAAAGAGAGAGTTTATGTAGGAGCTGCCCATCAGCAATAGGTGGACACTCAAACCCTAATAAAAGCAGGGTAGGTGTGGCCACTCGCACATTAAGCACAAATTGAAACCATTACAGCACAGAGAGCACAGGAACTGTGGCTTAGGGCACCTGGCAGCCACTGCAAGCCTGAACACATGTAAAAAGTCATGCACCAGCTGCAGAGGACCTCGCAACCCACAGATAGTTTCCACAGCGACAGCAAGGGACCACACATGCGGGTGGTCATGCAGCAAGGCAAAGACATCACAGCTCATGTATAGCTATGCAGCGGCACAGGGAACTGAGCAGCATCTGTGGCACCCCAGGGTCCTGGTCATCACAGTAATGTCGCTTTCCTCACTGGGAGAGTGATGCTACGTTTGGAGGCAAGAAAGGATAACTGTAATCAGGTACCACAAACATGCAATACATTCACACTCCAAGCCACCAGGGGGAGCTTTTGATCCTATTTACTAGGTGACTCTCCATATATATATATATATATATATATATATATATATATATATATATATATATATATATATAACTGGTAGTCTGTAGGGAAAGTTAGTGAGTTCCAGACATCAGTCTGAGGAGGACAGAGGGTTTACGGAGCTGTGCATGCCACAGAGCTGCAGCTCCTGGAAAGAGACATTTAGAAGGCAGAATTGATTGCAGTGAGCGTGCAGGAGAGGAAGCACAGGAGAGGATACCAGAAGGTGACCAGCCTCGAGCAGGCTGCCTTCTTCTGAGGAGCAGAGCACAAACCCAATGAAGCGCTCAAGCAGCGCAAAACAGCCGTCGTTTGAGCTTGTACACTCCTTTGTGTGTGCACCCCCGAGCTGTGAAGATTTTAATGCAATAAAGATTCATCTGCTTTGAAGATCGGTGAGTGCTGCCACTTCTTCCTTCTAATGAAAAAAAATTACTGTTTACAAGAACGCCGTGCATCATGCCAAACGCTCATGATACACCACCATTATCATTGCTAAGGTGCTGAAAATAGTTTTGTGGCTACGCAAATAATTTCCAGCACTTTTTACCGAATGTTAACGATTTTTTCTGACTTTATAAAATTTTGCTCGTATTTCCGATCACGAATCCATATGTGCCATATTCATGCCGAATTTATGTTTGGCAATTGTTTTCTGAACAAATTCACTCATCACTAATTACACAGATAGTTAGAAGAAAAGCAGGCAATTCATCTGCCTCGTACTGTAAAATCACAGTGTGAGAGGTTAGAATAGAATAGATAGAAAAGATATATACATATAGAATAGATAGATAGATGTCAGTGACACACACATATTATATATATATATATATATCTGTAGATAGATTATAGATAGATACACTAGATAGATAGATAGATAGATAGATAGATAGATAGATAGATAGATAGATAGTAGAGATGAGCAAATATTTCAATGTTCAGTTCGGCTCGCGATTTGCGGAATTTGCAATATCCGCCGATTGAATAGTCGATTAAATCACCAAATATAGCTGAAAATACACAGTACAAAAGGCCAGAGTTTCCCATGCTGTGTGACAGCATTGGAAACACTGGTGTGAAAAAACAAAGGGAGAGACATATGCTGAGAAATAGGTATCACCAGAAATAAAGATAAAACACAATCATGTAATAATCAAAAAATACAGACTGAAGACAACATTAAAAACCTTTAAAACCAAAACATGATAAATACACGTCATGTCCATAATACGGCAATGACATTCCTCCAGAAAACCATTCCTGAGTATACGTGACCGCAAATATGGCTATATACAGACTGAGTAATGTTAAACACTTGAATGGATTGATATGCCAAGCTGAAAAAAATAAGCATAATTTTGTAAGCCCAGTATTTGATGGGTCTAAATTCACAGCACCATGTAGAGAAAATAAATAGCATCTGTAATAAAACCGATATATAAACAGGAGCCGAAAACTGTATATAGATCCTAAAACACATAATAGCGTGATGACGACAAAAAGTATCAGGCCATGTAAATGTGGAAAGTGCATAGGTGCTAATGAGAAATAAATAGGACCCTAATAAGACGTTTCAACGTTGCATATTGGAAAAAGCCGTAAAGTGTGCACCCTGAGAAATCAGACCATCAGACCTGCATGTATGAAGATAAAAACATAGCAGGTGGGGCAATGCTGGTAAACAAGTATCAAGGAGGAGGAGGCAAACCCACGTGTATCGCCACTGATGTATATGGCTTTTTCAGGGGAGATGATCTAATATTTCAATGTTCAGTTCAGATCATGATCGCCGAATTTGCAATATTCTCCAATTAAATAGTTGATGAAATCGACAAAATTAGCAGAACATACACAGTACAAAAACTGTTGTTTCCCATGCCAGTGTAGTGCTTCTCATCAGTGATGAAATCATTCCCCCTGGTCAGAGAGCCGTGGTTGCCACGCTGTCAGAAGACAGCATGAGCAGTCAGCTGTGATCGGAGATATAAAGTTTACCTCTGGTCACTGGTGTCACCTGATGAGACTACAGCTCCCATCAGCTGACACCTGCTGCAGCTAATAACAGTGTGAGCAGGAGCAGCAGATGGGAGTATTCATCAGCCGCTTGTCATGTCGGATGCTGTTCAGACCAGGTCATTCGACAGACAGCGGTAATTCCGCTTTTGACCACTATTTGCTCATTGGCGTCGGCTAGATTTTATCTAGCTGTTCCGGGGTTAATTTACCTGATCCTCGGATTGGAAGCTGGGCCATGCCCATTGCCTTTAAATAGTTATCCTGATCATTGGGCGTCACCGATTATAGCTTCTGTCTTGTGTGTTGTTATCTCGGTCTGGAGTGGAGAGCTGGTTGTTGCCCTGCACATTTATAGTGTATTCTTGAGTGACTGCAGCGTGGTGTATATTTTCCTTTATCCTTGTCTGTGCTAACTGTGGGTATTGGTGTATTACCTCTTCACTGGGTGGTGGGCAGAGGTTTCAGCCTAGGGTTGAAACAGGAGACAGGGTGAGGTTCGAGGCCTGGACATGCACACCATCAGTGTAAACTCCAGGTAGAGGGTCAGTCAGGATTTCCCTAGTCTGAGGGAAATTGCAGGGGCCCGGGTTATTAGCTCTCGCTCACCTAGTCTCCCCGTGACATTATAATCAGCCCGACAACAAAAAAGAAAAAAAAAAGGTTTTTTTTTTTTTTCTTTTGTCATGGATCCCATGACTTCCATAACCCGCCAGTTGGAGGCGCTGTCCCTACAGGTCACTGAGTTGAGGGGGGCAGTTCAGCAACAGGGATTAGCGGTATCTAATGTGCAAGCTGGAGTGACAGGAAGAGTTGCTGAGCCTAAATTCCCTTTGCCTGAAAAATTTGCTGGAGAACGCAGTAAATTTGTTTCTTTTCGTGAAGCTTACAATCTATATTTCCGTATGCGCCCGATCTCCTCGGGTAATGAGGCTCAGCGTGTGGGCCTGGTGTTGTCATTGTTAAGCGGGGATCCCCAAGCATGGGCGTTTTCTTTGCCATCTGATTCTGCTGCATTTGACTCTGTGGAGAGTTTTTTTTCCTCTCTTGGAAAAATCTACGATGAACCTGACAGAGTGGCTCTAGCAGAATCTGAGATACGCACTATTCGCCAGGGGGAGCGAGTTGCAGAGGATTACTGTTCTGAATTTCATCGCTGGGTGATCGATACACAATGGAATGATCCAGCATTGCGGAGTCAGTTTATTCATGGGGTTTCTGGAAGGGTTAAAAAAGCCCTTCTGATGTACGAGACTCCTGCTTCTCTAGATTCCGCTATGAGTCTGGTTGTCCACATTGATCGCCGTTTGCGTCAGGGGGAGCATGAGACACCGCCTATGGGAGAGGGTTTAGGTTCATGTGAGGTTGCTGCAGGTGAGCCCACGGAGCCTATGCAAATCGCAGGGGTGTCACATGTGAAGCATCGAGCCCCTGAGCTCAGGAGGCAGGGAGCCTGTTTTTACTGTGGTAAATCTGGTCATTTTATTAACATCTGTCCTCTGCTGTCTAAGAAAAACGCAATGGCGGAAAACTTCTAAGCTCAGAGGGTGTGGAGGAGACCAATCTGAGCTTATGTATATCCTCCATGGTGGTTTCTCAATGCATGCTCCCTGCTAAGGTTTTTATCGCTGGCAGTGAGCTGCCAATTACTGTTTTTGTGGATAGTGGTTCAGCCACAAATCTCATTGATGAGGCGTTTGCGCGCACAGCAGGTTTTAGGATTGAAAAACTGTCTCATCCTATCCGCGTGGTCACCATTAGTGTTGAGCATTCCGATACTGCAAGTATCGGGTATCGGCCGATACTTGCTGTATCGGAATTTCCGATACCGAGATCCGATACTTTTGTGGTATCGGGTATCGGGTATCGCAACAACATTAATGTAATAATGTGTAAAAGAGAGAATTAAAATAAAAAATATTGCTATACTCACCTGTCCGACGCAGCCTGGACCTCAGCGAGGGAACCGGCAGCGTTGTTTGTTTAAATTTCGCACTTTTACTTGGTTACGTGAAGTCCCGGCTTGTGATTGGTCAGGGCGGCCATGTTGCAGGGACGCGGACCAATCACAGCAAGCCGTGACGAAATTACGTCACGGCTTGCTGTGATTGGTCCGCGTCCCGGCAACATGGCCGCCATTAACCAATCACAAGCCGTGACGTCACGGGAGGCTGGACATGCGCGTAATTTAAAAAGCGCGCGTGTCCAGCCTCCAGTGACGTCCCGGCTTATGATTGGTCACGGCGCCATGTTGCCGGGACGCGGACCAATCACAGCAAGCCGTGACGAAATTACGTCACGGCTTGCTGTGATTGGTCCGCGTCCCGGCAACATGGCCGCCATTAACCAATCACAAGCCATGACGTCACGGGAGGCTGGACACGCGCGCTTTTTAAATTACGCGCATGTCCAGCCTCCCGTGACGTCACGGCTTTTAATACCCCTGAGGGTCATTTTGAAAATTTGGTGATGCCTTTTGGGTTGACTAACGCACCTGCAGTGTTCCAACATTTCATCAGTGATGTGTTCTCGCATGTTTTGGGGAAATACGTTATCGTGTACCTAGATGACATCCTCATATATTCTTGCGACCGTGATGCTCATTTAAATCATGTCAGGCAGGTGTTACAGCTTCTCAGAGAGAATAAGCTGTATGCTTAACTTGAGAAATGTGTATTTTCTGTTCAAGAGTTGCCTTTCTTGGGTTATATTGTGTCTGCTTCTGGTTTTAAAATGGATGCCGCTAAGGTGCAAGCAGTGCTGCATTGGGAACGTCCTGATAACCTGAAAGTACTTCAGCGGTTCCTTGGGTTTTATAACTACTATAGGAAATGTATCAAGGATTTTTCCATCATTGCTAAACCGCTAACTGACATGACTAAAAAGGGTACCAATTTCTCCGTTTGGCCTGAGGCTGCTGTGCGCGCATTTGAGTTTCTTAAGAACAGTTTTGTTTCAGCCCCCATTCTTGTGCAGCCAGACGTATCAAAACCCTTTGTTGTGGAAGTCGATGCGTCTGAGGTTGGTGTGGGGGCACTACTATCTCAAGGCTCATCTTTGAGTGGTTTGCGTCCGTGCGCCTATTTCTCCAAGAAACTGTCATCCGCCGAACGATATCGGCAACAGGGAGTTTTTGGCACTCAAGTTGGCCTTTGAGGAATGGCGACACTACTTGGAGGGGTCGGTACATCAGGTTACTGTTATTACCGATCATAAGAATCTGCTGTATTTGAAGTCAGCCAAGCGTCTGTCCCCCAGGCAGGCTTGCTGGGCATTGTTTTTCACGTGGTTCAATTTTGTTGTCACTTACAGACCGGGGTCTAAAAACACTAAGGCGGATGCTCTGTCCAGGTGTTTTCTGGGGGGTGAACCTCGGGAAGATCCAGTACCCATCCTCCAAAAGGGTGTTGTGGTTTCGGCTCTCACTACCGAGGTTGAGGCTGAGATTGCCGAGGCTCAGGAGGAGGTACCATCTGAGCTTCCCATCAACAAATCTTTTGTACCGCTTCATCTCCGCTTAAAGGTTTTGGTGGAGCATCATGATGCTGTCCTGGCTGGCCTCCCAGGGGTTAGAGGTACCTTGGAGTTGGTGTCACGTCGGTTTTGGTGGCCCAAGATCCGACAGGACGTGGTCTCATACGTGTCAACTTGTACCACGTGCGCTAGGGCTAAGATGCCCCGCTCCCGTCCTGTTGGCACACTACTTCCTCTTGAAGTAACAAGTAAGCCATGGACAGAAATCTCCATGGATTTCATCACTGATTTGCCCTCATCAGCTGGGAACACGGTCATCTTGGTGATTGTTGATCGGTTTTCTAAAATGTCGCACTTTGTGTCTTTGCCTTCATTGCCTAACGCTAAGACTCTGTCTCAGGTATTTGTGCAGGAGGTGGTCAGACTTCATGGGGTTCCGTCTGACATCATGTCTGATAGGGGGTCTCAGTTTGTGGCAAAATTTTGGAAAGCATTTTGCTCACAGCTGGGGATCAAGTTGTCTCATTCTTCGGCGTTTCATCCTCAGTCAAATGGTCAGACCGAGCGTATGAACCAAAATTTGGAACAGTACTTCCCTGCTTTGTCTCTGATAACCAGGAGGAGTGGTCAACGTTCCTTCCTTTGGCTGAGTTTGCCATGAATAATCACCGCCAGGAGTCATCTGGGGAGTCTCCTTTTTTTGTGTTTACGGGCTACATCCTCAATTTTGTACTTTGAGTCAGAGGGGCTCTTCCGGCGTTCCGGAGGAGGATCAGTTAGGAGCACAACTGTCATCAGTCTGGAGGAGAGTTAAACAGCACCTGTTGAATGTGGGTGCTAGGTACAAACGTGTGGCTGACAGTAGGCGTGTGCCAGGCCCAGACCTGAGTGTGGATGACTGGGTGTGGTTAGCCACAAAAAACATAAGACTCAAAATACCGTCCCTTAAATTGGGTCCACGGTTTATTGGTCCATTTAGGGTCACCGCCGTCATAACCCAGTAGCATACCGATTGGAGCTCCCTACGGTGTATAAGATACACAACGTGTTCCACAGGTCTCTTCTAAAGAAGGTGGTGGGTTCTGTGGATGCGGCGCCTATGCCACCTCCAGTCTTGGTGGATGGTAATTTGGAGTTTGAAGTCTCCAAGGTGGTTGACTCTCGTGTAGTGCGTCGCACTTTACAGTACTTGGTACACTGGCGTGGTTATGTGCCTGAGGAGAGGTCCTGGGTACCAGCCTCGGATATTCATGCGGATCGGCTGGTCAGGTTTTTTCATCGTCGCCATCCAGAAAAGCCGGGTCCTATAAGCCGTGAGGGCCCTGGGGTCCCTCGTAGAAGGCAGGGTACTGTCATGTCGGACGCTGTTCAGACCAGGTCGTTCGACAGACAGCGGTAATTCCGCTTTTGACCACTATTTGCTCATTGGTGTCGGCTAGATTTTATCTAGCTGTTCCGGGGTTAATTTACCTGATCCTCGGATTGGAAGCTGGGCCATGCTCATTGCCTTTAAATAGTTCTCCTGATCATCGGGTGTCGCCGATTATAGCTTCTGTCTTGTGCGTTGTTATCTCGGTCTGGAGTGGAGAGCTGGTTGTTGGAGATTCGTTGCTGGTGGTGTATTTTCCTTAGTCTTATTTACTCCTTCCTATATTTGTATTTATTTTGCCCTGCACATTTATAGTGTATTCCTGAGTATGACTGCGGCGTGGTGTATATTTTTCTTTATCCTTGTCTGTGCTAACTGTGGGTATTGGTGTATTACCTCTTCACTGGGTGGTGGGCAGAGGTTTCAGCCTAGGGTTGAAACAGGGGACAGGGTGAGGTTCGAGGCCTGGACATGCACACCATCAGTGTAAACTCCAGGTAGAGGGTCAGTCAGGATTTCCCTAGTCTGAGGGAAATTGCAGGGGCCCGGGTTATTAGCTCTCGCTCACCTAGTCTCCCCGTGACACCGCTCCTGCGTTGTAAATAAAAATAAAAAAAAAAACCTGCATGGGTTCCACTGTATTTTTGATAACCAGCCAGGCAAAACACAGCTGGGGGCTGCGACCCTCAGCTGTCAGCTTCAGCAAGATTGATTATCAAGAATAGAGGGTCTCCACACCATATTTTTAATTATTTTAATAAATAATAAAAAAAAACGGTGTGGGGTCCCCCCACTTTTTTGATAACCAGCCTTGCTAAAGCAGACAGCTGAAGGCTGGTACTCTCAGGCTGGTAAGGGGCCATGGATATTGGCACCCCACAACCTAAAAATAGCAGCCCGCAACTGCCCACAAAAGGCACATCTATTAGATGGGCCCATTCTGGTGCTTTGCCCGGCTCTTCCCACTTGCCCTGTAGCGGTGGCAAGTGGGGTTCATATTTATGGGGTTGATGTCACCTTTATATTATCAGGCGACATCAAGCCCACGGAATAGAAATGGAGAGGCGTCTATAAGACACCTCTCCATTGCTAATCCTAATAGTTGTATGGTAAATAAAGACATAGCCAGAATAAAGTCCTTTATTAGAAATAAGACAAGTGACTGGCAAGCAAGACCAACATGTTGATTGGCTGCAATTAAAGTGCCAATCATGCTGGGCGGGTCACTCGAATATACCAAAGTGAATAGCAAATCATATTCGAGTAACGAATATACTGAATACCATACTATTTGTGCGAGTAATGAATAGTGCCTAATATATTCGTTTATCACTACTATTTATGCCTCTGGCTAGATACCATTGCTGCAGGA
This sequence comes from Ranitomeya variabilis, assembly GCF_051348905.1. Classification (NCBI taxonomy): domain Eukaryota; kingdom Metazoa; phylum Chordata; class Amphibia; order Anura; family Dendrobatidae; genus Ranitomeya; species Ranitomeya variabilis. Next base: position 292,877,140 of record NC_135233.1, on the reverse strand, counting down.
CATTTTGAGGAGGCCCGTGTAGCCACAAAAATTGGAATCTGACTTGTCTCTGATGTTTCAGCAATGTGGGAAATGGTGCTGGATACTTTTTTTTGTGAACCGCAGATTGAATCTCAAAGTGTTCAAATTCACGTGAAACCGAAGAATTCAGGAAATTTGGCTTGAAATCAATCCTCTATGAATAGATTCACTCATCCTTATATAATTGATTTTATTTTCACATTAAACCAATTAATGGTGATTTGGAGATAGAAGTCATGCAAGTCTTGTAACTAGTGTTGAGCATTCCGATACCGCAAGTATCGGGTATCGGCCGATACTTGCGGGTATCGGAATTCCGATACCGAGATCCAATACTTTTGTGGTATCGGGTATCGGTATCGAAACAACATTAATGTGTAAAAGAAAGAATTAAAATAAAAAATATTGCTATACTCACCTCTCCGACGCAGCGTGGACCTCACCGAGGGAACCGGCAGCGTTCTTTGCTTAAAATGCGCGCGTTTACTTCCTTCCGTGACGTCACGGCTTGTGATTGGTCGCGTGCCGCCCATGTGGCCGCGACGCGACCAATCACAGCAAGCCGTGACGTAATTTCAGGTCCTGAATGCCTAATTCTGCATTCAGGACCTGAAAATTACGTCACGGCTTGCTGTGATTGGTCGCGTCGCGGTCACATGGGCGGCACGCAACCAATCACAAGCCGTGACGTAATTTTAAAATGCGCGCGTCTCCTGCCTCCCGTGACGTCACGGCTTGTGATTGGTCGCGTCGCCTGTTATGACCCCAATGGCGAGGGTCTCAGAGGAACAAGTAAGTCTGCGACGTACAAAAATCCAGCTCATAGGGCAGTGGTAACTGGGTTGACCATATAACTACTCCTAACGCCAACACCAGAAGCAGCCGGGGAACATGCCCACGTTGGTCGCTAGATGTCTCGCGCCAGCCGGAGGACTAACTACCCCTAGAAGAGGAAAACAAAGACCTCTCTTGCCTCCAGAGAATAGACCCCAAAAGTCGGATACAAGCCCCCCACAAACAACAACGGTGAGGCAAGAGGAAATGACAAACACAGAGATGAACTAGGTTTAGCAAAGAGAGGCCCACTTACTAATAGCAGAATGTAGTAAGATAACTTATATGGTCAACAAAAACCCTAACAAAATTCCACACTGGAGATACAAGAACCCCCGAACCGTCTAACGGCCCGGGGGGAGAACTCCAGCCTCCCCAGAGCTTCCAGCAAGGTTAGGATACAGATTATGTACAAGCTGGACAAAAATGCAAACAAAAACAAATAGCAAAAAGCAAGAAAGCAGACTTAGCTTAATTTAGCAGGAACCAGGATCAGTAGACAAGAGCACAACAGATTAGCTCTGATTACAACGTTGCCAGGCATTGAACTGAAGGTCCAGGGAGCTTATATAGCAACACCCCTGACCTAACGACCCAGGTGAGCATACAAGGGATGAATGACATACCCAGAGTCAAATCACTAGTAACCACTAGAGGGAGCCAAAAGGTAAATTCACAACAGTACCCCCCCCTTAGTGAGGGGTCACCGAACCCTCACCAAGACCACCAGGGCGATCAGGATGAGCGGCGTGAAAGGCACGAACTAAATCGGCCGCATGCACATCAGAGGCGACCACCCAGGAATTATCCTCCTGACCATAGCCCTTCCACTTGACCAGGTACTGAAGCCTCCGCCTGGAGAGACGAGAATCTAAGATCTTCTCCACCACGTACTCCAACTCGCCCTCAACCAACACCGGAGCAGGAGGCTCAGCAGAAGGAACCACAGGCACAACGTACCGCTGCAACAAGGACCTATGAAATACGTTGTGAATGGCAAACGACACCGGAAGATCCAGGCGAAAGGATACAGGATTAATGATTTCCAATATCTTGTAAGGACCAATGAAGCGAGGCTTAAATTTGGGAGAGGAGACCTTCATAGGAACAAATCGAGAAGACAGCCATACCAAATCCCCAACGCGAAGTCGGGGACCCACACCGCGGCGGCGGTTGGCAAAACGCTGAGCCTTCTCCTGTGACAACTTCAAGTTGTCCACCACATGACTCCAGATCCGCTGCAACCTATCCACCACGGAATCCACCCCAGGACAGTCAGAAGGCTCCACATGTCCCGAGGAAAAACGAGGATGGAAACCAGAGTTGCAGAAAAATGGCGAAACCAAGGTGGCGGAACTAGCCCGATTATTAAGGGCAAATTCAGCCAACGGCAAGAAGGTCACCCAATCATCCTGATCAGAAGAGACAAAACACCTCAAATAAGCCTCCAGAGTCTGATTAGTTCGCTCCATTTGTCCGTTGGTCTGGGGATGGAAAGCGGACGAAAACGACAAATCAATGCCCATCCTACCACAAAAGGATCGCCAGAACCTGGAAACAAACTGGGATCCTCTGTCCGACACAATATTCTCAGGAATGCCGTGCAAACGAACCACGTTCTGGAAGAACACAGGAACCAGATCAGAAGAGGAAGGCAGCTTAGGCAAAGGAACCAGATGGACCATCTTGGAGAAACGATCACATATCACCCAGATGACAGACATGCCCTCAGACACCGGAAGATCCGAAATGAAATCCATAGAGATGTGTGTCCAAGGTCTGTTCGGGACAGGCAAGGGCAAGAGCAACCCGCTGGCACGAGAGCAACAAGGCTTAGCTCGGGCACAAGTACCACAGGACTGCACAAATGACCGCACATCCCTTGACAAGGAAGGCCACCAAAAGGACCTGGCCACCAGATCTCTGGTGCCAAAAATTCCCGGGTGCCCTGCCAACACCGAGGAATGAACCTCGGAAATGACTCTGCTGGTCCATCTAGCAGGCACAAACAATCTGTCAGGTGGACAAGAGTCAGGCCTACCAGCCTGAAATCTCTGCAACACACGTCGCAGATCTGGAGAAATAGCAGACACGATAACTCCTTCCTTAAGAATACCCACAGGTTCAGCGACTCCAGGAGCATCAGGCACAAAGCTCCTAGACAGAGCATCGGCCTTCACATTCTTAGAACCTGGTAAATACGAGACCACAAAGTCAAAACGGGAGAAAAACAATGACCAGCGGGCCTGTCTAGGATTCAGGCGTTTAGCAGACTCGAGATACATCAGATTTTTGTGATCAGTCAAGACCACCACACGATGCTTAGCACCCTCGAGCCAATGACGCCACTCCTCAAATGCCCACTTCATGGCCAACAACTCCCGATTGCCCACATTATAATTTCGCTCTGCCGGCGAAAACTTCCTAGAGAAAAAGGCACAAGGCCTCATAGTAGAGCAACCAGGGCCTCTCTGCGACAAAACGGCCCCTGCCCCAATCTCCGAAGCATCCACCTCAACCTGAAAGGGAAGTGAGACGTCAGGCTGGCACAAAACAGGCGCCGAAGTAAATCGGCGTTTCAACTCCTGGAAAGCCTCCACGGCAGCAGGAGCCCAGTTAGCTACATCAGAGCCTTTCTTGGTCATATCCGTCAGCGGTTTAACAACGCTAGAGAAATTTGCGATAAAACGACGGTAGAAGTTAGCAAAACCCAAGAACTTCTGAAGACTCTTAACTGACGAGGGTTGAGTCCAATCATGAATAGGTCGGACCTTGACTGGATCCATCTCCACAGCAGAAGGGGAAAAAATGAACCCCAAAAAGGGAACCTTCTGTACACCAAAGAGACACTTTGAGCCTTTTACAAACAAAGAATTTTCACGCAGAATCTCAAAAACCATCCTGACCTGCTCCACATGCGAGTCCCAATCATCAGAAAAAACCAGAATATCATCCAGATAAACAATCAAAAATTTATCCAGATACTTCCGGAAAATGTCATGCATGAAGGACTGAAAAACTGAAGGTGCATTAGAGAGCCCAAATGGCATCACCAAGTACTCAAAATGACCTTCGGGCGTATTGAATGCGGTTTTCCATTCATCGCCCTGCCTAATGCGCACAAGGTTGTACGCACCACGAAGGTCTATCTTGGTGAACCACTTGGCACCTTTAATCCGGGCAAACAAATCTGACAACAGCGGCAAAGGATACTGAAATTTGACAGTGATCTTATTTAAAAGCCGATAGTCAATACAAGGCCTCAAAGATCCGTCCTTTTTGGCCACAAAAAAGAATCCCGCACCAAGAGGGGAAGAAGAAGGACGGATATGCCCCTTCTCAAGAGACTCCTTGATATATGAACGCATCGCGGTATGTTCAGGTACCGACAGATTAAACAGTCTCCCCTTAGGAAACTTACTGCCAGGAATCAAATCTATTGCACAGTCACATTCCCTATGAGGAGGCAGTGCACTGGACTTAGACTCGCTGAAGACATCTTGATAATCAGACAAATACGCCGGAACTTCCGAAGGCGTAGAAGAAGCAATAGACAAGGGCAGGGAATCTCCATGAATTCCATGGCAGCCCCAACTTGACACTGACATAGCCTTCCAGTCCAAGACTGGATTATGGGTCTGTAACCATGGCAAACCCAAAACAACCAAATCATGCATTTTATGCAGAACAAGAAAACGTATTACCTCCCGATGTTCGGGAGTCATGCACATGGTAACCTGTGTCCAAAACTGCGGTTTATTTTTTGCCAATGGCGTAGAATCAATACCCCTAAGAGGGATAGGATTTTCCAATGGCTCAAGAACAAATCCGCAGCGCTTGGCAAATGACAGATCCATAAGGCTCAGGGCAGCACCTGAGTCCACAAACGCCATGACAGGATACGATGACAGTGAGCAAATCAAAGTTACAGATAGAATAAACTTAGGTTGCAAATTACCAATGGCGACCGGACTAACAACCTTAGTAAGACGTTTAGAGCATGCTGAGATAACATGTGTAGAATCACCACAGTAGTAACACAAGCCATTCTGGCGTCTATGAATTTTCCGCTCATTTCTAGTCAGGATTCTATCACATTGCATTAAATCAGGTGCCTGTTCAGACAACACCATGAGGGAATTTGCGGTCTTGCGCTCCCGCAACCGCCGGTCGATTTGAATAGCCAGGGCCATAGAATCATTCAGACCTGTGGGAATGGGAAAACCCACCATCACATTCTTAATGGCTTCAGAAAGGCCATTTCTAAAATTTGCAGCCAATGCACACTCGTTCCACTGGGTCAGCACGGACCATTTCCGAAATTTTTGGCAATACACTTCAGCCTCGTCCTGGCCCTGAGACATCGCCAGCAAGGCTTTTTCTGCCTGAATCTCAAGATTGGGTTCCTCATAAAGCAAACCAAGCGCCAGAAAAAACGCATCAATGTCAGCCAATGCCGGATCTCCTGGCGCCAGCGAGAAAGCCCAATCCTGAGGGTCGCCCCGTAAAAAAGAAATAACAATTTTTACTTGCTGAGCGGAGTCTCCAGATGAACAGGGTTTCAGGGACAAAAACAATTTACAATTATTCCTGAAATTTCTAAATTTAAATTGGTCTCCGGAAAACGGTTCAGGAATCGGTATCTTAGGTTCTGACACAGGATTTCTGATAACATACTCTTGTATGCCCTGCACACGAGCAGCAAGCTGGTCCACACTTGTAATCAAGGTCTGGACATTCATGTCTGCAGCAAACACAAGCCACTCAGAGGTAAAGGGGAAAAGAAAAAAAAATGAGAGAGAGAAAAAAAAACTCAGAACTTTCTTTCTTATAATCCCGCTTCTGCAATGCATTTAACATTTAATACTGGCCTGGCAAACTGTTATGACCCCAATGGCGAGGGTCTCAGAGGAACAAGTAAGTCTGCGACGTACAAAAATCCAGCTCATAGGGCAGTGGTAACTGGGTTGACCATATAACTACTCCTAACGCCAACACCAGAAGCAGCCGGGGAACATGCCCACGTTGGTCGCTAGATGTCTCGCGCCAGCCGGAGGACTAACTACCCCTAGAAGAGGAAAACAAAGACCTCTCTTGCCTCCAGAGAATAGACCCCAAAAGTCGGATACAAGCCCCCCACAAACAACAACGGTGAGGCAAGAGGAAATGACAAACACAGAGATGAACTAGGTTTAGCAAAGAGAGGCCCACTTACTAATAGCAGAATGTAGTAAGATAACTTATATGGTCAACAAAAACCCTAACAAAATTCCACACTGGAGATACAAGAACCCCCGAACCGTCTAACGGCCCGGGGGGAGAACTCCAGCCTCCCCAGAGCTTCCAGCAAGGTTAGGATACAGATTATGTACATACCCAGAGTCAAATCACTAGTAACCACTAGAGGGAGCCAAAAGGTAAATTCACAACAGTCGCCCATGTGACCGCGACGCGACCAATCACAAGCCGGAACGTAATTTTAAAATCCTGAATGCCTAGAATTAGGCATTGAGGACCTGAAAATTACGTCACGGCTTGCTGTGATTGGTCGCGTCGCGGCCACATGGGCGGCACGCAACCAATCACAAGCCGTGATGTCACGGATGGAAGTAAACGCGCGCATTTTAAGCAAAGAACGCTGCCGGTTCCCTCGGTGAGGTCCAGGCTGCGTCGGAGAGGTGAGTATAGCAATATTTTTTATTTTAATTCTTTCTTTTACACATTAATATGGATCCCAGGGCCTGAAGGAGAGTTTCCTCTCCTTCAGACCCTGGGAACCATCAGGGATACCGTTTGATACTTGAGTCCCATTGACTTGTATTGGTATCGGGTATCGGTATCGGATTAGATCCGATACTTTGCCGGTATTGGCCGATACTTTCCGATACCGATACTTTCAAGTATCGGACGGTATCGCTCAACACTACTTGTAACCCATGTAACATATAAGGCCAAACTTTCTTGCTTATTTTTTTGTCATTGAGTTTACTGGTTTAGGAAAATGGCAGCTGCATCTGCGTGAAAGTGAATTGAAAATAAATCTGTATTTTTGCGAATGTGGATTTTTGTAAAATTCTATTCCACTCAAATTTATTTGCTCATCTCTAATTGCTGATTGATTCTGTTGAAATGTTAACTCTGCAACAATGATTGCATGCAAAAACAATTTTTGAAGTCATCTACTCATGTGTCCACCTTACATTTTTTATTTTTTATTGAAGAAAAACATTGATGGCACAATGACGATACATTGTAATTTTCACAATAACGTAAAAAGGTTACATAAAGCAATAGAACAGGTGAAACACAGTAACCGCCATCCATAACAAGGCAGTGGCACTGTTTAGGAAAAATTGACTTAATGTAAAAAAAGGCATTTTGTAAAACATGTGCCTAATAGGTGGGTTCATTATTTCTAGTGACCTTATTGATAACCTTGCTACACAATTAGATGTTGTAAAACCCATAGCAGAAACAATGATGATGAGAGAAAAAAGCGAAGGCCAACTAGAGTATGAACAGAGCAGAAAATGGATATCAAGAATGAAGATAATTCCAGCTCCAACAGCTGTATAACATAAGGGGTCAGGCGATCCCTCTTAAGCACTAATACAGGGATGCAGAAACGCTTTTTGTCCAAGGGCCACACTGTCATGCTGAATCAATCCAGAGGGATGCAAAAAAAGTTAAATGAGTATTCCTTTCACCAGCGTACCCCAGAGAGTGGTCTCCTCTTTTGCAAAACTAAGAAGGCAGTGTTTGGCTACACACACGCCGGCACTGGTTTGATCTGCTATACTTTCCAGTTAACTTTCCCTTGTTTAGTTGTTGCAAGGGTTAAATAATCCTGCTTGGCTGCTTAAACTTCCCCTTTGGTATAAGTACTCACCTCTTAGCTTGGGTAGCTGCTAATGATCGCTAGCTATAGCTTGAAATTTGTTGGAGCTGTGAGCCATGGAAAGAGAAGTCATGTATAAGTCGACTCTGGAGATTACTGTTTGAAAGTTTGGCGTTTTGCTTCTCCTTATCTCCCTTTTAGGTTTGCCTCACTCTTCCTCTCCTTTTATATACTACTAGATGGTGGCCCGATTCTAACGCATCGGGTATTCTAGAATATGTATGCGTAGTATATTGCGCAGCCCACGCAGTACATTGCGCAGCCCATGCAGTACATTGCGCAGCCCACGCAGTACATTGCGCAGCCCACGCAGTACATTGTGCATCCCACGCAGTACATTGCACAGCCCACGCAGTACATTGCGCAGCCCACATTGTATATAGCGCAGCCCACATTGTATATTGCGCAGCCCACACAGTACATTGCGCAGCCCATGTTGTATATTGCGCAGCCCACGTAGTATATCGCACAGCCCACATAGTATATTGCGCAGGCCACATTGTATATAGCACAGCCACATAGTATATTGCCCAGCCACGTAGTATATAGCACAGCCCATGTAGTATATTGCCCAGCCATGTAGTATATAGCACAGCCCATGTAGTATATTGCCCAGCCACGTATACAGCACAGCCCATGTAGTGAATTGCCCAGCCACGTAGTATATAGCACAGCCCATGTAGTATATTTCCCAGCCACGTGTATAGCACAGCCCATGTAGTATATTGCCCAGCCACGTATATAGCACAGCCCATGTAGTATATAGCACAGCCCATGTAGTATATTGCACAGCCCATGTAGTATATTGCCCAGCCCACGCAGTATATAGCAATGTGGGCATCATATCCCTGTTAAAAAAAGAAATAAAATAAAAAATAGTTATATACTCACCTTCCGGAGCCCCCGAATCCAAGCGATGCTCCTCGCCTGCTCCGGTCCCAAGAGTGCATTGCGGTCTCACGAGATGATGACGCAGCGGTAGCGCGAGACCGCTACGTCATCATCTCATGAGATCGCAGCATGGAGCGTCGGGAGGAGCATGTAAGGCCTGTTGTCGATCCGGGGGCCGACGGACGGTAAGTATCTAACGATTTTCTATTTTTTAAATTATTTTTAACATTAGATCGTTTTACTATTCATGCCGCATAGGCAGCATGAATAGTAAAAAGTTGGTCACACAGGGTTAATAGCAACGGTAATGGAGTGCATTACACCACGGCATAACGCGGTCCATAACCGCTGCCATTAACCCTGTGTGAGGGCAGACTGGAGGGGAGTACGGTGCGGGCACTGACTGCGGGGAGGAAGGAGTGGCCATTTTTCCACCGGACTGTGCCCGTCGCTGATTGGTCGTGGCTGTTTTGCCATGACCAATCAGCGACTTTGATTCCATGACAGACAGAGGCCGCGACCAATGAATATCCGCGACAGACAGACAGACAGAAGGACAGACAGAAAGATGGAAGTGACCCTTAGACAATTATATAGTAGATTCCTTAGTCTGGGTGCGCTTAGAGTGATTGCTGTTTTGTTTTATCCTTCTATGTTTCCCTTTGTGTCTGCATTATAGAGCAGGACTTGTGTTCCTGCTATCCCACACAATAGCCAGGATCATGCTTAGGTCAAGACAGGGATAGAAATGCAATTGCTGCATGGGTTGAAACTGTCTAGGGAGGTCAACGTGCTCAGGGTTGTGCAGGGAAAGTTTCAGGGGTTTGCCCTCTAATCTTTCGCTTGTGACCGTGCTCCCCTTCCCTTCTATCTCACCATGTGTCTTATGTCTCCTTGATGGATGGCCCTTTTGCACATACGTTTCTAACACAGCCTTGGTATTGCCATGGGCAGCAAGCTTGCGCACCCTGCCCCACCATCCCCGATGGCCTTCTTTGTCTTCATGTGCTGGCTGTCGTTGGGTCACATGTTATCTCTCGTGGTCCTGACATCACCCATCCTGACGTCACCTGGGCCACGATACTACAATTTCCAATGCGTCCACTTTTAAACCCCTCTCTTCTCACTATTCCCCATGCCTCCTGATCAAGGCTATCATCCGAATTGCGCATTGGGGCAGATGCACAGACGCTTTGAGCACATGCTTGTGTTCCCTTCCAGGTACAGTTACTCCTTTGACATCACTTACATATTAGTTTTAGTCGTTACCATGTGGCCAGTGCAGTCTGTACATATATCCCTGTACTCTGTACCTGGTGAAACACTGCAGGATTTCCCCATTTACTTTTTTCTTCTAGTACATGGTTTATCAAACAATATTTGTCCACGTTTCCTCACACCTGTCTTATTGATTATTTAATAAAGTTGATATAATTCTTACATTCTATGGGATTTTCTGGTCGTTTATTTTCTCCTCCCCTCTTCTTATGTTACATGACGATCAGTCCCTATTCTAGTCCATTATCTATGTAAGCAGTTTTTAACACATATGTAAATTTATCTATGTTGTGTGTCCTAACATGCTTAAGTTTTTCATAAGTTTTCTTTTGTTACTCCTTGATGGAGCCTGACAATTCCCCCATGTGAAATTTATGGCGTATCAAAAGTATATACCATTAATGTGGTGCAAATTCTGCTTACAAGACACCTCCACCAATGAGAACTCTAATGGTACATTGCTACAAAATGTTTAACAAGGATTTAATGCAGGACTGCACAATATGGCAGTGAATAGGGACACAATTAAAATTGGATATACTTCTGTGGTTTACTGATGTGTTTTTAGCAGCTCACTTTGTAAGCTAGTGTGTGTTCACACTAATTTTTTGGAGCAGAAGTTTTTCAGAAGTTCTGTAAATTCTCAAAAACCCCAAACTCTTCTTTTTTAATTATTATTTATTGATTTAGGACAATTTCACAAATATGTTTTAAGACTACAAATGTCTTATCACCTGAACTAACACCATTATAAAGACCTACAATGCTAGTACCTGTAGTCCATTTGATCAAAACTGATCAGGATATTAATTGCAGCTATAATACAGCTCATTTTTTGTTGAATTAGCTTAACTATACATATGGAAATTAAAGCCATTATGTCAAGTATTCATTTATAATTAGACTTTTAAGCATGGAGTAGAAATTAATATTTCTCTTGTGGAGCATTGCGTTGAGGTTATGCATAGTGATATTGTACTGTCCAGGTTATTTTGGTTTATTACATGGTAGTTTTCTAAATGTTTGTGTACAATGATCTTCCATTACACCATCACAGAAATCACACAAAGAAATACCAAGTGTACTTAGGGTACTTGCCAATAGACATGTATCAATGCTTCTTCAGAACACCACACAACAACATTGCTGTTTATATGCCATGAACTGCAGAAAGCATGCAAATCTGGAGCAAAATGTACAGTTCAGAACCCTGACAACCCCTTCTAAACACTATGGATGTTTTTCTGCTTTTCAACTCCATGCAGTCAGTGCAAACAAAATAAAAATACCCAGAGAATTTGAAGCATTCGAAATATGAGGAAGAGCTGAATAAAACAGAAATGTTTGAAATGAAGATTCCCTGAAATCACCTTTTCCACCTCTGCCAGATCCTATGGCAAGAGTTTAATCATCTCCTCTAGTCCTTTCCTGACACTGATTACTGTGGAGAGCTGCTGTCAGCCCATACACTTGTATGTCATGGCATTTATTTAACCATGCAGGGTGCAGACTTCTATTTGGATAGGACAGCATTTCCTATTTCATCCCAAGAAACCAAAAAATAGGTTCTTCTTCAAGGTCTAATTTATATGTCTATCACATCCATGTTCTACTTGTCAGACGTGTCCGTTTATTATCAGAGTCACAGATCAAACTCAACTACTCAAGTCAATGAAAAACACAGACAGCACAATATTGGCATCTTGGTTGCACTTTAGTGCTGTCTGGGAAAAAGGTGCTACAGAAATATGAACGGAGGAGACAAACCTTATTTAGAGAAAGATGGGTGGGGGAAATGAAATTGTGAGCTAAAGAAAGGTGAATGGAGAAAGTGAAAAAGGGAACAGGGAAAAATGGATGATGGAAAGGAAAAGGGAGCTAGAGAGACATGGGTAGAAAGGGAAAATGGAGGCAGAGAAAGATGGGTGTATAAAAGGGAAAAGGGAGCTAGGAAAAGTTGTGCACAGAAAGAAAAAAGGTGTCAGGATTCCTGTTGTCCTTCTGCAGTTTACCACTAGTGGCTGCTGTTGTTCACCTTGATAATTGTGCTGCATTTCCACTTTTTTATTTCTCAGATTATCAGGTGTATATTCGAATTCAATGGTGAATGAAGTGTTCAAAATTTGTGGGAGCATCAGCCCGGGCTATTTCATCTTTGAGTGTGCAGGAGAGTACTTTCTTAAAAAAAAAGATAATTATGCAGCATTATTCCATTCAGTATCAATCATTCACCATCTGAATTATGTGGCATACTCTACAATAGAACGCTTACCCTGACGTAGAGCCATCAGTGTATCTGAGCTGAAGCTGTTGCACAATGTCATCAAACAACTGGCTCATGGGTTCTACAAAGGCCTTCAGATTATTAAGTCAATCATTGTGAGTCTCAACAAGGGGGCTTACCTCCTTCATCAAATTTTATTATGAAGACTTGAGTATCATGTTACGATACTAGTGTAGTACTGCTGGAATCCAGTGGCCGGAGGAGCATAAGCAAGTAACAGTAGGTAATAATAGACGTTTTTCAGCTAGAAAAAGAAGCTGTAGGAAACAATTCGGAGATAAGTAAGAACAGTCTAGGCTCAGGAGTACAGGAGTTAGAGAATGGAACAGCTGGACACAATACCCAAGCAATGAGTGACAGACCACAGTGTGGTTTTAAGTAGGTCCAAAAGGGAAAAAAGATGGCTTCCACAGGTTCAGAATCTGCCATCTTAAAGTGCAATTGCAGAACACAACAGCAGCCTCCAGTGGTAAGGAGTGGAAATGCAGTACAATTATCAAAGTGAACAATGGCAGCCACTACTGGCCAAACTGAGGAAGGACAACAGGAATCTTGACAAAAGGAGTCTGCGAAAGATGTGTGGCGAGAGAAAAAAAGGAGATAGGGAAATATGGGTCAAAAAAGGGAAACAAATCTCACAGCTCATCTGCTCTGAGGATGTAGATGGCATGAGCAAATAAGCTCAGTGATTGGCTGCAGCAGTGACGTGCGCTGCCAATGTATTGCTACTTCTGTGGTCAAAACACAGAGACCGGAGAGGTGGCAGAGAGCTCTTGTTGGACCTGGAGAGGGTGAGTGTTGCCTATCTTTGTTATTTTACATTATAGAAATCTATGTTTCAAAAAGTGGGAAACCCCCTTAAAGCAAGCATCAGGAAGAGGAATAGGTGGCACTCTGACACATGTGTGTATCTTGTGTAAACTTTTATTCTTACAGCACTTGATACAACATGGAGCCAGGGATGGTATTCGTTCAGGACGATGGCTGCAGTAGTGCTTCAACGGGTCCTGAACTCACCCTTTCCCCTTCCTGAAGCTTGCCCCAAGGATTTGTTTTATTTGGGGTGGAGCACCTGTACACCACGATACTAGCAAGCTGCTACCAAGTTTCCCTTGAATACTACTCAAGCAATGCGGTCAGAATAGCGCCTTTTTTTGCTTTTTTTTGCCCTCCCCAAAAAACAGATGGCTTACAGCAGCTATTTATGGCAGAATATGAATAGACTCCGCCTCTGGGATCTATGACTGTCTCTAGATCCTTGGCTATATTCTAAACTTCCAGAACAGTGAATGGAGAGAGCTAGCAGATGTGCGGCCACCTGTCGGAACCTTTTTAGATACTGTCTATGCAGGTCACAGTTGATCGGTGTGAGTCCTTGTGTGCTTCCCATAAATGAGACAATCTCTTCAAGGAGAATCTGTCACTGGGAAGATTTAGACTGCTGTCAAAGTGCCCAATGGAGGGAAAATAGTGAGCCTATAAACATTATTCTCTTTATATGTTATATCTTAGAGATAATAAACAATTGTCAAGGAACTAAAAAAAAAGAACATTTTTTTCTGGATACGTGCAAAGACTTAAGTGATATGAACAATACACTTTCTGCATGTGGAAAGGTTATCCTGCATCTTACATACCAGCGTTACAAAGCATAGACACACATGCTCTTCGCAGACTTCCAACTGAAGAGACCTCTAGAGTCAGAAAATACACGTTCAGCCTTTAATCTGCAGCTCTATGAAAGGCATATTCTTTTACCTCTGCCCTAATAAAACATTGCATCCTTTATCTGTATTTACAAACAGTTATCGCTCTCAGAACACCGGAGCCTTTTTCAGATCTTTCTAGAACTATACAAATTCCAAACCCTTCGATTTAATAGGACGTATTTTGCATAATAGAGTAATAATCGGCAACAATAATTTATTCCTAGAGACAAAGCCGTGTGCTGCACACTAACATGGGGCATGCATTCATAAGATACATGTGATAAATGAATCTTATTTACCCATTTTCTACTATGTTTATGTTTACTGAGAAATATTATTATCATTATTATTTTGCTTATAAACAATAGGATAATGTTTTTCTTTAATAACAACTTAATTGAATGCTTCTTCTTGCAAACAGAAAAGCAGATCAAATAATAGACCGAAAGCCCATTTTGTTGTTAGAGAAGACTTTTTGTTAAAGAGACAACAGCCTGTTTTATAGGTATGCTTGTTTAACCCCTTTCTTTCTCTCAGATGTCCACTTCCAAGGCTCCTCAGCTAAGGATGGAGGACATAAGCTTGTGCCCTGCCATGGAGAGCTGCAGTCAGCAGCAGCCTTTCTCTCCCTCTCTCCTCTCCTAGTTGTGTTCATGTGTCTGCACTCCTCCTCCTGTCTCCCAGATCAGCAGCAGCAGCAGCAGCAGAAGGGCTGGAGGATGGTGTCTGCACAGAGCACTGCCAGCTCCACACACAACTGACGGCTGCAGCCTAGAGACCTGCTCAGCCCATGGACAAGCCCACCCCTTGCTACTACAGTGGTACAGTCCTCTGGAGCTGTCTCTGCACCCTGGATGGTGAACGCCTGCTGCTGCTTGTAGCCCTGGATCCCTAAGATGAGGATAAAGGAGCCTTGGTTCGTATAGGAGATTATCACTTGCTGACCCACAGAACTGTCCCTGACACCGACACCTGCCTCCAGCTCTTCCCTGTGGCTGACTGATGGTCGTTCAAGGTGGATTTATCCCCTGCCTGATTGGCAAAGAAGCGGTCAGGCAAGGGCACCAGTGTTAGGCTATGGCAAGACCTGCCCAGGGCAAAGGAAAGCAGCCTGGGGGAGCGAGGCTGCCCAGAGTTACCACCCAGTAGGTAGGTGCCAAATCCCACACTGGTATGTGCCGCTACAGCAGAGGGAATGGAGGGGTTGTTTGTATGTGATTGTAGATACTTACCTGTATACACGTGAGGGGAGCAGGTCCTGTGACTCCTGCAGGAGGGATGAGGGCAGCACTTCATAAGCATGCTCCGTGCCCCTGCCGGGCGGGTGCTGGGGGCGCCGCTCCGTGTGACCGGGGGGCTAGTGTCAGCACTCTAACAAGTGGACAGCGCATTCTAGAACGGCACTCTGAAAACAACTCAGCGTGTGTGTGTGTGTGTGTGTGTGTGTGTGTGTTACAGAATGTGTGTGTATGTGTGTGTGTGTGTGTGTTACAGAATGTGTGTGTGTATGTGTTACAGAATGTGTGTGTGTATGTGTGTTACAGAATGTATGTGTGTATGTGTGTGTGTTACAGAATGTGTGTGTGTATGTGTGTGTGTGTTACAGAATGTGTGTGTGAGTGTGTGTGTGTGTGTGTGTGTTACAGAACGTGCATGTATGTGTGTGTACTACAGAATGTATGTGTGTGAGTTACAGAACGTGCGTGTATGTTTGTGTGTTACAGAATGTGTGTGTGTTACAGAATGTGTGTGTGTGTGTGTGTGTGTGTGTTACATAATGTGTGTGTATGTGTGTGTGTGTTACAGAATGTATGTGTGTATGTGTGTGTGTGTGTTACAGAATGTGTGTGTGTGTATGTGTGTGTGTTACAGAATGTGTGTGTGTATGTGTGTTACAGAATGTATGTGTGTATGTGTGTGTGTTACAGAATGTGTGTGCGTATGTGTGTTACAGAATGTGTGTGTGTGTGTATGTGTGTGTTACAGAATGTGTGTGTGTGTGTATGTGTGTGTGTGTTACATAATGTGTGTGTATGTGTGTGTGTGTTACAGAATGTATGTGTGTATGTGTGTGTGTGTGTTACAGAATGTGTGTGTGTATGTGTGTGTGTTACAGAATGTGTGTGTGTATGTGTGTTACAGAATGTATGTGTGTATGTGTGTGTGTTACAGAATGTGTGTGTGTATGTGTGTGTGTGTTACAGAATGTGTGTGTGAGTGTGTGTGTGTGTGTGTGTGTGTTACAGAACGTGCATGTATGTGTGTGTACTACAGAATGTATGTGTGTGAGTTACAGAACGTGCGTGTATGTTTGTGTGTTACAGAATGTGTGTATGTGTTACAGAATGTATGTGTGTGTGTGTTACAGAATGTGTGTGTTACAGAACGTATGTGTGTATCTGTGTGTTAGAGAATGTGTGTGTGTTACAGAATGTGTGTATGTGTTACAGAATGTATGTGTGTGTGTGTTACAGAATGTGTGTGTTACAGAACGTATGTGTGTATCTGTGTGTTAGAGAATGTGTGTGTGTTACAGAACGTATGTGTGTGTGTTTGTGTGTGTTACAGAATGTATGTGTGTCAGTTACAGAACGTGTGTGTCTTTTTGTGTGTATGTGTTACAGAATGTATGTGTGTGTGTTACAGAATGTGTGTGTTACAGAACGTATGTGTGTATCTGTGTGTTAGAGAATGTGTGTGTGTTACAGAACGTATGTGTGTGTGTTTGTGTGTGTTACAGAATGTATGTGTGTCAGTTACAGAACGTGTGTGTGTTTTTGTGTGTATGTGTTACAGAATGTATGTGTGTGTGTGTTACAGAATGTGTGTGTTACAGAACGTATGTGTGTGTTTGTGTTACAGAGTGTGTGTGTTACAGAAAATGTATATGATTTTCAACCTGCCATTCCCCACCCCACAATCTACCTTCTTTATCCCCCATAATATCAATAAAATCAATTGCTGATAAATAGATGAAATTCTAAGAGCTTTTGATTGATTTTGTATAACATTCTTCAGGAGTGCAAGAGTTAAATGTAACCCAAACTCTGGCACTCTCCGGCAGTAAAGGCTTCAGACAGACATTCTAATGATGAAAGGTGAGTAATCCTAGAAAGCTTCATAACCTTCAGATCACAGCCAATCAAAATGCCAGCTTCTATGCCATAAAAAGAGATATTGATAGAGCAAATGCAGCTGATAAAGGTGGGCACAAGTGCAGCAGCTGACAGTCCGCTTTCCTTATAGTCCTTCATTGGGCGAGACCAGATGTGACAATAATTAGTTTTTAACCCACCAATGCCTGGTAGGCAGTAATTTACTGCCATTGGCCAGCTCATAAAACCCATTAGTTTACTTAAATCTACACATTTCTCTGTGCCTCTGCTAATTGTCATCCATGGCATCTGTAAAATGACGCCATCAGTTCCCTAAAATGTGACTCACCCACAAAAGCTGCTCTTCCCCTCAATAGTTAATAGCAGATTGTACCCAGTGTTTAGTCAGAAAGTGAAAGGAAGCGCTGTCTGCATTTGGTACATAGGCACCGAGAGCTCACTGAGGCTAATGAGCCTTTTCTAAAAGGAATTACAGTAAATAATGTGCTGTGCACTTCCTCAGTGATACAACTGGAATATCTCATTCAATCCAATGATTATTTAAGTATAGTCTTCTTTGTGGTCGGGGTTTGTCTGCAAGAAATGCATTGTTTTTTCTTATGTGGTTAAGGAGTCTGTTCATTCCTTGGCAAGTCAATACACTGAGTACAGTATACTTAAGGCATACAATCCATATAGTTATTATTTTAGCAGTTTACATGTCATGTTTGCAAATTATTTCTTTCTCTCTTATGGTTAAGCTTTTAGCAGATGCCGGTATCACATATAATGGGGCTTATGTGTCTTTGCACACTTAATACAAACCTCCAGATGATTTATTAGACTACAGTAAAAGTCATCAATTTTATGTAAAATGTTAAAAATGTTTCTATCTATCAATCATCTATCTATCTATCTATCTATCTATCTATCTATCTATCTCATATCTATCGATCTATCTATTTATCTATCTAATATCTATCTATATATCTATCTCATATCTATCTATCTATCTCATATCTATCTATCTATCTATCTATCTATCTATCTATCTATCTATCTATCTATCTAATATCTATCTATATATCTATTTATCTATCTAATATCTATCTATATATCTATCTCATATCTATCTATCTCATATCTATCTATCTATCTATCTATCTATCTATCTATCTATCTATCTATCATATCTATTTATCTATCTATCTATTCATCTATATTTCTATCCATATCATATCTATTATCTATCATTTATCTATCTATCTTTAGCAATATATGATAGCTCGATATGAGACTGATAGATAGATAGATTAATAGATATATAGGTAGATAGACAGATGGATAGCTAGATAAATAGATGAATAGATAGATAGATAGATAGATAGATAGATAGATAGATAGACAGGTAGATGCATATCTATATAACTATATAGTTATACAGATATTTATAGAAATGTATATATATATATCAATATTTGCAATATATACATATTATATATCTGTCTATCTATCTCTCTATATATATGTAATCAGCTGTAAGACTGCTATAGCTGTTTTTAACTATTTTGCAACCTTTGAAGATCGCATTAGTTTCTGGAACTATTAAAAGTAATTGTAAAATTTCTATGTAACTAATACTAGTAATAAGAGAGCTCTGCTTAGTCAAAACTAGTTTAATCAATTTTGCAGTTAATAAAAAGGGGTTAATCTACAAAGAAGACATTTTTCTCGCAATTTGCTTCTTTCTTGCACTGGTTGCATACATTTTGGATGTAGTTATTGGGTCTGCAATGTGCAATCATCTCCATATGTTTCCCTTTAACTTCAGTTTTGTCATGAAGTTGGCCACTGACAGGATCTGGCATCTCGTATGTTATATCGTTTGCTTGTCGGAATATTGAGATTATCGTGTTATTAATGTTATCAATTTCAACAGCCGCGAATACAACTTTGAAATAGAAGAGCCGTGAATAATGTGCAAATACTTTCCATAACTTCGGAGTGCAAGGAGTGGGTAGCAGTGTCTCTGTGCATTAGAATTGTGACGTTGCTCTTCTTCATCATTCTGTATATGTAGCCATACACACATATAGCAGTGTAACTTTTGTGAAGCTTGAAAGATTTACCATAACTCATAGTTGTAACAGCATTTGTGCAGAAAAATACAAATCCTGTATCCTGGCAGCAGAATTATTATTGGGCTTACTGCACCTTTGTCTATAAATGTTGTTTTTCCGAGGTGGGATAGTTGGATCCATTAATGGAATATCATGCAATGCAGATTCTAATAGATCCATATTTAAGAAATGACCAAAGTAGTTGTTATGAGCACAACAGAAAGGCAGCAAGAAGGCTCAGACGAAGCAGTAGTCCTAGGGTCTCGGCATGTTGTCTTGCAGTGAGAATTGCAATGCTAAAATCCTTCACAGGAGCGTTGACACTGCAGCACTATAGCCTGCAGTGCAGATATAGTCCATGGAAACGCACAGAAGCAACAGTAAATAAGTGACAGACCACTGTGATACATTTCATCTCTCCTTGACTGGTCTCAGTTGCATAGGATTTGCTGCAGCACTGACTTGTGATTTGCTGCAAAAGTCTTGGTAGGAGGACAGTTAGGATGGATATAGTGGTCATACTGTGATATAACATATGGCAGAAAGTTAGAAACCATCGCAATAATAAGCCCTAGAGAACGGTCCCTGCCACCAATATTCCGCTTCCAGAAGAATTGTATCATATGAATCCATTGTTCGCGTACTGTAGGAGCAACAGGCGGTCACAGCTTTCTTAACAAAGAGGATGATTCACGGGCACTTTGTAACATCTAGAACATAACTATTAGTGATGACAGTAATTGTTGAAAGCCTTAAGAAACTAAATAAAATGGTTGTGTTGGATAGTTTGAGTTTCTCATTTACTTGATTCCATAAAGTAGCGTGATCATTTCGTAGATTCCCCCCCCCCCTATGGTAAAACCACGTATAAAGCATTTGATGACAACATATTCCAGTTTGCATTGTTGTGAGATACATATTTTTCATCTTTGTACGGGGCACATTTCGGCACACTTCTGCGCCTACCGAAATAGATTCCAATTTGTATAGTTTGAGAGATTGTTTCGGAATGTCAAAATAATCCACTCACCAAAGTATAAGTTTACAGCGCGGCAAAGTGAAAAGCAAACCCCCACACATGACAAGAGAAAAGCATTCATACTGCTTTTATCAAAGGGAAACGGCTTTTCTAAATATGTACTAGGTGCCAAATTGCTGTTTGTCGTAGGGCTGAGATCTAGGGTATACTTTCCAGGCATAGTCGAGCACGACGTCTGCATTGATGATGGAATAAAGTAAAGACTTTCAAAGGTTAATGGCTGATGCCAAAATAACATATTTATTTGAAGAAAAAAATATTCTACCTTTATCTTAATGGAGAACTATTATTCCTGCCTGAAGCAGACAATAGCACAGTGGAAAAGGGAAAGGCAATGCTGATGACTAGCTTATTGTGAAAGAATCTGGCATCTTCTAGTCACACATTTATTCCTATTTTCTTGCAAACCAGGTAACTTCCCTGCCATATTTACGTCTATATTTCTAAATGACCCATTAGATATATAACATTCATCCTTCCTAACCATCGTCATCACAATTCTGAAAACAGCACAAAATACAGGCTAAATATTCAAAGGGGACAATGAAACATCTATATATAATGTGCCGACTTCCCTAATTGTCATTGCTATCTCTACCCCTGCTCATCAGTCCTTGGTAATGCTCAATATACAATTATGTTTACAGGAAGAAGGGAGGGTCGGGTCTCATCCTCCATTTCTTCATTTCCTGTACTTTTTTGAGAAAATGCATGAAAATGTAAACTAGGAAGCACATAATCATTAATTGCTTGTCAGTATGGGCACCATTGGATTCTTGAAAGTTTTTGGATCATTTTTGATGTGCTTTTTTTTTTTGCTAAACACAAAAGTGGATATAAATGAAAGAATCTGATTGCACCTAATCTTTGTACTTCGTCTTTGATTTAGATTTTCTTCTGCTCTTTACATGAAAAACTGCATTTGTGATTCTAGCCTAATGCACATCACAATGTACAGTATTCATTTCCAGATTGATAATAATTTAAAAGGGAGCTTTACAGCTGTAGGTCAGAGAGCAAGGCGAGAACCTTGTCTCCACTGTTATTACTGTAAATGATTGAACTAGTTAATATAGAAAAAATATACAATGCACAGGACCATTGTCTCACAATACAAAAACATGCAGGCCATAAGTAATCACTATTGTTGGCGACAATGACTGGTGGGTGTAAGTGGAAGGTCGTCAGCCTCAGTGCTATTTAGTATAATCTATAGAGAACCAATTGGCTAGTCTACGTGTGGATGTGTCAAGACTAAGTGCTCACTTTACACTTATATGGGAAAGGCTAGGCAACAAAAAAAGCACAATAGGGTGTTATTCAGCTTAATGAGGTGATCAGAGGCCATTCCGCTCACCTGATGTTGTTGTGTAAGACATAACGTTGAAAAGGTTTCAAATAGGGGTACAGCTGTTGCAGCCCATTATATTGGTATAGCCAATGTAGTAATAGGAGTAGTTAGGAAATGGCAGGTGATCCGCACTGATGGTGTACATCCGATCAAGGAGTCAGAAACAAGCAAAGAAGTTGACAATGCGTTTTGTTCTCTACATGTTTTGAAGAATTACAGATCTTTGTGGTTCTCCTGGAGAAGAAGTTGTAATCCTTCAAAACGCATAGAAAATAAAGCGCACCGTTAGCATCTTCACTTGTTTTTGACGCCTTCTTGGTCAGATGTATATGAGCAGTGCGGATCATCCACTATCTCCTAAATGGTGCCTGCTAAAAATATCATACTCTTGTCGAAGGTACACCACAGCAGTGCAGCATGTAAAGGAACATTCTCTCAGAGAGTACAGCAAATCAGAGGATCACAGAGGTGCGGCACAGACATACAGCCGTCGAAAGGCTCTATAATATGGATCTAGACAATACTGCTCCATGTTGCAGTCACACCGAGAAGCCCATATGATAAAACCTTGTTCTTCTACGTGTCATATGTGGACATCACATGTAATGGTGAAATATAGGTGAAAGCTCAGATCAGTCTGATGTTCCGTTCAGCTCAGTTCAGTCTAATTGTCATTTACAGTTAAAATAATAGTGTAATTTATTCTAAATGTATTATAAAAGCATTTATATCCATATTTATTAATGTTCTCCAAATCTGTAGTCTTATTTGCTGACAAATCATTTGGATGTCTATACATCTTTGATGACTAGAAGTATTTTCATATATGATAACCCTCCTCCATGCCTTCCTGAAAGCAAAGGATGAATTTTAGCAATGCAGATTGTATAAGAGATACAGTCTCTAATCTATAACCTTTTCTTAAGAGGTTGGTCCACAGGATAAGTGACAAATGTAGGATCACAGGATGCCTAACTGTTCGGTTAATGAGATTGTTGGTCATAAAGTCCCCTTTGGAAATGGAGTGATAGCGCACATGCATGATTGCTTTATTCACTTTTATGGGTCTATCACAGCGGTAGTGTGCATGCGCTCCCATGGACTGTGAGCAAAGCGGTTGTTAGTCATGCACTCTCTGTCTACTTCTTGTAATCGGTGGTGGTCCAGGGGTCAGACCACCAGTCATATATTCATAACATATCTTGTGAAGAGGTGATAAATGGTGTTTAGACAATCAACTCTTAATTGTTCTGCAGAACGCAATGGTACAATTATGGTGCCATTAGATCTGATTTCATCAATGGATGATATATGGCAAGGTGCACAACCAGCGGCCCAGGGATCACATGCAGCACAAAATGCCATTCTGTAAACCCCCTAAACATCTGGTCACAGACTTGCTTACTTATGTGTTGCTGCATAAATGTCGTTTCTAAATTAGTGAGAAAATATTTAGTCCGTGTTCCTTTTGTGTCTGTTTGGAAGTTACAACCTGCCTTTTTACATTTTTGATATTTATTAGGGGAATGAGTTATCTTGGCTCTTATTTGGCCTTAAAGAAAAGTGTATATGAGTTACAGGTGGATATCCATGTACTGTATGTGGCTCCTTGCATTTTAGTTTATGGCAATTGAGTTTATAATCCATCGCCACATGTTCCCATGGCCTTCTCTTCTCTGGAGTGCAAACTAAGTGAAAAGGAAACTCAAATTCTTCCAAAAGTTGCTGGCTCCACTTTTAGGACTTTTAACTCTAACACATTAGTGGCATATACTTTTGCTATGCCATAAATGTCTCAGATGGTAATAACTATTTCAGTTTTATTGCACGTCTAGGAGTGATTTAATATGACAATATGGCTCCCAGACCAGAAAAAATTGTGCATCCCTGATATACAGCCACTATGACTAGGACCTATGTAAAATCTGAGCAGCTATCCAAAAACATAATTTGGCTTCCAGAGCCAAAAGAGGATGATATTCAGATGGCCATCCTCAGAGGAAATAAGACCCAGGTGTCGTTTATGGAATATTTTCCAGTAACTTACATGCATGTTAAAAGCTGCCAAAAACGACCATTTTCACGGATCATAGCAATGAGTATAAAAGGTCAAACGGAGCTAATAAGAGATAATTAAGGTCAGACATGTACATCTAGTCACTAATCTACTCCTGGGCACATAAAATAAAAACCTGGTATATTTGCCAGTACCAGTTATTTTGCAGCCACCAGTTAAATTCTGGCATTATTAAAACACTTCTACTTCAGAAAAGTGAAAGTCTAATTATTTCTCTAGAGATGAAAAGAGAGAAATGATTTCTAGTTTGGTAAATGTGAGCTTGTGAGGTTCTAATTAATATGCCAATGGTCTATGTACACTTCACTTAATTTGATTCAGCAAAAAAAAGTACTTCAATTTGCATAATATAACAGATAAGTTCAGATACTTTTTAGCATGTAGACCAATAAACAGCAACTTCAGCAACATGACAGGGAAGAGATAATTAACTGTCACATGCTGTATAGTGATCCATTCTGCTCATGCTGCTAACAGATGTGGCCCTCAAATTAAGTTTGGATTGAAGATTTTAATCAACTGGAGTTTTGAAACGTGAGAAGCATCTTCTTCTTAGAAAAGTCATGTGATGGCCAGAAAGTGCCAAGTGTTGTCTGTGCCATGCACTAAAATGGTAGACTTTCAGTTGCTACAAGTCATCGTTACTTTGCCCTATCTTTAGTAGACAAATCTCACATATTATAAGTGTGGCCTTGCATGTATACTACAAGATAATTTGTAAATTATACAGCCAGGTTTGCTTAAGGTGATTCTGCCAGCACAAAATGGCAATTCAAACCAAGTACAGGCGCGGTTCATCATGGCGGGGCCAATCATTTATTTAAACCTTCCCACCTGCTTGTTGTTCCTCTACCTCCACTGGCCTCTTCTTTGATTGACTGATCTGGCTTCATAGAGCAAGAGAAGGGAGAAGATAGGTGGTAACCAAACAGGTGGGAAGGTGTAAATAAATGATTGGTCCTGCCATGAAGCACCGAGCGCCAGTACTTGGTTTGAACATTCATTCTGTGGTGACAAAGTCCTTTCAAACCTGTAGAGAATAGGTTGTAACTTCTTGACCAGTGGAGGTCCAACCATTCGGGCCCAACATGATCAGAAAATTAGGAAACTTTCATCGAAGAATGGAGCAACTTGACAGCCAGTCCATTCATCCCCTATGGGGCTGCTAAGTGCTATGCTTTTTCTGGCATGACTATAGAAAATGGTTGTAGAAGCAGTCGCGTATTTGACCAATCATTCCATTTTGTATTGGGGATAAACGTTCCCCATCATAGATAAAAATTTCATGATCTGCTGTGGAACCGTCATCGATCTAGGTGTTACCTAGAGATAAGTGATAACTTGTTTCACTGGACAACCCCTTTGCTATCACATTAATATTCTTTTCCACAATTATGATTGTAATATAATGAAACTCTATGTAACTTTTTATTATACTATAAGTATCAATTTTTAAAAGATCTGTGTTTTTCTGAAGCAAACGGAGGCTTTCTTAATCACAGAAGTTTGCCATGATTCTTCTCATGGTCCAAGTCAGTCTCTACTTCTTATGTGCCACATATGATACTAGTAACTTCTTATCTGGTATTTGGTCTTTTATGCTTTCTTAGGCAAAACATCCCAGGTGCAATTGCCACCTTATTGAAAGAGGGTATCTGGTTTATCCGCATCTGAGATGAGCAGTGCCGGTGAGATTATGACCCCCAATGTCTATCGAGACACTACGTAATCAGAAAGTATCATGCACATATTCTATTTTGAACAGCATGGTGGCTCAGTAATTAGCATTGTTGCAAAAGGGTGTTTGGTTAAAATCTCACCAAGAACAACATCTGGAAGGAGTTTGTATGTTGTTCCCATGTTGGCGTGGGTTTCCTCTGGGTTCTCCGGCTTGCTCCCACACTCCACAGACATACTTATAAGGAATTTATATTGTGAATTCAAATGGGGACAGTAATGATAATGTCTATAGAACACTGTGAAATATTATGGCTCTATATAAGCAAAGCGTAATAACTAACTTTATTTCTTGTTGACCGTGAACTTGTCTTTTCAAGTGTGTAGGGTCATAATGTTATCGGAACCAAGCACCTTTGAAGCTGAATAACCCCTTTAACTATATTGCAGAAGTTGTAAAACGTCAACCACATTTTCCAAAGTTTTAAAGAATCCTGTATATTCCTTTTGTATATATACATTCCGTGATACATTACATCAAGAATCAACAAATGGGTTATCTTAAAGGTCCACTCTAGGAAGAACTGATACATTATTTTAGGCCTAAAGCAAGCCTTGAGGGGGTAGTATATGTCACAGCGAGTCTCTCTTTGATGTTCTTTGAATCTTCATGTTCTGAATGTGCATAACACAATATATTAGTTTTGCCTGGAGAGTTATTTTAACTTTAAAATCCAAAGTTTAAGATATTCTGGAAACTCATAAGATCAGTAGCACTGGGTTAAGCAAAGAAAACCAATTTTGAGATTATAAGATTAAAAGTGTTAATTACATAATTACCATGTTTCATACTTTTGAAATAATCTGGCATTAATTCTGTTAATGCAGAATTCACAGACACTGAAGCAGAGTTATCAAATGTATTTATGACTCTGCATTGCCCATAGCAACCAAACAATGTGTAGTTTTTATTTTACCAGAAAAGTTAAAAAATATAAGCTGACCACTGGTTGCTACAGGCAACAAAAACAGTAAAACTAGTTTCTTTAGACAGTTTTGATAAATGGGGTTAAACAAGGGCACCAACCAGTAAGCATCAATGAAACTATAGATGCAGTGGACAGCTAAGAAAATAAAAATAAAGTAAATGAAAGACACAAGATGAGGATTTGGTCATGCACCATGTCAATACTGAGTACAACAAAAAGATACAAGGTAATTATACTGCATCAGCAAGGTATCTCCCAGTCAAAGATTTCAAAGCATACTGATGTTTCATGATGTGCTGTCAAAGCTATTTTGAAGAAGCACCAAGAAATGGGCAACGCTGAGGACTCTAAACATAGTGGTTGGGCAAGGAAATAGTGCAGCAGACGAAAGCTACATTGTGCTTACTAACCTTTATAATTGGAAGCTTTCCAGCAGTGCCATCAACTCAGAATTGGCAGCAACAACTGAAACCTGCTACACTCATCTACTGTGCTGATTTGTCTTACTAGGAATGGTCTTCTTGAAATAATATTGTCCAAAATAGGCATTCCTTGCAATATGGAAAAAAAGCATAAGGAGCTCAACCATGCACAAAAACAGGAAAAGAGGCACAGAAAATGGCAGCTTTGGACTGATGAGTCAAAATTTGAAATATTTGGATGTAATAGAAGGCTGTTTGTTGTGAAAGGCTTGAAAAGCAGTGGAATCATGAGTGTTTGCAGGCAACAGTAAAGCATGGAGGAGGCTCATTGCAAGTTTGAGGCAGCATTTCTGAAAATGGAAGTGATTTGTTCAGGTTTAATTGTGTCCTCAGTGTTAAGCAGTAGTGGCAGATATTTATCCATCATACAATACCATCAATAAGGTGTTTGTTTTGACTCCAATGTTATTCTGTAACAGGACAATTAACCCTAAACATGTAGTCAATGTGCAGAAGTACTATAATCAGTGTAAAGGAGTACAAGAAGTTCTGGAAGTGATGATAAGGCCATCACAGAGCCCTGATCTCAATATTTTTGAGTATGTCTCAAGTTATATGAATAGACAGAAGGATTTGGA
The DNA here is from genome assembly GCF_051348905.1 of Ranitomeya variabilis. Classification (NCBI taxonomy): domain Eukaryota; kingdom Metazoa; phylum Chordata; class Amphibia; order Anura; family Dendrobatidae; genus Ranitomeya; species Ranitomeya variabilis. The sequence goes on along the minus strand of NC_135233.1, from coordinate 292,849,817 downwards.
CATCCACAGAAGATCTGTGGTTAGGTCTCCAAGATGTTTGGAACAACTGCATTGTTCATTCAAAACTGTACTTGGAAGAATTGATGTTGTTTTGAAGGAAAATTGTGGTCACACCAAATATTGATTTGATTTAGATTTTTCTTTTGTTCATTCACTTTGTATGATGTAACTGATAAAGAAAAATAAGCTAGAAACACTTCTATTTTTTTAAAACATTCTCACTTTGCAGCATTTTTTGCACAACTGCCTAAAATTTTTGCACAGTGTTGTATATATAAATTTCCATTGAGAATCATAGTGCGGTGAAGGTAACGTTAATGGTATCTTGATTTGCCATCACACAGAGTTAATTTCCCTGCTTGCAGTTGCTTCAAGCTTTATTTCACCTTCATCAAAGAGACTCACGTCTACTCTATAGCATGCAGTTAATAAAATATAGATAAGAATATTACAGCTGTAGATTTCTGACTTCTCAGTGATCTGCGCTTCAAAGAAAAATCAGGAGGAAAAATCCCCTTCGTAAACAAAGTCAGCCTGTTTTCCTATGTGTATTGGATCACATTGATTACCTATGCATTCACTGGTCTACTTGATTACCTGTCAGTCATCTGAAGCAAGGATTTCTAATCCTTTATCTCTTACCACAGAGAGCTTCCAATATTATATGGAGAGGTGGTCTTGTGCTTCCCCAAAGCTTCCTTTACAACTATGTTATTAGCTCCAACTGTAAATGTCAGCTACGTCCATTGATTATAAAGCTCGTGACTGGGAGATCAATGTAATGTTTATTAACCCTTCTTCAGAAATGTGTGCCACTAATGCACATGCATTATGTTAAATGAATGCAGATACAAATGTAGTTGTTGAAAACTATACAATGTGTACATTTTTTTAGTTTGGTGCTTATGATTGACAGATGAATGATGACAGATGTCAATGGTATCAATATGTCTTTATTGTCTATTATTTAAAGAAGCACTCCTCCAATCAAAGTTTTTATCCACTTAATATATTGTAGTCATCATATGATATGGTGCTGTGTATTTACAATTGCTCACTTTGCCTTTCTGCCCAGTTAATTCTTCTCTTTTCTCTGCTCTATGTACAAACATGAAGTCTCTTGTCCCTGCATGAGTCATTCCCCTCTTCAACCTCAGACCCAGCTGCTCCGCTCCTTCCCCCTTTGCCTTAGACTTTTGCAATGGTGACTCATGACTTGTGCAGAGAAAATTGACCTCCTGTTCCTGCATAGACCTTACACTGTGTTCCAAATTATTATGCACAAAGAGTTCAGGAGTGATGATGTTAGAATTTTTTGTTTGTCATTTAAACTCATTGATGGTGATGTGTGTCAGGGCTCTTTATATCACTGAAAGCAATTGCAGATACCTGTGCAAATTAGTTTGGCAGGTGAGTCCAAATAAAGGCAAGACTACTTAAGAAGGCTGTTCCACATTATTAAGCAGCCTACATTTTTTGCCAAAATGGGAAAGAAAAAGGATGTGTCTGCTGCTGAGAAGCAACAAATTGTGGAGTATTTAGGTCAAGGCATGACTACAATCAACATTGCCAAGACACTTCATCGTGATCATCGCACAATCAAGAAGTATGTAGCTGATTCCCAGCACACACGTGTGCGTGCTGATAAGGAAAAATTGAGGACTCTTTCCAACAGGCAATTTAGTAAGGTTAAAAGAGCAGCTGCAAAAATGCCTTGTCATAGCAGCAGACAAGTTTTTGAAGCTGCTGGTGCCTCCAACGTCCCCAGAACAACAAGATGCAGGGTCCTTCAGAGGTTTGCAGCTGTGCGTAAGCCATCCTGTCGACCACCTCTATCCACTGCACACAAGCAGAAATGGCTCCAGTGGGCCAAAAATGAAGACTGACTTCAAAACTGTTTTGTTCACCGATGAGTGCCGTGCAACGCTCGATGGTCCAGATGGATGGAGTGGAGGATGGGTGGTTGATGGACACCCCATGAAAACACGGCTAAGGCGCCAACAAGGAGGAGGTGGAGTAATGTTTTGGGCTGGAATCATGGGGAGAGAGATTGTCAGCCCCTTTATGATCCCTGAAGGGGTAAAGATGAACTCCATAATCTATGTGGAGTTTCTAAAACAACACTTCCTGCCATGGTTCAAGAGGAAGAACCGTGCTTTCCGCAGCAAGATCATTTTCATGCATGATAATGCACCGTCTCATGCTGCAAAAAACACATCTGCATCTCTGGCTGCTATGGGCATAAAAGACAGATTTATATAATTTAATCTCCAAAGTATTCTGCTAAATAGTCCTCATAGCATGTAACTGATGAGCATTAGAGGGAATCTGACAGCAGGTTTTTGCTATTTAATGAAAGGGCAGAATGAGGTAGGGGCGGAGACACTGATTTCAGCAATGTGTCACTTATTAGGCTGTGTTTTGTTGTTTCAATACAATAAGTGTTTTGTCAGCAGGAGATTATCCTTTCAGGACTGCAACTCACATGCATCTTGGCTCAGCGCTGCCCCCACCACTTATCAGTTTGTTATCTATAGAAAATGTACATACAGTGCCTGGTGTGGGCGGAATTAGCTTTCTAAGCTCTGCTTCATGCTAGGTCTAAAAACTCTGATTGTGTCACAACTGCTGCACCCAGTAAACTAAATGATACATAGTTGGATTCAGGGTCTTTTTTCCTACATGACCCTAGTCATCTTTACCCAAAATCTGCAGTTTTACTTGATGTCTTTTAAGGATTTGAATTAGTACAAACACAGATTGTCAGAAAATACAGTTTTTTATTCATTAGAATAATCTTTACCAGCAATCCATTTTCTTTACTGTTGGTTAGCTCTACTCTATTTTGATATGTTTATGTTTAGTTACTCTTATTATTGATGAGCGAGTGTGCGCCGCACTGCTTGATACTCCATCAGTCATCGGGGGCTCGGTCAAGTAACAAATAGTGTTGAGCATCACATGATGATCAAGTGTTCGGATCCCCGGTTCGAGTACGAGCACTTGAGCATTTCACTACTCAATCAATACGAACTCTTGGTCATGTAGTCTATGAGGCAACCAAGGTAGTTTAAAGTCATATTATATTCTCAGGCTGCAGCTCTCTTCTCCAAGCTTTGTGCTGCAGTCCAGTCTGTGGTAACAATGAATGTCATCCATCAAATACAAGTCTACAATTGCTTGAAAATTTAAAGGGATTTTCAGGGGCTGAACAAAAATTTTAACAGCATTAAATGGTATAAAATATTTAACATTAAAATATATTGTGTAAATCCAGTGATGGTCTTTGCCAGCATTTTTGACTAGTTTGCTGTGGAAAACATGTGCCAAACATGTGATAACTGATGTCCACGGTCCTGTGTGATACATATGGTAATCACCACTAATGCCAATGTTTGGCTGGGTTGGTTTCAAAGATTTATGGCACATGATTGTTGTGGCAAAGTATACAGTGAGCAGTGGCAACCCTGGCACCACAGTGCTGACCCATCAGGGAAGTATTATTTTTTTATTTTGTGTCATTCTTATTCTCATGATTGTCATGTATGTGCACTTTTACACTTTAAATCATAAGGGCTGAGTGTAACCTTTGCTATAAATAATATTTTATCTTTTTTCATCATGAGTAAGGCCGGGTTCACACAAGTATGTACAAAAGTATTACGTTTTTTCCTGGAGGAATTGTATTGTGCTTTTATTTTACCTGCAGAAGGATATAAGCTGTATCCAAAATGCTTTGTATCTTCTTCAATCAATTAGTAAAAAAACCCTCAAAATATCAACTTAGGATGTGAGTCCTGGGAAGCATTGCCATTCATGGGCTGGATGTGTTCCTTTTGATTTACTTGTCTTGTGTGAGCCTGTGGTTGGCTTTTTCACTTGGTCAGCCAGATGGAAGCTGCAAGTCCTGTCCATTGAAAAGTATCTCAGAGGAATTTTTTGAGGATATGTAAGGGACACAAGGAGGTGTTCGTAAATATTACTTGTAATGTCTTTGTAGGTGTCCATGTTGTGCATTACCCTGGTATGTAAATGTACTGTTATGTAGATAGGGGAAGTGTACTTCCCTAGTTTGTTCACTAGGTTTCTTAACATAGTTTCTTACCATAGTTATTAAGGTTGAAAGAAAACTTTAAGTCCATCTTGTTTAACCCATATCCTAATCTAACATGCCCTAACATGTAAGACCCTGTAAGATGCACCAATTCCGGCACTTAGTCTCTCTCTTCCCACTACCCTGTAGCAGTGGCATATGGGGTAATAGGGGGTTAATGTCACCTTTGATTGTTAGGTGACATTAAACCCAGTTAGAAATGGAGAAACATCAATAAGACACCTATTCATCACTAATCCTATAGTAGTGAAAGAGTTAAATAAACACACAGCCAGAATAAAGTATTTTAATATTCTTAATTTCACCATACTTACAACCACGCCTAATTCCCCAATGCCATCGATCACCTACAAAAATTAAAAAATAATAAATCAACACAAATATTCCCTGGTCTGACACAATCCCTTTAATAACATGTGTCTCACGATGATCTCCCCTATAGAGCTGTCACATAAGGAGATGTGACCACTCTATAGGCCTCCAGTGACACACTGACAGGAGACAATGGCTCCTGCAGTGTTATCACTGAGGGTTCAATGGCCTCTCACTTTACGGCACTGCTGTGTGAGAATTTTCCCACGGAGATGGGCCACAAGTGACAGTATGAACTATACTGTACTCACAGCGGTGGAGGCATACAGGTTTCTTACCTGTGCGGAATGATACCTGCCGTCATTGTATAGCTGGAGCCCCTGGAGAACGGTCGCATCTGCCGATCTGACAGCTCTCCAAGTGAGATCATCATGGGACACTCGTATTACATGGATTACTGCAAATCAGGGAGTATACTGTTGGTTTATTAGTTTATTTTTTTACAGGGGATTAGCTGTATGGTGAGTATGTACTGTATTTTGTATGTTGTATGTACTGTATGTGTATATATATATATTTTTTTTACACTTGAACACAGCAGCCGGATGATGGGACTACTACTGTCCCATTATCCGGCTACCTGTCACTGCAGCAGGCATAGCTGGATGGGACTAGTAGTCCTGTCAGATGATGCCTGCCTACACACAGACTCGCATGCACACACATACAGACCAGCACATACACACACATTCCCGGACACCCATGCACACACACAGATACACACAGCCCATCACACACACACACACACACACACACACACACACACACATATAGCCCCACACAGCCCTGCATACCCACACACACACACAGATACACACAGATCCGCACATCCCCGCAGACCCCCGCACAGCCCAGCAGACACACAAACACCCCCATACAGCCCCGCACATCTTCTCAGCTCACACACAGTCTCCGCCCACACACAGTCTACATCAACATTCTGCCTACACACTCTTCCCCCTCCCGATCTGCAGCGTTTCTCACAGACACATCCACAGCAAATCTGCAGATCTTTTTTAAACCTGCGGGTTTTTATTGATTGGCTTGACACAATGGAAGTCAATGGGTGCAGAAACGCTGCAATCTGCAAAAAGAATTGACATGCTGTGCAAAAAAAAAGATTTGATTCCGCGCATTTTTTTCCGCAGCACGTGCACAACAAATGTCAATTTCACATTGACTAACATTGCTTGTGCACTACATTGTGGATTTGATGGAATTCCGCGAGTTCAAAAACACTGTGGAAATGCATCAAAATCCACAACGTGTGCACAAAGCCTTAGGGTTCAGAACAGCTGAGAATTTGGATCAGTTGGGCGGGAGTGCCCAGTCAGGGCAGTCAGCTCTGCAGAAGTCCAAAATCCAGTCAGGCAGCATCAGGGCCAGGAAGGCCACGAGAGAGAAGAAGCATTGAAAGAGTTACTGACAGCACAGTATAAGTGGACTGTGGCTGACAGGGAGGAAAGAACTAAGCAGTATGGACAGGTCACTCAGAATGTGGCGGCTTGCTATGTGGATGGATGTACTCGGGACCACAGCAAAATGGTTTAGAGGAATCCCTACTAAAGTAAGACTGGGCACAGAGGACCGATAGGCACGGTCCATTCTGGAAGCAAGCTTACTAAAGATGAAGGAAAGAGGAGAAGCTGTGTAAAGCGAAGCCAGATATAAATGCTGACAAGGTCCGAGAGGAGACAGGGACAGCAAGGAAAATGTTTAATGTAAAGCCCGCTGTAAATGCTAAAGAGAACCGTTATGGGCCGGTCTTTAGTAAAGTTCATTGTTCAAGAGTTCAATGGGACTGTGACTCTGTTTATTCTACTTCGGCTGAGGAGAATGTGCAGTGCATTACAGGAAGCCCCTGAAGTAAAGGAGCAGCAGGTATGCTGACTGAAAGTCATGGAGTGTATGCGAGGGGAGGCCAGGGTGTGATGGATCAGAAGTCCTTACAGATACACCATCTAAAGCCATCTCAGTCTTCCACCATGTGAGTGCATGAAGTTGTGCATCCACCAAGACTATTATATATTGTGTTTACGTACTTAGGGCACCGCATTTTGTCTTATCTTCTCTTCCAAACAGTGTTTTTTTATGTTTATTCAATTTTTTATATTTGTAATGGATGAGTGGAAAACACACGACCTATGAATAGTAACCCGTATTTGATTCGCTTCATTGACTTCTAATTGATGAGTCTCATTCAAAATGCAGATTAAAGTAGCGCAGTGATATTTTTACACGCAGATAAATGGTCCTTTTGTAACAACGTTCATGTGATATACCACATTGACTTGCATTGGTGCTTGTGCTGTCTGTGTGGTATTAGTTTTGCATACGGACAATACACAGATGTTAACCCCTTCCTGACATCCGACGTACTATCCCGTCGAGGTGGGGTGGGCCCGTATGACCGCCGACGGGATAGTACGTCATAGCCGATCGTCCGCGCTCACGGGGGGAGCGCGGCCGATCGCGGCCGGGTGTCGGCTGCATATCGCAGCTGACATCCGGCACTATGTGCCAGGAGCGGTCACGGACCGCTCCCGGCACATTAACCCCCGGCACACCGCGATCAAACATGATCGCGATGTGCCGGCGGTGCAGGGAAGCATCGCGCAGGGAGGGGGCTCCCTGCGGGCTTCCCTGAGCCCCCCGCAGCAACGCGATGTGATCGCGTTGCTGCGAGGGTCTTACCTCCCTCCCTGCCTGCTCCAGACCCGGATCCAAGATGGCCGCGGATCCGGGTCCTGCAGGGAGGGAGGTGGCTTCACAGACGCCTGCTCAGAGCAGGCACTGTGAAGCAGCCTGTACTTCTCGCAGATCGGTGATCTGTCAGAGTGCTATGCAAACTGGCAGATCACCAATCTGTATTGTCCCCCCCTGGGGCAAAGTAAAAAAGTAAAAAAAAAAATTTCCAAATGTGTAAAAAAAAATAAAAAAAAATATTCCAAAATAATGAAAAAAAAAAAATATATATTATTCCCATAAATACATTTCTTTATCTAAATAAAAAAAAAAACAATAAAAGTACACATATTTAGTATCGCCGCGTCCGTAACGACCCCACCTATAAAACTGCCCCACTAGTTAACCCCTTCAGTAAACACCGTAAGAAAAAAAAAAAAAAAACGAGGCAAAAAACAACGCTTTATTACCATACCGCCGAACAAAAAGTGGAATAACACGCGATCAAAAAGACTGATATAAATATCCATGGTACCGCTGAAAATGTCATCTTGTCCCGCAAAAAACAAGCCGCCATACAGCATCATCAGCAAAAAAATAAAAAAGTTATAGTCCTGAGAATAAAGCGATACCAAAATAATTATTTTTTCTATAAAATAGTTTTTATCGTATAAAAGCGCCAAAACATAAAAAAATGATATAAATGAGATATCGCTGTAATCGTACTGACCCGAAGAATAAAACTGCTTTATCAATTTTACCAAACGCGGAACGGTATAAACGCCTCTCCCAAAAGAAATTCAGGAATTGCTGGTTTTTGGTCATTCTGCCTCACAAAAATCGGAATAAAAAGCGATCAAAAACGGTCACGTGTCCGAAAATGTTACCAATAAAAACGTCAACTCGTCCCGCAAAAAACAAGACCTCACATGACTCTGTGGAGCAAAATGTGGAAAAATTATAGCTCTCAAAATGTGGAGACGCAAAAACTTTTTTGCTATAAAAAGCGTCGCTGGTTTCACACTTGCGTTTTTGTCTGCAGCGTTTTTTGCACAAAAAAACGCATGCGTTTTTTCCCTATATTTAACATTGAAAACGCATGCGTTTTTTTGTAGACGTTTGGTCGCGTTTTCAAACGCATGCGGTTTTTTTCTGCATGCGTTAATTTTCAGAAATACAACCTGCAGTATTTTCTTGGTGTTTTTAAGCACATGCGTTTGTTTGCGTTAAAAACGCATGCATTTTTATCGAAAAAAAACAGAAAACACACTGAAAAGCCACCCACCACCATCAAGGTGATAAAGGGATCCAAACCCTAACCCTAACTCTACCCCTAACCTCACCCCTAACCGTTTAATGAACATTTTCTGACAGTCATAGTGCCACGTATTTCAGTGCCACGTATTTCAGTGCCACGTATTTCAGTGCCACGTATTTCAGTGCCATGTATTTCAGGGCAACGTATCACGTATTTCAGTGCCACGTGTTTCAGTGCCACGTATTGCAGTGCCACGTATCACGTATTTCAGTGCCACATATTTTAGTACCACGTATTTCAGTTGCACGTGTTTCAGTGCCACGTATTTCAGTGCCACGTATTTCAGTGCCACGTATTTCAGTGCCACGTATTTCAGTGCCACGTATCACGTATTTCAGTGCCACGTGTTTCAGTGCCACGTATTTAAGTGCCACGTATCACATATTTCAGTGCCACGTATTTAAGTGCCACGTATTTCAGTGCCATGTATTTCAGTGCCACGTATTTCAGTGCCACGTATCACGTATTTCAGTGCCACGTATCACGTATTTCAGTGCCACGTGTTTCAGTGCCACGTATTTAAGTGCCACGTATCACATATTTCAGTGCCACGTATTTAAGTGCCACGTATTTCAGTGCCACGTATTTCAGTGCCACGTATTTCAGTGCCACATATCACGTATTTCAGTGCCACGTATCACGTATTTCAGTGCCACATATTTTAGTACCACGTATTTCAGTTGCACGTGTTTCAGTGCCACGTATTTCAGTGCCACGTATTTCAGTGCCACGTATTTCAGTGCCACGTATTTCAGTGCCACGTATCACGTATTTCAGTGCCACGTGTTTCAGTGCCACGTATTTAAGTGCCACGTATCACATATTTCAGTGCCACGTATTTAAGTGCCACGTATTTAAGTGCCACGTATTTAAGTGCCACGTATTTAAGTGCCACGTATTTCAGTGCCACGTATTTCAGTGCCACGTATTTCAGTGCCACGTATTTCAGTGCCACGTATCACATATTTAAGTGCCACGTATTTAAGTGCCACGTATTTAAGTGCCACGTATTTCAGTGCCACGTATTTCAGTGCCACGTATTTCAGTGCCACGTATCACGTATTTCAGTGCCACGTGTTTCAGTGCCACGTATTTAAGTGCCACGTATCACATATTTAAGTGCCACGTATTTCAGTGCCACGTATTTCAGTGCCACGTATTTCAGTGCCACGTATTTCAGTGCCACGTATCACGTATTTCAGTGCCACGTGTTTCAGTGCCACGTATTTAAGTGCCACGTATCACATATTTAAGTGCCACGTATTTCAGTGCCACGTATTTCAGTGCCACGTATTTCAGTGCCACGTATTTCAGTGCCACGTATTTCAGTCACGTTTAGGGTTAGGGTTAGGGGTAGGGTTAGGGTTAGGGCTAGGGTTGGAGGTAAAGTTAGGGTTGGGGCTAAAGTTAGGGTTGGGGCTAAAGTTAGGGTTGGGGCTAAAGTTAGGGTTAGGGTTTGGATTACATTTACGTTTGGATTAGGGTTGGGATTAGAATTATGGGTGTGTCAGGGCTAGGGGTGTGGTTAGGGTTACCGTTGGGATTAGGGTTAGGGGTGTGTTTGGGTTAGGGTTTCAGGTAGAATTGGGGAGTTTCCACTGTCCAGGCACATCAGGGGCTCTCCAAGCGCGACATGGCGTCCAATCTCAATTCCAGCCAATTCTGCGTTGAAAAAGTAAAACAGTGCTCCTTCCCTTCCGAGCTCTCCCGTGCGCCCAAAAAGGGGTTTACCCCAACATATGTGTTATCAGCGTACTCGGGACAAATTGAACAACAACTTCTGGGGTCCAAGCTCTCTTGTTATCCTTAGGAAAATAAAAATTTGGGGGGCTAAAAATCATTTTTGTGGGAAAAAAAAGATGTTTTATTTTCACGGCTCTGCGTTATAAACTGTAGTGAAACACTTCGGGGTTCAAAGTTCTCACAACACATCTAGATAAGTTCCTTGGGAGGTCTAGTTTCCAATATGGGGTCACTTGTGGGGGTTTTGCACTGTTTGGGTACATCAGGGGCTCTGCAAATGCAACATGACGCCTGCAGACCAATCCATTTAAGGCTGCATTCCAAATGGCGCTCCTTCCCTTCCGAGCTCTGTCATGCACCCAAACAGTGGTTCCCCCCCACATATGGGGTATCAGCGTACTCAGGACAAATTGGACAACAACTTTTGGGGTCCAATTTATCCTGTTACCCTTGTGAAACAACAAAACTGGGGGCTAAAAAATCATTTTTGTGAAAAAAAAAAAGAATTTTTATTTTCACGGATTTGCGCTATAAACTTTAGTGAAACACTTGGGGGTTCAAAGTTCTCAAAACACATCTAGATAAGTTCCTTGGGAGGTCTAGTTTCCAATATGGGGTCACTTGTGGGGGGTTTGTACTGTTTGGGTACATCAGGGGCTCTGCAAATGCAACGTGACGGCTGCTGACCAATCCATTTAAGTCTGCATTCCAAATGGCGCTCCTTCCCTTCCGAGCTCTGTCATGCGCCCAAACAGTGGTTCCCCCCCACATATGGGGTATCAGCGTACTCAGGACAAATTGGACAACAAATTTTGGGGTCCAATTTATTCTGTTACCCTTGTAAAAATACAAAGCTGGGGGCTAAAAAATCATTTTTGAGAAAAAAAAAAAATTATTTTCACGGCTCTGCGTTATAATCTGTAGTGAAACACTTAGGGGTTCAAAGCTCTCAAAACACATCTAGATAAGTTCCTTAGGGGGTCTACTTTCCAAAATGGTGTCACTTGTAGGGAGTTTCAATGTGTAGGCACATCAGGGGCTCTCCAAACGCAACATGGCGTCCCATCTCAATTCCAGTCAATTTTGCATTGAAAAGTCAAATGGCGCTCCTTCACTTCCAAGCTCTGCCATGCGCCCAAACAATGGTTTACACCCACATATGGGGTATCAGCGTACTCAGGACAAATTGCACAACATTTTTTGGGGTCCAATTTCTTCTCTTACCCTTGGGAAAATAAAAAATTGGGGGCAAAAAGATCATTTTTATGAAAAAATATGATTTTTTATTTTTACGGCTCTGCATTATAAACTTCTGTGAAGCACTTGGTGGGTCAAAGTGCTCACCACACATCTAGATAAGTTCCTTAGGGGGTCTACTTTCCAAAATGGTGTCACGTGTAGGGAGTTTCAATGTTTAGGCACATCAGGAGCTCTCCAAACGCAACATGGCGTCCCATCTCAATTCCAGTCAATTTTGCATTGAAAAGTCAAATGGCGCTCCTTCACTTCCAAGCTCTGCCATGCGCCCAAACAATGGTTTACACCCACATATGGGGTATCAGCGTACTCAGGACAAATTGCACAACATTTTTTGGGGTCCAATTTCTTCTCTTACCCTTGGGAAAATAAAAAATTGGGGGCGAAAAGATCATTTTTGTGAAAAAATATGATTTTTTATTTTTACGGCTCTGCATTATAAACTTCTGTGAAGCACTTGGTGGGTCAAAGTGCTCACCACACATCTAGATAAGTTCCTTAGGGGGTCTACTTTCCAAAATGGTGTCACTTGTAGGGAGTTTCAATGTTTAGGCACATCAGGAGCTCTCCAAACGCAACATGGCGTCCCATCTCAATTCCAGTCAATTTTGCATTGAAAAGTCAAATGGCGCTCCTTCACTTCCAAGCTCTGCCATGCGCCCAAACAATGGTTTACACCCACATATGGGGTATCAGCGTACTCAGGACAAACTGCACAACATTTTTTGGGGTCCAATTTCTTCTCTTACCCTTGGGAAAATAAAAAATTGGGGGCGAAAAGATCATTTTTGTGAAAAAATATGATTTTTTATTTTTACGGCTCTGCATTATAAACTTCTGTGAAGCACTTGGTGGGTCAAAGTGCTCACCACACATCTAGATAAGTTCCTTAGGGGGTCTACTTTCCAAAATGGTGTCACGTGTAGGGAGTTTCAATGTTTAGGCACATCAGGAGCTCTCCAAACGCAACATGGCGTCCCATCTCAATTCCAGTCAATTTTGCATTGAAAAGTCAAATGGCGCTCCTTCACTTCCAAGCTCTGCCATGCGCCCAAACAATGGTTTACACCCACATATGGGGTATCAGCGTACTCAGGACAAATTGCACAACATTTTTTGGGGTCCAATTTCTTCTCTTACCCTTGGGAAAATAAAAAATTGGGGGCGAAAAGATCATTTTTGTGAAAAAATATGATTTTTTATTTTTACGGCTCTGCATTATAAACTTCTGTGAAGCACTTGGTGGGTCAAAGTGCTCACCACACATCTAGATAAGTTCCTTAGGGGGTCTACTTTCCAAAATGGTGTCACTTGTAGGGAGTTTCAATGTTTAGGCACATCAGGAGCTCTCCAAACGCAACATGGCGTCCCATCTCAATTCCAGTCAATTTTGCATTGAAAAGTCAAATGGCGCTCCTTCACTTCCAAGCTCTGCCATGCGCCCAAACAATGGTTTACACCCACATATGGGGTATCAGCGTACTCAGGACAAATTGCACAACATTTTTTGGGGTCCAATTTCTTCTCTTACCCTTGGGAAAATAAAAAATTGGGGGCGAAAAGATCATTTTTGTGAAAAAATATGATTTTTTATTTTTACGGCTCTGCATTATAAACTTCTGTGAAGCACTTGGTGGGTCAAAGTGCTCACCACACATCTAGATAAGTTCCTTAGGGGACCACACTAATTTCAGAACAGTCAGCATCACTATTGTAGTCAATCCCCTGCCACAATCATCATAGGGGTGCCAAATTTGGCTCAGGACGCTCTCAGAATATTATATTCATACAAGAGAACCAAAAGAGAGAGACATAGTCCCAAATAAAACTAAATAATTTATTTATTACAAACAATTTACTTGTGACATACATAAATATACATTATCACAATATACAAAGTGAATAGATACAACTTCACAGGTGTAACACCTAGGGCCAGAAAAAGTAAGTGGATGGGGAGGCGAGGCATAAAAATATAAGATATAAATGTAAATATAACTCCTTTCACACCGCGCTGTTGTACATATAGATAATAGTAAAACCACTACGTAAATTTGATAACCAGTATCACTCTCTTTCCAAGTGCTAAATACAGAGATAAGAAAACCTAAATATATAAAGTGCCTCTTATATTAAGAGCAGCTGTACCATACCATATGTACTGCGACCGGCCATCAGTATAGAGAAGACAAAAAAAGGCCTCTCAGGAGTTAATGCCAAGCAGACTCACCCATATTTCTTCACCCTGGAACCTAAGTGATGTCGCCCCAACGCGCGTTTCGCGTCGGCTTCCTCGGGGGGCTATAATCACTGTGTGCTACTAGCGCTCTTTAAGTAGGGGTACCAATCAGGATTACCATGTTATTATGGCGCATGCGCCGAGCGTCTAGTCGCCGCAACTGCGGCGCTCACGGCTCTCAGTTCCGGCAGCGCCGAGCGGGAAATCCCGCGTGACGTCATTAGTCGGCGGCACCGGAAGTATCAGAGGCCTCTGAGCGTCGCGTCGCCAAGGCAACGACTCGGAGCATGCGCACCAACACAGGAACACCATTACTACCACTGGAAAGGAGCAAGGCGCACCATATTCCATACGGGCAACCTGCCATAAGGGGATCCCTATAAGTAAATAGAGCTATAAAACATTACTCATCCCACCGCCACAATAAATATGACGTGGGTTTAAAGCCAACCCGCTGTACTTCACAGAAGGCCCAAGAACATTAAGGATCTCCAAAATAAAAACCGAGTGCTGGCATGTGCAAATAAATAAATAAATATATATACAAAAAGCAGACATAATAACAGTGTACATGTGAAAAATATAAGAAAATATGTGAAAAACAGAAAATAACACCAAAATAACATAAATATTATTAAACACCAAGGATAAATATTAAGTAATACGTGAAAAAATATATAATATTATAGTGACTAGGTCCGCTCCACGGTTTATTTGGAGTTTCACAGCAGGGGGCAGATGGATCCATCCTCTCATATTCGCTCCTCCCAGTGGATCCAAAGGCCCACACTTAGAGCAAACGATCTCTTAAAAATCCAAACATGAATATGACACTAAAAAACAAAACATCAAAAACACACAATGAACACAGTAAAAGTAAATCCAAAGATATCAGAATTTTATAGGAAAGGAACAAAGCTAATATGTTCATTTAATCCTGCTGGAGACAGAGTCCCCAGCACCATAATCCAACGGCATTCCCGTTGTGCCAATAGCCTCTTAGAATCTCCCCCTCTGATCCCCAGACGTATTCTATCAATTCCCCACATCTGAAATCCAGCCGGATTACATTTATGATGCGTATAAAAATGACGGGGAATAGTCTTAAGAATACCAATATCTACCGCATTCTTTGCAGCCATTATGTCCCTGACGTGTTCTCGGGTTCTCACTCTCAACTCACGTGAGGTAAGGCCCACATACAGCAGACCACATGGGCATTTGGCACAGTAGACCACATGTGTGGTGCTACAAGAGATGTAATCCAGTATTTTAAAGCAGCGTTGTCCATCTGCCGAATGGAAAGAGGTTGTGCGAATCAGGTTCCTGCATCCTAAACAATCACCACAGGGATAACATCCTTTTTTCTGTCCAGCAGAATTAAAGAGCCTTTGAGTTTTAGCCACATAGTGGCTACTCACAAGGTAATCTTTTAAATTTCTACTCTTCCTAGGTGTCATAAGGGGATAATCTGATATAAATTTCGCCATCGTTGGTTCTGTCTTTAAGACAGACCAATGCTTTTGTAGAATTTTCCGGATGTTATCCCAGTGATGATTATTGGTCGAGATGAATCTAATGGGGGTGTCTGTACCTCTTGTCCTTCCACTAGACACCAATAGCTCATTCCTTGTTGCTGCCTTAGCTCTGGAATAGCTCTTCTTCACACATCTATTGCTGTAGCCCCTCTCTCTAAATCTATTTCCTAGATCTCGGGCCTGATCTTCAAATAAGGGGTCTGAAGAGCAAATTCTCCTCATACGGAGAAATTGCCCAGTGGGCACTGCTTGTATTGTGGACCTTGAATGTGCAGATCTTGCATGCAACAGTGAGTTAACTGAGGTCTCCTTTCTAAAAACATCTGTTTGTATAGAACCATTGTTATGTTTTTTAATCAGTATATCAAGAAAGGAGATCTCCTCCCGATGGTAAGTATAAGTAAGCCTGATGTTGAAGTCGTTGCAGTTCAAACCCGACATGAATACCCTAAGCTCATCCACTGAGCCCTGCCAGATAAACAGTACATCGTCTATATAGCGATACCATCCAAGGATCTGGGAGGCGGCGTGTGCGCCATCTGGGAAGATAGTCCTTTCCCAAAACCCCAAAAATAGGTTAGCATAAGAAGGCGCACACGCCGCCCCCATCGCGGTGCCCCTGCATTGCAGGTAGTACCGATCCTTGAAGGTAAAGAAGTTATGCGTCAGGATGAACTGCAACAACTCCAGCACCAGGCCCCTAACATCAGCGTCAAGGTTACTTGACTCCAAGAAGAATTGAGCAGCCATTAATCCGTCTTTGTGGCATATACTGGTGTACAAGGACTCAATGTCCGCGGTGACCAATAGCATATCTTCCTCCAAATGGATACCATCAATGCGTTTCAGGACGTCCGTAGTATCCCTGACATAGGAGGGCAGCGTTTCAACCTGTGGTTTAAGATAGTAATCAAGAAATTTACAAACAGGGTCGCACAGCCCTCCCATGCCAGAGACAATCGGACGCCCTGGCGGGTTCACCGAGTCCTTGTGCACTTTAGGAAGAATATAGAAGGTGGGAACCACCGGAAACTTCACCAGGAGACCATTCAGGGTCTTCTTTGAGATAATCCCTCTATCATATGCAATTTCCAGAATATTGCTCAGCTTTGTATTATATAGCTGTAAGGGATTCTCAGAGAGGAGCAGATATGTGTCTCTATCTCGTAGTTGTCTAAATACCTCTCTCTCGTATTTCTCCACCGGCCAGATGACCACATTCCCCCCCTTGTCCGCCGGTTTTATAACAACCCCTTCAAGTGCCCTCAACTCCTCTAGGGCCTTTCTTTGTGTCCACGTTAGATTATCTTTCTTTCTATCATTATTCAACATTTTGAGATCATTCGTTACAAGTTTAGTGAAGATCTCCACTTGTGGACAAATTGACAGGGGGGGGAAAGTGGTGGATCTGGGTGATATAAATGGTGGAGAAATACCTTTAGAACATGGTTCCGATTCCGTGTCAAGTTCTTCCAAGGTCTTAATTATTTCCAGATCCAATGTGCTGTTCAACTCCTCCTCAGTTGGATTCCGGAAGTGGAGTTTTTTGAGGATCAGTTTTCTCGAAAATAAATGGAGATCTTTTAAGACTGTAAAAAAATCAAAATTATTACATGGTGCAAAGGACAGTCCCAGCTCCAGAACTTCTTTCTGGATTGGAGAGATAGTGTGTGTGGATAAATTGATTACCTCCAAAGAATTTTTAGATTTCTTTTCCCTTTGGGGGGAGGACGTAAGTTTACGTTTATTGCCTGCTTTCCCTCCTCTAGGGGCCAGGTCCCTCATTTGATCTCTCCTTTCCCAGGTATGTCTACCATGATCCCCATTCTGAGATTTATCCTCGGCTGAGGAAATGGAAGAGAAGGATACTGATCTTGCTCGTGTGTAGGATTTCTGATTTAGATTGACCTTCCTCCATCTATAAACACGATTAGTTTGTCTGTCATTTAGATCACGTTGGTATTTCTTTGTCTTATTCTGAACAATCTCCTTCTCCCACTTCTCCAACTCTCTCTCGATGTCTTTATTGAATCTACTCAATGTCTCAGAATTCAATGAAACATTTAATTGGCTCTGCACGTCATTCAACTCCATATCCAAGAGATCTAATTTCATTTGATTTGATTTAATCAATAGCTCCATAAATCCCTTGGAGCAATTAGAGGCCAATTCCTCCCATTGTTGTTTAAATGTTTCTTCATCTACCGGGAATGAGGGGAATACCTGAACCCGAAGTCCTCTCGGGATTAAACCACATGACACATATCTCTCCAAGAAAGACTTGTTCCACCAAAGTCTCGTCCTTTTATTCAAAAGGTCTTTAAATTTCTGCGTCATTTCCGTAACATCTCTGGATTTAACATCTAAAAACCACATATCTAGATAAGTTCCTTAGGGGGTCTACTTTCCAAAATGGTGTCACTTGTAGGGAGTTTCAATGTTTAGGCACATCAGGAGCTCTCCAAACGCAACATGGCGTCCCATCTCAATTCCAGTCAATTTTGCATTGAAAAGTCAAATGGCGCTCCTTTCCTTCCGAGCTCTGCCATACGCCCAAACAGTGGTTTACCCCCACATATGGGGTATCAGCGTACTCAGGACAAATTGTACAACAACTTTGGGGGTCCATTTTCTCCTGTTACCCTTGGTAAAATAAAACAAATTGGAGCTGAAATAAATTTTGTGTGAAAAAAAGTTAAATGTTCATTTTTATTTAAACATTCCAAAAATTCCTGTGAAACACCTGAAGGGTTAATAAACTTCTTGAATGTGGTTTTGAGCACCTTGAGGGGTGCAGTTTTTAGAATGGTGTCACACTTGAGTATTTTCTATCATATAGACCCCTCAAAATGACTTCAAATGAGATGTGGTCCCTAAAAAAAAATGGTGTTGTAAAAATGAGAAATTGCTGGTCAACTTTTAACCCTTATAACTCCGTCACAAAAAAAAATTTTGGTTCCAAAATTGTACTGATGTAAAGTAGACATGTGGAAAATGTTACTTATTAAGTATTTTGCGTGACATATGTCTGTGATTTAAGGGCATAAAAATTCAAAGTTGGAAAATTGCAAAATTTTCAAAATTTTTGCCAAATTTCCATTTTTTTCACAAATAAACGCAAGTTATATCAAAGAAATTTTACCACTAACATGAAGTACAATATGTCACGAGAAAACAATGTCAGAATCGCCAAGATCCGTCAAAGCGTTCCAGAGTTATAGCCTCATAAAGGGACAGTGGTCAGAATTGTAAAAATTTTCCCGGTCATTAACGTGCAAACCACCCTTGGGGGTGAAGGGGTTAAAAATGCTCATGTGAACGTGTCCTAACTTTATAACCATGTCATTTTAACACGGGATAAAGACATCTTAGACAGCCAAAAGACATTTGTGCTAACTAGAAAGTATATGTATTCTCTTTCTGAAAAATAAAAATGACTTTTTCTAGTTACTTTTCATTTTGCCAGCGGTTAGACTGAAGAATGCAACGCTCATATTTTATCTTAAAGGACTAAACTGTCTGTATTGTGCACACAAACAGACCCAGGAGAGGAACCAAAGTAATAAAATAGAAGCAAAGCTAAAAAAGTTTAAGAAATAGGGACATAAGACATACTAGGAAACATTAAGCTGGCCTGAGTTACTTTTTAGCAAATGTGTAAAAATGTTACTTAGTTTGCAAAGATTCAATATGGTCAACACCAATTGTAATCCATTAAGATAAAGAAGCACTCCTCCTCCCTTCAAAGCTATTATTCTCTTAATATATTGCAGTCATCAAATTATACAGCACTGTGTGCTTACAATTGCTGATTTTTCCTTTTTACCCAGACAATTCTTCTCTTTTATCTGCTCAATGTATTAACAGGAGGTTTCTTTTTTCTGGATTTATCATTTCCCTGCCAGGGAATTTTGTGGTTATGACTCATTCAGGGAAAATTGATCTCCTATTTCTACAACAAGATTGGAAGGATTCAGCTAGTCAGGTTTTAATCATGTGATGTCAGAGACCTAATGGAAAAGAGAAGAGAAGCAAAATGAGCAATTGTAAATCCGCAGTGCCATATGATGTGATTATTCCAATATATTAAGAGGATAAAACTTTGATGAGAGGAGGAGTGCTTCATTAAGTGTTATGTACAGTTTGCATTGTGGGAGTTGTGCACAGGGAAAAATTGGGGCGGCAATAGCATTGTATCATAGAAGCAATGTCAACATTAAAATAAACACATTTTATTCACTTAAAAGCATACCAAAAAAGGAAATAACACTCACACGAGAGTATACATCGGAAGAGTACTATCTGATGTTTCATCAGATAGCATTCGCACCAATGTTTTTCTATGTGACATTGCTGATCAGCGTTTTTTTTCTCATACTGATTTTGCATGAGAAAAAATGTCAGCATATTGGATGTCACGCAACCATTCAAGTCTATGAGTGCATGGAAAACATCAAATTGCACTCGGATATATTCTGAATGCTGCAGTCCGATTTCCGCAGATTCACACAATGGAGAAGATGGAGAAATGTTCTCCATCTTCTCCTGACAGTGTGTTCCGATTCTCTTGCACCAGGCTGACAGCCTTGACAAACTCTGATTAGGGTTTGATCGGAGAGTCATTAATATAATCAATCCTATTCTCTTAGAAGAATGAATTTATGTTCATGTTAGCTAGCCCTTATAGATAATTATAAGGATTAGGCTTGGATAAATTCCCAAGTAGGAAGTAACACTAATATATAAAAATGTTGATACAATCCGACCATAGTAAATGAGCTTGAATAGGGTAACAAAATTCAATCAAGGCAGTATAGGAATTGATAGGTACAAGTTTTAGCTAATAAACGACCCTAATAAAACCTGTCCTGAATTTTATCTATACCTATCCCTCAATGTTGGCACCATAATAGGTAACAATAAACGTGCCCCAACTCGGTTAAGGTTGTCTGTAAAATTATCCCTATAATTGTCCAAAAACCTAATGTATGATTTCACAGCACAACAGGAAAGTAATAAATACTACTTTTATCTTTTTTGAGTAGAATTCCTAAAAGTTTCAAAGTTCCAAGTTTCAAAGTATTTAGTGTTGTACCAGGTTAGAAAGACTTGTCTGTTTTCTTCCATATGCAAATTGCTTCTTCACAGATGACTTTTAGCATTCTTAAAAGTCAATATTGACTCTTTATTGAGCCTTGTCATGTGACTTAGGATAATAGCCCAGAGTAGCATGCATGGCATAGAAGTCTCCTCACTCTGACTCGCCACTCTCCACAAGTAGAGATGTTTGCTACCCCTTAGATCCCAGTTTTCTTCCTGAAACAGCATTACATTTGTCCATGTATTGTGTCTGGTATTACAGCTCTAAAGCGAGTAGGGTTGAGCTGCACTCTCTCTTAGATGTGTGTTTTTAGAAGAACGCTTACATGTCCTCTTCCCTTGAGGTCAGACCTGACATTGTTTTAAGCCTATAAATTACAAGCGCTTGCACTCTGATTATGAATCTTGAGTAGTAAAATATCTCTAATGTGTTTTGTCATTTAGAATAAATCATATATGACTGACCGAGTCTTCAGATGTAGTAGTAAAATGATTGGTTATCAGAATACTGATTAATAACTTTACAAATACTCATTATCTAACAGATTTAACATTTTTGGTGTTGATTTCTTTTTGCAGACACGTCGTTTTTTCGTGACTATTCCGAGCATGACCAGTAGGTGGCCATACTGCATGTCATTTTTTCCAATGTGTCTTATGAGCTCTTCAATATGTTCTATTGCTTATTTCTTTAGAGTGCAAAACCAAAAATATGACTTATCTGGAATCCAATTATTCTAAAAAGATCCTGTCCTTCAGAAAACACCTGAAGCCGAAATTAGTTAGAAATGGTTCAGCACCGCATCCTATTTATTTCATCAAAGTCAATAAATAGTATTGGAAGAAACTGGCGACTTCCTTTTGCAAACCCAATGTATTTGATGAATTGGAAATGAAAATATAATTGACTTGAGGGTTCCTTATTGGTTCCTCTTTATACGTGTAATGAAGTACACGCCACATCTCCGAGCAGCCTCCTGAACTGAAAACAAGAAAACTAATGAATTTTATTCTTACATGTTGCTACTGTGGTCGTTACCATAAGCAAAATGTATTAATGGCCAAGTAATATATTATGGGATTGCTGAATTTTTAATTAAAAGGAAGAATTTTGTATACAATGCACGGTCGCTGACATTATGGTGCTACTAAAGCGATTCTTAGACTTGATGACGGATCTGTCACCTTCGCATTAATTGCACTGTGCTAAGATGAAGTATCATGATGGCCTCAATGTTAAAAAAAACAAAGTGACAGATCCAGGACATAGAAAAGCAGCTGCTTCACAATGTAAACTCCAGTGTCATTCCCTTGTAACCTCTGGAAAGTTACACAGTATCAATGAGTCGCATTTACATGAATGCTAATTAATTTGCTGTACATGTCCGCTATGTATTGTGCTAAGTATTGAAAGGTACCAGAGGTTGCCACAATGGAGACTCTAGTTTTTCCACAATCTTTATATTCAAGTTGGAAAACACATATACTAATATATAGTAACTTTGTCTGATTTCCGTGACTTGTACATAGCTCATCATTTATTGTTGTGAATTTGGAATTACATTTATTGTGTTTCATGGATGCATGCAATGCATAAGGTAATTGTATGTAATTAGCAATCAATACATTTATTTACTGTTCAAAATGGGTTATCTGGGATTAGCAGAAAAGGGATCTTCTTTTTTTATTAATAAATAGCCCACTCTTGTTCACAGGATGTGTGTGATATTGTAGCTCATTCCTAATCATATGAGATGAGCTAAGTTGCAATACCATGCCATGAGAACGGTGCCGGAACGCATTGGTGTGAATGAAGAACCTTGCGTTTATACTCTCCGGATCTCATCCTTTCCATGAACATAGACTCCACATATCGTGATAATCTCTACTTACAATACCAGTCATTGGAAAAGCAGTTTCTGGATCAAAAATAAAAGAACAATTCTGGTCCACAAATCTTCCATGTGCGTGGCAATGGGAATCGTAGCAGTGTAAACAGCAGCATAATGTTCAGAAATGTTCCAACATGATTACAAACAAAAATACTGAAAAAAAACTTGCACACCAGTCAGACCTCAAATCTGATATAAATGTGCAAAAAATGTAATAATTTTTGCAAAACACAAAGGATAGTAGGTTTACATTTCTGAATTGTAGAGATTTTTCTCATGTCTTAAAAAAAATGAGAAAAAAATGGCTTGCCCACCTCACATGCTTGGTTGCATTATTTTGCTTCAGAATCAAAATTAGGACAGAGGGGCATTAAACTGCCCTCCTTGTTTGTGTAAAATATGAAAAGCTGTTATTAACCCCTTAGTGACAGAGCCAATTTGGTACTTAATGACCAGGCCAATTTTTACAATTCTGACCAGTGTCACTTTATGAGGTTATAACTCTGGAACGCTTTATCGGATCCCGCTGATTCTGAGATTGTTTTTTCGTGACATGTTGTACTTCAAGTTAGTGGTAACATTTCTTCGATATTACTTGCGATTATTTATGAAAAAAATGGAAATATGGCGAAAATTTTTAAAATTTTGCAATTTTCAAACTTTGTATTTTTATGCCCTTAAATCAGAGAGATATGTCACAAAAAATAGTTAATAAATAACATTTCTCACATGTCTACTTTACATCAGCACAATTTTGGAAACAATTTTTTTTTTTGTTAGGGAGTTATAAGGGTTAAAAGTTGACCAGCAATTTCTCATTTTTACAACACCATGTTTTTTTTAGGGACCACATCACCTTTGAAGTGATTTTGAGGGGTCTATATGATAGAAAATAACCAAGTGTGACACCATTCTAAAAACTGCACCCCTCAAGCTGCTCAAAACCACATTCAAGAAGTTTATTAACCCTTTACGTACTTCACAGGAACTAAAACAATGTGGAAGAAAAAAATTAACATTTTACTTTTTTTTGCAAACATTTTACTTCAGAACCATTTTTTTTAATTTTCACAAGTGTAAAAACAGAAATTTAACCACAAATTTTGTTGTGCAATTTTTCCTGAGTACGCCGATACCCCATATGTGGAGGTAAACCACTGTTTGGGCGCACCGCAGAGCTTGGAAGTGAAGGAGCACCGTTTGACTGTTTCAATGCAGAATTGGCTGGAATTGAGATCGGACGCCATGTCGCGTTTGGAGAGCCCCTAATGTGCCTAAACAGTGGAAACCCCCCACAAGTGACACCATTTTGGAAACTAGACCCCCCAAGGAACTTATCTAGATGTGTGGTGAGCACTTTGAACCCCCAAGTGCTTCACAGAAGTTTATAACGTAGAGCCGTGAAAATAAAAAATCGCATTTGTTTTCACAAAAATGATTTTTTCGCCCACAAATTCTTATTTTCACAAGGGTAACAGGAGAAATTAGACCACAAAAGTTGTTGTGCAATTTCTCCTGAGTACGTCGATACCCCATATGTGGAGGTAAACCACTGTTTGGGCGCACCGCAGAGCTTGGAAGTGAAGGAGCACCGTTTGACTTTTTCAATGCAGAATTGGCTGGAATTGAGATCGGATGCCATGTCGCGTTTGGAGAGTCCCTGATGTGCCTAAACAGTGGAAACCCCCCACAAGTGATACCATTTTGGAAACTAGACCCCCCAAGGAACTTATCTAGATGTGTGGTGAGCACTTTGAACCCCCAAGTGCTTCACAGAAGTTTATAACGTAGAGCCGTGAAAATAAAAAATCTCATTTTTTCTACAAAAATGATCTTTTTGCCCCCAAATTTTTATTTTCACAAGGGTAACAGGAGAAATTAGACCACAAAAGTTGTTTTGCAATTTCTCCTGAGTACGTCGATACCCCATATATGGGGGTAAACCACTGTTTGGGCGCACCGCAGAGCTTGGAAGAGAAGGAGTGTCGTTTTACTTTTTCAATGTAGAATTGGCTGGAATTGAGATCGGACGCCATGTCACGTTTGGAGAGCCGCTGATGTGCCTAAACAGTAGAGACCCCCCACATATGACACCATTTTGGAAACTAGACCCCTTAAGGAACTTATCTAGATGTGTGGTGAGCACTTTAAACCCCCAGGTGCTTCACAGAAATTTATAACGTAGAGCCGTGAAAATAAAAAAATCGCATTTTTTCTACAAAAATGATCTTTTTGCCTCCAAATTTTTATTTTACCAAGGGTAACAGGAGAAAATGGACCCCAGAAGCTGTTGTACAATTTGTCTTGAGTACGCCGACACCCCATATGTGGGGGTAAACCACTGTTTGGGCGCATGGCTGAGCTCGGAAGCAAAGGAGCGCCATTTGACTTTTCAATGCAAAATTGACTGGAATTGAGATCGGACGCCATGTCGCGTTTGGAGAGCCCCTGATGTGCCTAAACAGCAGAAACCCCCCAAAAGTGACCCCATTTTGGAAACTAGACCCCCCATGGAACTTATCTAGATGTGTAGTGAGAACTTTGAATGCCCAAGTGCATCACAGAAGTTTATAATGCAGAGTCGTGAAAATAAAAAATATATATTTTTTAACAATATAGATTTTTTAGCCCCCAAGTTTTTATTTTCACAAGGGTAACAAGAGAAATTGGACCCCAAAAGTTGTTGTACAATTTGTCCTGAGTATGCTGGTACCCCATATGTGGGGGTAAACCACTGTTTGGGCGCATGGCAGAGCTCGGAAGGGAAGGAGTGCCATTTTGGAATGCAGACTTTGATAGAATTGTCTGCGGGCGTTATGTTGCGTTTGCAGACCCCTAATGTACCTAAACAGTAGAAACCCCCACAAGTGACCAAATTTTGGAAACTAGACCCCCTAAGGAACTTATCTAGATATGTGGTGAGAACTTTGAAAGCTCAAGTGCTTCACAGAAATTTATAATACAGAGTAGTGAAAATAAAAAAATATATTTTTTTCCAACAAAAAAGATTTTTAGCCCCCAAGTTTTTATTTTCACAAGGGTAACAGGAGAAATTGGACCCCAAAAGTTGTTGTCCAATTTATCCCGAGTACGCTGATGCCCCATATGTGGGGGTAAACCACTGTTTGGGCGCACGGCAGAGCTCAGAAGGGAGGGAGTACCATTTGACTTTTTTAGCGCAAAATTGGCTGTCGTGTTTGGAGACCCCCTGATGTACCTAAACAGTGGAAACCCCCCAATTCTAACTCCAACCCTAACCCCAACACAGCCCTAACCCTAATCTCAACCCGATCCATAATCCTAATCACAACCCTAACGATAATCACAACCCTAACCCCAAAACAGCCCTAATCTCAACCCTAACCATAACCCTAATCAAAACCCTAAATCCAACACACCCCTAACCCTAATCCCAACCCTAATCCCAACCCTAATCCCAAACGTAACACTAATCCCAACCCTAATCCAAACCCTAACCCTAATCCCAACTCTAACCCTAACTTTAGCCCCAACCCTAACTTTAGCCCCAACCCTAACCATAACTTTAGCCCCCGTCGTCACAAAAAAAGTTCAATGTAACCTTTTTTTTGTACGTCGCGTCCGCCATTTCCGCGGATGCGTGGCCGTAACTCTGCCCCCTCCTCCCCAGGACATAGACTGGGCAGCGGATGCGTTGAAAAACTGCATCCGCTGCCCACGTTGTGCACAATTTTCACAACGTGCGTCGGTACATCGGGCCGACGCATTGCGACCGCCCCGTACCGACGCAAGTGTGAAAGAAGCCTTAGGCTACTTTCAGACATAGCGCATTTTTGAGCGCTATTTTGCGGGCGCTTTTCAAAAATGCGCAATGTCATTTTCGTCTGCCGGCAAAGTGAATGAGAAATTCACTTTGCCGTTCAGACACACCGCAAAAAAACGCGGCGCTTTTGTCTGCAAACACGCCGGCGTAAAAAGAATTGACATGTCAATTCTTTACGCAGCGGCGTGTCTGCGTATCCCCCTAGGGCCCCATATTACCTTCCACACACAGCGCCTTTGTCCTGGGTGTCGGCGTCTTTGTACGGAGGGGTTGACACCCAGGACCGGACGTGACGTCGGACAGGAAGAGGGAAGCCCCCGCCCCCCAGTGAAGCAGCATGGAGTCCTTCTGTGTGTGTGTGTGTGCGTGTGTGTGTGTGCGTGTGTGTGTGTGCGTGTCCCCATGCGACGCTAGTGCCACCATTGTGCTAAGTCGCCGTATGGGACTACTACTCCCATCCGGTATTAGGATGGGAGAGTTGTCCCTGTGTCCGGCGACTTAGCACAATTGTAAAGTTACACAAAACACCTACACACAATACACATACATGACACACAGTACATACAACATATAACACAGAGTATATACTCACCAACAGCACACTTGTAGGCGAAGCCCTCGATCCTCCAGGAAAAAATCCAAAAATAATAAACCAAATTCATACTCCCTGTCCGCAGAATCCATAAAACGAGTGTCCCATGCCGATCGGCTGCTCTCCGGCGATACACTGCCAGGAGCGAAGCTCCTAGCAGTGTATCGCGTACTGTTCCGGAGTTCAATGACTCCTGCGTCTCGGTTAACAGCAGTACAGCTGCGTTGAACTTTCCCACGCAGCACTGCCGTTAAGCGAGAGTGCCGGGGTCAATGACCGCCGGTAAACTCGCTCGCGCATGCGCAGTGACACACCGACAGGAACTATGGCTCCTGTCAGTGTGTTGCTGCAGCCGTGGAGAGCAGACATATCTCTGGATGTGTCTGTTCTCCATGGAAAATCTTGATACGTGGCACTTAAATATGTGGCAATTAAATACGTGACACGTGGCACTTATACGTGATACGTGTCACTTAAATACGTGGCACTGAAATACGTGATACGTGGCACTTTGATACGTGGCACGTGTCTCTTAAATACGTGGCACGTGGCACTGAAAGATGTGACACGTGGCACTTTGATACGTGGCACGTGGCACTTTGATACGTGGCACGTGGCACTGAAATATGTGGCACGTGGCACTTTGATACGTGGCACGTGGCACTTTGATACGTGGCACGTGGCACTTTGATACGTGGCACGTGGCACTTTGATACGTGGCACTGAAATATGTGGCACGTGGCACTTTGATACGTGGCACGTGTCACTTAAATACGTGGCACGTGGCACTGAAATATGTGGCACATGGCACTTTGATACGTGGCACGTGTCTCTTAAATACGTGGCACGTGGCACTGAAAGATGTGGCACGTGGCACTTTGATACGTGGCACGTGGCACTTTGATACGTGGCACGTGGCACTTTGATACGTGGCACTTTGATACGTGGCACGTGGCACTTTGATACGTGGCACGTGGCACTTTGATACGTGGCACTGAAATATGTGGCACGTGGCACTTTGATACGTGGCACGTGTCACTTAAATACGTGGCACGTGGCACTGAAATATGTGGGACACGTTGCACAAAAAAGTTACATGTAGTTTTTTTTGTGTCGACGGTCCGCCGAAGCACGACGCATCCGTCGCACGACGGATGCGACATGTGGCAATCCGTCGCAATGCGTCGCTAATGCAAGCCAATGGAGAAAAAACGCATCCTGCAAGCACTTTTGCAGGATGCGTTTTTTCTCCAACGACGCATTGCGACGGAAGCCAAAAAACGCTAGTGTGAAAGTAGCCTAACCCTAGCCCTAACCCTAACCCTAAATTTAGCCCCAACCCTAACCCTAACTCTAACCCTAACTCTAACCCTAACTCTAACCCTAACCCTAACCCTAACTCTAACCCTAACCCTAACCCTAATTTTAGCCCCAACTTGTCTTCTCCTGCCGGCCGGCAGATGGCAGCAGATGGCGGGCGCACTGCGCATGCGCCCGCCATGATGAAAAAGCCGGCCGGCAGGAGAAGACAGAAGAGGACCCAGGGACCCCGGGTGAGTATGATAGGGTCCCCGAATCCCCCTATTTCTCTGTCCTCTGATGTGCGATCACATCAGAGGACAGAGAAATAACTGATCGCTTTTTTTTTTTTTTTTTTTTTTTGCGGTCGCCGGTAAACTGTTAATTACCGGCGATCGCAAAGCAGGGGTCGGTGCAAATCGACCCCGATCATGTTCTTTGGGGTCTCGGCTACCCCCGGCAGCCGAGACCCCAAAGAACATCCGGGTGCCGGGCGGCGGGCGTACTGCGCGTGCGCCCGCCATTTTTCCCCGGAAAAAAGATGGCGGCGCCCATGGGGAGACACGAGGAGCACCGGGGGAGGTAGGTAAGTATTGGGGGGCTATTGGGGGCCATCGGGGACCACATTTCTCTGTCCTCCGATGTGCGATCACATCGGAGGACAGAGAAATTAAACGGCAAATCGCGTTTTTTTTTTTTTTGTTGCGACCGCCGGTAAACGGTTAATTACCGGCGATCGCAACTCGGGGGTCGGTAAAAACCCCCCGAATCATGTTCTCTGGGGTCTCGGCTACCCTCGGCAACCGAGACCCCAGAGAAAATCCGACTCTGGGGGGCGCTATTCACTTTTTCCACAGCGCCGTTAATTAACGGCGCTGTGGTTTAAGTACCCTTAGCGGCCGCCGTTAAAAGGCGTATCGGCGGTCGTTAAGGGGTTAAGGTACTGTTACTGCGGTAGATCTCATATCAATTAATTCACAATGATTTGGACTATGCAGCTCCTGCACTGTTGTGATTTTGCTTTTTGCTCCCTCTAGTGGTTACTAGTTTTTTGACTCTGGTTTTTCTGTCATTCCTTTAATCCGCACCTGAGGTCGTTAGTTTAGGGTGTAGCTATATAAGCTCCCTGGACCTTCAGTTCTGTGCCTGGCAACGTAGTTATCAGAGCTAGTCTGCTGTGCTCTTGTCTACTGATCCTGGTTCCAGAAAATATCAGCTAAGTCTACTTTTTGCTTTTGCTATTTGTTTTGGTTTTTGCATTTTTGTCCAGCTTGTTCCTGGTCTGCATCCTGACCTTTGCTGGAAGCTCTAGGGGGGCTGGTGTTCTCCCCCCGGACCGTTAGACGGTTCGGGGGTTCTTGAATTTCCAGTGTGGATTTTAATAGGGTTTTCGTTGACCATATAAGTTCCCTTTCCTTTTTCTGCTATTAGTTAGCGGGCCTCTCTGTGCTAAATCTGATTCATTTCTGTGTTTGTCATTTCCTCTTACCTCACCGTTATTATTTGTGGGGGGCTTCTATCCAGCTTTGGGGTCCATTTCTCTGGAGGCAAGATAGGTCTTTGTTTTCCTCTACTAGGGGTAGCTAGATTCTCCGGCTGGAGCGTGTCATCTAGAATCATCGTAGGAATGATCCCCGGCTACTTCTAGGGTTGGCGTTAGGAGTAGATATATGGTCAATCCAGTTACCACTGCCCTATGAGCTGGTTTTTTGTATTCCTCAGACTTCCACATTCCTCTGAGACCCTCGCCATTGGGGTCATAACAGTTTGCCAGGCCAGTATTAAATGTTTAGTGCATTGCAAAAGAGGGATTATAAGAAAGAAGATTCTGAGTTTTTTTTTTTTCTCTCTTCTTCCTTCTTCCCCTTTACCTCAGAGTGGCTATGCTTGCTGCAGACATGAATGTCCAGACCTTGATTACAAGTGTGGACCAGCTGGCTACTCGTGTGCAGGGCATACAAGACTATGTTATCAGAAATCCTAGGTCTGAACCTAAAATACCGATTCCTGAACTGTTTTCCGGTGACAGATTTAAGTTTAGAAATTTCGTGAATAATTGTAAATTATTTTTGTCCCTGAGACCCTGTTCATCTGGAGACTCTGCTCAGCAAGTAAAAATTGTCATTTCGTTCTTACGGGGCGACCCTCAGGATTGGGCTTTTTCGCTGGCGCCAGGAGATCCGGCATTGGCTGATATTGATGCGTTTTTTCTGGCGCTCGGTTTGCTTTATGAGGAACCCAATCTTGAGATTCAGGCAGAAAAGGCCTTGCTGGCTATGTCGCAGGGGCAGGACGAGGCTGAAGTGTATTGCCAAAAATTTCGGAAGTGGTCCGTGCTGACACATTGGAACGAGTGTGCACTGGCCGCTAATTTCAGAAATGGCCTTTCTGAAGCCATTAAAAATGTTATGGTGGGATTTCCCATTCCCACAGGTCTGAATGATACTATGGCACTGGCTATTCAAATTGACCGGCGGTTGCGGGAGCGCAAAACCGCAAATTCCCTCATGGTGTTGTCTGAACAGACACCTAACTCGGTGCAATGTGATAGAAAAACCGCAAATTCCCTCATGGTGTTGTCTGAACAGACACCTGATTTAATGCAATGTGATAGAATCCTGACTAGAAATGAGCGGAAAATTCATAGACGCCGGAATGGCTTGTGCTACTACTGTGGTGACTCTACACATGTTATCTCAGCATGCTCTAAACGTATAGCTAAGGTTGTTAGTCCTGTCACCATTGGTAATTTGCAACCTAAATTTATTCTGTCTGTAACTCTGATTTGCTCACTGTCATCTTATCCTGTCATGGCGTTTGTAGATTCAGGTGCTGCCCTGAGTCTTATGGATCTCTCATTTGCTAAGCGCTGTGGTTTTACTCTTGAACCATTGGAAAATCCTATTCCTCTTAGGGGTATTGATGCTACGCCATTGGCAGCAAATAAACCGCAGTATTGGACTCAGGTTACCATGTGCATGACTCCTGAACACCGCGAGGTGATACGTTTCCTGGTTTTGCATAAAATGCATGATTTGGTTGTTTTGGGGCTGCCATGGTTACAGACCCATAATCCAGTCCTGGACTGGAAGGCTATGTCAGTCTCAAGTTGGGGCTGTCGTGGTATTCATGGGGATTCCCTGCCTGTGTCTATTGCTTCTTCTACGCCTTCGGAAGTTCCGGAGTATTTATCTGATTATCAGGATGTCTTCAGTGAGTCTGAATCCAGTGCATTGCCTCCTCATAGGGACTGTGACTGTGCTATAGATTTGATACCAGGCAGTAAATTTCCTAAGGGAAGACTGTTTAATCTGTCGGTACCTGAGCATACCGCTATGCGTTCATATATCAAGGAGTCTCTGGAGAAAGGACATATTCGTCCGTCTTCTTCCCCTCTTGGTGCGGGATTCTTTTTTTGTGGCAAAAAAAGACGGATCTTTGAGACCCTGTATTGATTATCGGCTTTTAAATAAGATCACTGTCAAATTTCAGTATCCTTTACCGCTGTTGTCTGACTTGTTTGCCCGGATTAAAGGTGCCAAGTGGTTCACCAAGATAGACCTTCGTGGTGCGTACAACCTTGTGCGCATTAAACAAGGTGATGAATGGAAAACCGCATTCAATACGCCCGAAGGTCATTTTGAGTACTTGGTGATGCCTTTTGGGCTCTCCAATGCGCCTTCAGTTTTTCAGTCCTTTATGCATGACATATTCCGGAAGTATCTGGATAAATTTTTGATTGTTTATCTGGATGATATTTTGGTTTTTTCTGATAATTGGGATTCGCATGTGGAGCAGGTCAGGTTGGTCTTTAAAATTTTGCGTGAAAATTCTTTGTTTGTCAAGGGCTCTAAATGTCTCTTTGGTGTACAGAAGGTTCCCTTTTTGGGGTTCATTTTTTCCCCTTCTGCTGTGGAGATGGACCCAGTCAAGGTCCGAGCTATTCTTGATTGGACTCAGCCCTCGTCGGTTAAGAGTCTTCAGAAGTTCTTGGGCTTCGCTAACTTCTACCGTCGTTTTATCGCTAATTTTTCTAGCATTGTGAAACCTTTGACGGATATGACCAAGAAGGGCTCCGATGTAGCTAACTGGGCTCCTGCTGCCATGGAGGCTTTCCAGGAGTTGAAACGCCGGTTTACTTCGGCGCCTGTTTTGTGCCAGCCTGATGTCTCGCTTCCCTTTCAGGTTGAGGTGGATGCTTCAGAGATTGGAGCAGGGGCCGTTTTGTCGCAGAGAGGCCCTGGTTGCTCTGTTATGAAACCTTGTGCCTTTTTCTC